>NW_027411977.1:71433157-71863343 GCF_047663935.1 Musca autumnalis | reverse complement strand
TAGAAGACCTCAAGATGTCTTCTACTGGTTATAGAAGACCTAAAGAGGTCTTTCGCTGTCCATGGTAGACCTCAAGATGTCTTCTGATGTCCATAGTAGACCTCAAGATTTCTTCTACTGTCCAAAGAAGACCTCAAGAGGTCTTCTTCTGTCCATGGTAGACCCCAAGAGGTGTTCTACTGTCTACAGAAGACTCCAAGGGGTCTTCCACTGTCCATAGAAGACCTCAAAAGGTCTTCCACTGTTTATAGAACATCTCAAGACGTCTTCTACTGTTTATAGAAGACCTAAAGAGGTCTTCTGCTGTCCATGGTAGACCTCAAGAGGTGTTCTACTGTCTACAGAAGACTCCAAAGGGTCCTCCACTGTTTATAGAAGACCTAAAGAGGTCTTCCGCTGTCTATGGTAGACCTCAAGAGGTGTTCTAATGTCCTCCAAGAGGTCTTCTGATGTCCCTAGTAGACCTCAAGAGGTCTTCTGATGTCCCTAGTAGACCTCAAGAGGTCTTCCACTGTTTATAGAAGACCTCAAGAGGTCTTCTACTGTTTATAGAAGACCTCAAGATGTCTTCTGATGTCCATAGAAGACCTCCAGAGGTCTTCTACTATCCAAAGTAGACCTCAGGAGGTCTTCCACTGTTTATAGGAGACCTCAAGAGGTCTTCTACTGTTTATAGAAGACCTCAAGAGGTGTTCTGCTGTCCATGGTAGACCTCAAGAGGTGTTCTAATGTCTACAGTAAACTCCAAGAGGTCTTCTACTGTTTATAGAAGACCTCAAGAGGTCTTCTGCTGTCCATGGTAGACCTCAAGAGGTGTTCTAATGTCTACAGTAAACTCCAAGAGGTCTTCTACTGTTTATAGAAGACCTCAAGAGGTCTTCTGATGTCCCTAGTAGACCTCAAGAGGTCTTCCACTGTTTAAAGAAGACCTCAAGAGGTCTTCTGCTGTTTATAGAAGACCTCAAGAGGTCTTCTGCTGTCCATGGTAGACCTCAAGAGGTGTTCTACTGTCTACAGAAGACCTCAGGAGGTCTTCCACTGTTTATAGAAGACCGCAAGAGGTCTTCTACTGTTTAAAGAAGACCTCAGGATGTCTTCTGATGTCCATAGAAGACCTCAAAAGGTCTTCTACCATCCAAAGAAGACCTCAGGAGGTCTTCCACTGTTTATAGGAGACCTCAAGAGGTCTTCTACTGTTTATTGAAGGTATAAGGAGGTCTTCTGCTGTCCATGGCAGACCTCAAGAGGTGTTCGACTGTCTACAGAAGACTCCAAGAAGTCTTCTACTGCTTATAGAAGACCTCAAGAGATCTTCTGATATCCATCGTAGACCTCAAGAGGTGTTCTCCTGTCTACAGAAGACTCTAAGGGGTCTTCCATGTCCATAGAAGACCTAAAGAGGTCTTCTACGGTTTATAGAAGACCTCACGAGGTATTTTACTGTTTATAGAAGACCTCAAGTGTTCTTCCACTGTTTATAAAAGAACTCAAGAGGTATTCTTATGTCCGTAGCAGACCTCAAGAGGTGTTCTACTGTCTACAGAAGACACCAATGGGTCTTCCACTGTCCCTAGAAGACCTCAAGAGGTCTTCAACTGCTTATAGAAGACCTCAAGAGGTCTTCAACTGCTTATAGAAGACCTCAAGAGGTCTTCTATTGTTTATAGAAGACCTCAAGAGGGGTTCTACTGTTTATAGAAGACCTCAAGAAGGGTTCTATTGTTTGTAGAAGACCTTAAGCTATATATTAAAGACCTCATGTCTTCAAAGACCTTATAGAAGACTTCAAAAGATATTGTGTTATCAAAGAAGTCTTCTGTCGTCTATAGAAGACCTGTAAAGATCCTATGTTATCTAGAGGTGTTCTGATGCCTTGTCCATAGATAATACCATAGAATACCTCATGATGCCTTCTGTTGTGCAAAAAAACAAGAACTAAAGACCTATTGTGACCCATAAATGATCCCAATTGTCTATAGAAGACCTTAGGAGAGCCTCGAAAGGTATTTTGTGGCCCGTAGAAGACCTCAATATATTTTCAACAGGTCCCCTGCCGTTGTCTATAGAAGACCTTACGAGCTTTTCTGCTGTCTATAGAAAACCGGAAAACCTGAAGAGGTATTGTGCTGTATATAGCGAATTTTAAGACAACATCTTCTCTTGTGTAGAGATGACCTCAAGAGGTCATCTGCTGGAGAGGTCTTATGTCTCCTCTCTATAGAAGACCTCGTTATTTACATTATTGACATACATACATAAATACATGCAATTTTTTTTCATTTCAAACCACAGTGCTAAGTCAACATAAGTGATTGTATTTATTTGTTATTAATTTTTTTACTGATTATTTTGTTGTTTTTGTTGTTATTGCTGTTCTTTGTTGTTTGTATTGTATTTTGGTTAAGAAGTTAAAAGCGTACGTGAGATTTAGATTCTGTCACTGATGCTGGCGTTTGGCTGAAATCGTGTTCAGTTGTATTTGAAAAATACCCTTGTTCCAATTTTTCCACATAAACTTTGGGGTTGCTTGGAGGCTGCTGCTGCTGCTGAGGATGATGATTTGTTGTCGTTGTCTGTTCCCATTTAGATGGTTATTTTTGTAGTCTACAATAAATCTAAAATGACACAAACATCAACGTCGTCATCAAAATGCTTTGACATACAAAACAAAGATAAGTGGAAGAGTGGAAAATGGAACGCAGAAAGATGCATTTAGTTTGAAATGTTGTGTCCATTCAATACACCTTTCCAACGAGCAAACCATTCAAACAAACAACCATTCACTCGATTATTTACAAAGCGATTGATTTCATGTTTTCCGCCCTCTATGTATTTTTCATTTTCGTTTTCAGGTATGTGTGGAGGAGATGAAAAGCAACAGTCAACTGTTGCTGTTCCAATTTTAACCTATTTGCCATTTCCTCAAATCCATAAAACCCAAAAGACTATTGGGAATGTTTAAACGAAAGATGCCATCTTTTAAGATTAGCCGGATTAAAATACAAGAGGATTGGGCGAGGTGGAAAATAAAAAAACTAATCACATTTTTCCGTCGTTAGACTTTAGAATTTCTTGGCAGCAACTAACCAACCAACGAACCATTCAGTCAGCCATCTCTTCAATGTCTTTGTGTGCGAATATGTGTGTGTGTGAAAATTTGAAATTTGTCATTTTCTTCTGTTGCTGTCTGCTGCGGAAGGAGTAGTGTCGTCAACAGTGGCATTCAAAATGAAAATATTCAATTTTGTTTTGTTTTGGTTTTTTCTTTTTTTTTTTTTGCTTGGTTGTTTTTTGTTTAATCATAGAAATCTATTAATAATTTTTCATTTGCATCGAAGAAAGTTGTTATTGTTTTATTTATATCTATTTTTTATTTTTTGTACATATTTATGATAAGTTCGCATTTGTACAGCCATTTACAATATAGGACCACCAGCATCCCGGAAGGACCAAGGGCAGACGTGTCACACATCAAAGAGTGTTGTCCAATTCTAATTTATTGGCACAGTGGCGGCAAGAAGGTTACAAAAATCGACTTATAACGACATTTTATGTCGAAAATTTTCTTTGACTACAAGCCTACAAAGAGGTTCTAAATGACACTAAGTTTAGCAGGGTGCTCTTGAACCAAATTTAAATAGGAAGTTTTTGCGGATTCTAAAACTATAATGTTCATAGATGAGAAAAAACAGAAAACAAAAAAATCGCCGGAGAGCTTTTTAAATAAATCGCGATTCATGTTGACATTTTTAAGGGTTTTTAGGTTTTCCCGATTTTGCTTGGAAGACGCAAGTCCTATCGAAATGGAACTAAGGAAAATGGTGTAGCTATGAAAATTCTCTACAAAATTGACTTTTAAGATATCTTCGTAGTTTTTACCGTTATTGAGATATAGAAGTTCTCTTGTTTTGTTCTTCTTTAGACAGCAATAGATCTCTCGATGTCTTCTATAGGGGACAGAACACCTCTTGAGGTCTTCTATAGGGGACAGAAGACCTCATGAGGTCTTCTATTGACAAATGAAAACCTTTTAAGGTAAACAACAGAAGGCTTCTTAAGGTCTTACATAGACAACACAAAACCTTTCGAAGTCTTCTACAGCAGACATTTTGCGTTCTCCATTATATAGCAACATACCGCTTGAGGTCTTCTATAACCAGTAGAATACATATTGAGATATTATATAGACAAGAGAATACCGCCTGTCGTCTTCTATGAACAAAAGAAGGCCTCCTCAGGTGTTTTATTAACCGTAGACCAAAGAAGACCTCTTCAGGTTCTCTATTGTCTATAGAATACTTTAAGAGGTATTTCATTGTCTATAGTAGCCTTTAATAGATTTTCTGTTGTCTGTAGAAGACTTCTTGAAGTCATCTACCGATAATAGAAGTCCTATAGACAACAGAAGATCTTTGAGGTCTTATATAGAGAGCAGAAACCCTTTTGGTGTGTTCTATAGACAGGCGAAGACCTCTTGAAGTCTTCTGTAGAAAGCAGAAGACATCTTGAGGTCTTCTGTAAAAAGCAGAAGGCATCTTGAGGTCTTCTGTAGAAAGCAGAAGACATCTTGAGGTCTTCTATAGACAACAGAAGACCTCTTGTGGTCTTCTATTGACAACAGAAGACCTCTTGAGGTCTTCTATAGACAACAGAAGACCTCTTGAGGTCTTCTATAGACAACAGAAGACATAATGAGGTCTTCTATAGACAACAGAAGACATAATGAGGTCTTCTATAGACAACAGAAGACATCTTGAGGTCTTCTTTGGAAAGCAGAAGACATCTTGAAGTCTTCTATAGACAACAAAAGACCTCTTGAGGTCTTCTATAGACAACAGAAGACCTCTTGAGGCCTTCTTTCGACAACCAAAGAGCTCTTGTCCTATAGACAGCAGAAGATCTTTTGAGGTCTTCTGTAGAAAGCAGAAGACATCGTGAGGTCTCCTGTAAAAAGCAGAAGACATCTTGAGGTCTTCTGTAGAAAACAGAGGACATCTTGAGGTCTCCTGTAAAAAGCAGAAGACATCTTGAGGTCTTCTGTAGAAAGCAGAAGACATATTGAGGTCTTCTATACACAACAGAAGACCTCTTGAGGTCTTCTTTAGACAACCAAAGAGCTCTTGTCCTATAGACAGCGGAAGATCTTTTGAGGTCTTCTGTAGAAAGCAGAAGACATCTAGAGGTCTCCTGTAAAAAGCAGAAGACATCTTGAGGTCTTCTATAGACAACAGAAGACCTCTTGAGGTCTTCTATAGACAACAGAAGACCTTCTGAGGTCTTCTATAGACAACAGAAGACCTCTTGAGGTCTTCTATAGACAACAGAAGACCTCTTGAGGTCTTCTTTAGACAACCAAAGAGCTCTTGTCCTATAGACAGCAGAAGATCTTTTGAGGTCTTATATAGAGAACAGAAGACCTTTGATGTGTTCTTTAGACAGCAGAAGACATCTTGAGGTCTTCTGTAGAAAGCAGAAGACATCTTGATGTCTTCTCTAGAAAGCAGAAGACATCTTGAAGTCTTCTATAGACAATAAAAGACCTCTTAAGGTCTTCTATAGACAACATAAGACCTCTTGATGTCTTCTAAAGACAACAGAAGACCTCTTGATGTCTTCTAAAGACAACAGAAGACCTCTTGAGGTCTTCTATAGACAACCAAAGAGCTCTTGAGGTCTTCTATAGACAACTGAAAACCTCTTGAAGGTTCTATAGACAATAGAAGACCTCTTGAACACCGGAAGACCTCTTAAGGCCTTCTATAGACAACTTAAGACCTTTTCCCTTCTCCTTTAGACAACAACAGACCTCTTGAATTCTTCTATAACCAGCATAAGACCTATTAAGGTCTTCCATAGGCAAGAGAAGACCGCCTGAGGTCTTCTATGGACAACAGAAAAACTCTTGAGGTCTTCTATGGACTACCAAAGAACTCTTGGGGTCTTCTACAGACAACAGAGCTCTTCTATATATAACAAAACACTTCTTGAAATAATCTATAGAGCACAAAAATCTTGAAATCTTCTATAGACAATCGAATACCTCCTGAAGTCTTCTATAGAAAATAGAATATCTCAAGCGGTCTTCTGTTGTCTATGGTCTATAAAAGACCTCGGGAGGTCTTCTGTTATCCATAGAGAACATCAAACGGTATTCTCTTGTCTATGTAAGGGATCAATAGGTCTTCCGCTGAATATAGAAGACCTCAAGATGTCTTTTGTTGTCTAACGGAGAACTCAAAATGTCTTCTTTAGTCCGTAGAAATCTTCAAGAGATTCTATGTTGAGCGTAGAAGTTCCCAAGTGACCTTCTGTTGTCTATAAAAGACCTTAAGAGGTCTCCAGTAGTATATAGAAGACCTCAAGAGGTCTATAAAAGACCTTAAAATATCTTCTGTTGTCTATAGAAGACCTCAAGAGTTCTTCTTTTGCCTATAGCAGACCTCAAGAGGTCTTCTTTTGTCTATAGAAGACCTCAAGAGGTCTTCTTTTGTCTATAGAAGAATTCAAGAGGTCTTCTTTTGTCTATACAAGATCTCAAGAGGTCTTATTTTGTCTATGGAATACCTTAGAGGTCTTCTGTTGTCTACAAAAAACCTCAAGAGGTTTATAAAAGACCTTAAAATATCTTCTGTTGTCTATAGAAGACCTCAAGAGGTCTATAAAAGACCTTAAAATATCTTCTGTTGTCTACAAAAAACCTCAAGAGGTTTATAAAAGACCTTAAAATATCTTCTGTTGTCTATAGAAGACCTCAAGAGGTCTATAAAAGACCTTAAAATATCTTCTGTTGTCTATAGAAGACCTCAAGATTTCTTTTTTTGTCTATAGAAGACCTCAAGAGGTCTTCTTTTTCCTATAGGAGACCTCAAGAGGTCTTCTTTTGTCTATACAAGATCTCACGAGGTCTTATTTTGTCTATGGAAGACCTCAAGAGGTATTCTGTTGTCTACAAAAAACCTCAAGAGGTCTATAAAAGACCTTAAAATATCTTCTGTTGTCTATAGAAGACCTCAAGAGGTCTTATTTTGTCTATAGAAGACCTCAAGAGGTCTTCTTTTTCCTATAGGAGACCTCAAGAGGTCTTATTTTGGCTATAGAAGACCTCAAGAGGTCTTATTTTGGCTATAGAAGACCTCAAGAGATCTTCTTTTGTCTATAGAAGACCTCAAGAGGTCTTTCTTTGTCTGTAGAAGACCTCAAGAGGTCTTCTTTGGTCTATAGAAGACCTCCAGAGGTCTTTTTTTCTCTATAGAAGACCTCAAGAGGTCTTCAGTTGTCTACAAAAAACCTCAAGAAGTCTATAAAAGACCTTAAAATATCTTCTGTTGTCTATAGAAGTCCTCAAGAGATCTTATGTTGCCCATAGAAGTCATCAAGAGATCTTCTGTTGTCTATAGAAGACTTTAAGAAGTCTTCTGTTGTATATAAAAGACTTTAAGAAGTCTTTTTCTGTCTATAGAAGACATCAATAGGTCTTCTTTTGTCTTTAGAAGACCTCAAAAGGTCTTCTGTTGTCTATATAAGACCTCAAGAGGTCTATATAAGACCTCAAAAGATCTTCTGCTATCTACTGAAGACTTCAAGAAGTCTTCTGCTGTCTATACACCTTTTTCAAACAGGTTCTAACTCAAAATACCTAAAATCGGGAGGTACCGTTATATGGGACTATACCGAAATATGGACCTACGTTAAAAAATTTTGGTGGAGACATTTTGGGGCCACTAAGAACCTCAAATGATAAGTTGCAGGTAGTTCCATCAAAAATTTAGCTAAAACCCTCAAAGTACGAAAATCAGGAAGGTACCGTTATAGGGGCTCTATGCCAAAACATGGAATCATGATGACAATTTTTGGTGGAGATGTTTTTGACATCAAATTACAGGTAGTTCCTTCAAAAAAATTTGCTAAAATACTCAAAATACCGAAAATCGGGAGGTATCGCTATATGGGGGCTATACCGAAACGTGAACCTATGTTAAAAAATGTTGGTATAGTAGTTATGTGACAACTGGGAGTCTCAAACGTCAGGTACTTCTCTCAAAAAAAAGATAGCTAAAATCCTTAAAATACCGAAAATCAGGAGGTACCCATATATGGAGGCTATACCAGAACATGGATCTATGTTAAAGGTTTTTGGTGGAGATGTTTTGTGACCACTGGAGACCCCAAATGTTAAATTACAGATACAAACAGGTAATAAATTTACTGCAATCCGTCGTGGTACTAAGGCATTTGAGAATATTTCCTTAACATTGCACGGTGCGCCTTAACTAATTTTAAATGAAAGGTGCTTACACCTGGAAAGTTTTTGCAGTTTCTGAAACTACAATGCTCATAGATGAGAAACATCAAGAAACAAAAAAATCGCCGGAGGGATTTTCAAATAAATCGCGATTTCAGTTCACATTTTTAGGGGTTTTTAGGTTTTTGCAATTTTGCTTGGAAACCGCTAGTCCTATCAAAACGAAACTAAAGAAAATGTTGTAGCTCTCAAAATTCTCCACAAGATCGACCTTTATGATATTTTCGTAGGTTGTACCGTTTTTGAGATATAGATTTCCAAATTGAGACAATGCATTTACTGTATCGCCTCCTTATAAAGAATGTCATTACTGAAATTTCCCAAATTAAACTTATATATCTTTAAAATGGTACAACCTAAAGATTTGAACTGAACCTCTATATCTCAAAAATGGTAAAACCTACGAAAAAACCTAAAAGTCAGTCTTGTAGAGAATTTTCACAGCTACAACATTTTCTTTAGACTCATTTCGATACGACTTGCGTTTTCCATGCAAAATCGTGAAAACCTAAAAAACCCTAAAATTTTAAATTTTGATCGCGGTTTATTTAAAAATCCCTCCGGCGGTTTTTGCTGTTCTTTTTATTTTTCTTATCTGACATGATGTTGTTTTATAAGGAAGCGATACAGTCAGTGTATTGTCCCAATTTGAACTTCTATATCTCAAAAACAGTAAAACCTACGAAAATATCATAAAGTTCAATCTTGTGGAGAATTTTCACAGCTACAACATTTTCTTTAGGTCCATTTACATAGGACTCGCGGTTCCCAATCAAAATTGTGAAAACCTAAAGAACCCCTAAAATGTGAACTTAAATCGCGATTTATTTGAAAATCCCTCCGGCGATATTTTTTTGTTTTTTTTTTTTTTTCTTGATATTTCTCATCTACGAGCATTGTAGTTTCAGAATCTGCAAAAACTTCGAAGGTGAAGGACCTTCCATTTAAATTTGGTTAAGGCACTCCGTTATTGTCTTGCAAAAACACTAAACGAACGCAAACGATTTGAATCTTATACAGATCTCTGATATGTACGATATGTACAAATGTCTTTAAATCCTCTTGTAGAACGATTATTAGATTATGATTCATGTTCTTTCAATTGGGCAATAGACAAGAATGCACCGTAACCAAACATTTCATAAATATAATCGAAATAAGGCAAATATAATGAAATTATGATGAGCATCATTAGAGTATATCTCATTATAATGAGAGGCAAAAACACAGCAGCAGCAACAACAATAAGAAAATATTTATGTTTGCAAAATGAGGAGGGATTTTCATTTTAACACCCATAATAAATTGTTCAACAAGAAGGAAATATGAATACATTTTTTTATTTTTGGATATAATTTTATTGTGTTTCCCTCCAACATAACCAGAAATTTAATTTTGTGCAACAAATATTGACAAAAAATATATATCACATTTTCTTTTAATATGTCGTTTACGCATTCATCCGTTTGACCTATTTTTTTGTTTTACTTCAAATATGAAAAAGCAATAAAGAAATAAAGAAAGCCCTTCACAAACTGATTACAACATATATGAAATAACAAAAAAAAAATTGCTAAGTGCAATTGAGCGAAACAACTGAAATTTTATTAAATATTGTATCGGGAAAAGCTAAAGAGACAGTGGCCTAAATATATCTGGTGTATATAAGTACGAGTATATGTATGTATGTGTTCATGGCACAATAATTTACAAGGTATGGCAGGTACAAAAAAATAGGAAGAGTAGTAGGTTGGTGAGATAAGTTTGGGAATAGAAACTGTAGAAACTTATAGTACTGGAGCATCCAGCTATCGTCAGGGATCTATTAGTTTTGCCGGAACTGTACATATGCAAAAATATGTATGCACATATCGCCACCATAAATGCCCGAAGACATATCTCCAAAAAAAAAAAAAGCCAAAAAATTAGTTTTTTGATTGAATCTAATACATAAGACTAAATTACATAAAATGCATGTCAGAATAATTTTTCCTCGTGGGAATCAAAGATAGTCCCTTTCAATTAAAAAAATATATATTTAATTTGATATAGCCTCACATGTGTTCATTATATACAACCTCCTAAAAGGTTTAACAGATTTTCGCACAGTAATTGGGCAGCTCGATATCCATGTGTACAAGTGTGTACCATTACAAATGGTCCACACGATTTTTTAATAAATTTACAATTTAATTTTATTTTTTACATTTTGCCTTCTTGTGGCATACGCCACCAGTGGTTAATATTTGTTTTCTTCATGCTCGTAAGTATTCTGTCAAACCTTGAAAGTTTATTGATCCTGTGCATTGCGTGTCGTCGGCGATATGCACGAAATCGTCATGTTTGCTATTCAAAATGCATGTGGCAAACAACAACAAAATTGTGGCAAGGCAGATTATGACAAAGAATATTAATTTTAATGTTTTTTTTTTTTTAACCAACTAAATATGTATTTGTTTTTTGTGTTTATTCGGAATGCAGATTATCAGAAATATTCACAGCTTAAAATTGCATTTCTAAACTAAAGCAACGATATTCTGTTGTCTGTATAAGACCTCAAGAGTTCTTTTGTAATCCATAGAAAGCCTCAACAGGTCTTTTGTTATATACGAAAACCTCAAGAGGCCTTGTGTGGTCCATGAAATACCCCAAAAGGTCTTCTGCTGTCTTTTCAATACCTCAAGATAGTTTTGTTTGTCTGTAGAAGACATTAAGAGGTCTTTTGTTGTCTACATAAACAAGTATTTTGTAGTCTATAGAACACTTTAACCGTTCTTCTGTTATCTATAGAAGACTTCGAGAGATCGTTTGTGGTTCATAGATTACTTCAAGAGGTATACTGGTGTATATAGAAGACCTCCACAGGTCTTCTGTTGTCTCTAGAAGCCCTCAAGAGATCTTTTGTAATCCATAGGAAACCTCAACAGATCTTCTGTTGTCTACAGACGACCTCAAGAGGACTTCTGTCGTCTATTGGCCTTGTGTGGTCCATGGAATACCTCAAGAGGTCTTCTGTTGTCTTTAGAAGGACGTTAAGAGGTTTTTTGTCTATATATGAAAGACTTCAGGAAGTATTTTGTTGTCTATATAAGACTTCAAGAGATCTTTTGTAATCCATAGAGAGCCTCAACAGATCTTAAGTTCTCTATAGAAGACCTCAATATGTCTTCTTTCTTCTATAAAAACCCTAATATATCTTGTGTGGTCCATAAAAAACCAAATAGGTCTTCTGTTGAGATCTTTTAAAGACCTCAATAGGTTTTTGTTTGTCTATGGAAGACTTCAAGGGGTATACTGGTGTATATAGATGACTTCAAAAGGTCTTCTTTTTCTATAGAAGACGTCAAGCGGCCCCCTATCGTCTATACAAAACTCCAAGAAGTCTTCTATGTTTCATAGAATACCTCAAAAGGTTTTCTGTTGTATTTAAATTAGTTTCAGACAATTTGGAGCCGACTTGGTAACGTCTGTCCATCTTCCTGTCTGTCTGGCTGGCTGGATTGCGTGGATTTTTTAAAGAATATTTTTCAACGTGGATTTTTAAAAAAAAATATTTCAACGTGGATTTAAAAAAAAAAAATATATTTCGACGTCATTTTTAAAGACTTTTGTTTTTGTTTTTCAATATTTATTTTTTTTAAGATTTTTTTAAAGTGGATTTTTTTAAAAATTTATTTAAACGTGTAATTTTTAATTTGGAGGTTTTAAAGAATTTTTCAACATAGATTTTTTAAAGAATATTTTTCAACGTGGATTTTTATACCCTCAGCCTTTAGGCTAGAAAGGGTATATACACTTTGATACGAAAAATTTCTGCCTGTCTGTCTGGCAGGCTGGTGCGCACGATAACTCTCGAACGGATCAACGGACTCGAACCAAATTTTGGGTATCGTAATATTTTTTCCAAACTTAGTTTAAGTTCGAAGATGGGCCATATCGGTTATCGGTAAGGGCAGTTGCTTGGTATTTTGCATCCCTACGTCACACAGTGTCCGACTGTGGTCAAAAATGGTAAAAACCAAGTATTTCGGAATACAAATTTATTGATGGGAATTGATAGAAATACAAATTTATTGATGGTTTATTAAAAAAAATATTTCAATATCAATGAATTTAAATTATGCTATTGATATGCCAAGTAGTTTTGTCAATGTAAAGGTGCAAATCCGATAATGGTTGTAAATAAATATTTTTGTCCTGATTTTACTAAAATTAATAACTTTATATCAAAACGCGGTACTATGTTCATAATTTTTATCAGAACATTTTTGTGTCCACTGGGAACCCTCAATGCAAACAATTTACCCAATTTGGTCGAGAAACTTAGGTAAAATCTTTAAAATATCGAAAATCGGGAGGTACCGTTATATGGGGAGCTATACTAAAACGTTAACCGACCTTTCCAATTTTTTGCCCTCGACATTGTCAGCCAACTGTAAGTACAGTAGAACTTCGATAATTCGTACCTCGATAATTCGTAATCTTCGATAATTCGTAACAAACAGCCGGTCCCCTGAAAAAATCGCGATATTTCGTAAAAATTACAAGCATTTTGGTTCCCTCGATAATTCGAAATTTTTTTTATCTCAAAATATTTTCTAATTTCATAAAAAAATTTTATAATTTTATTGTTAACATGTTTTTATTACAAATGTTTACGCACCAAATGCATAGCATCAATAATTCTTGCGAAATTACACAATCACTAAGCGATGTCAACGGTTTTTACCGTTAGTTTTTGTTTTTTTTTTTTTTTTGTTTTTGATGATGTTGTGTGTTTTCATTGTCAGTTTGTTCGCTAACTCAGTGGTGGTTAGAGTTGTGTAGTTCCGGAACGAACTAGTTCCAAGGAACTATTCCGGACAAGGAACTATTGGAACTATATCCGGCTCTTTCATTTATATAGTTCCTTTAGTTCATATAGTTCCAGCCGTGCACATAATTCCTTTCATTTATATAATTCATTTTCTTTCTTCGATCTTTCACGTTTGGTTCCTTCATCATTCCACACATTGTTAAATAAATGTAAATTACATCCTTGTTACATTGCTGCAATTTATTTATTTTTGTGTCAATTCATCCACCAAAAAATGAAAACAAAAAGAAAGAGAAAGATGCGTTAAACTACTTCATTCTCGGAACTATTTGGAATTAAGGAAATAAAAAGAACGAGGAACGAGAAAGATGCATTGAACTATAACGGTCCCGGAACTATTTGGAATGAAGGAAATAAAAAGAACATGGAACGAGAAAGATGCATTGAACTATATCGCTCTCGGAACTATTTGAAACTATGGAACTATATTAAGGAACTAGTTCCTTTTGGCAAAAGGAACTAGAAAGATCGATCCGCTCCAGGAACTATATTGCCCAACTCTAGTGGTGGTGTGACAAGAAGGAGAGCGAAGCACAGAATGGCAAACGTACGAACAAAACGTTGTCTTTGTCGCAAAAACGAAACATTATTGAAGCAATTGATAATGGAGCAAAAAAAATTGATGTGGCTAAACAATTTGAAATCGCTCCATCAACGCTTACTTCAATTTTAAAAAAGAGAGAATTCATTTTGCAATCTTCTCCTAGCAGCATAGCGAAGCGGCAAAAGTTACCTGAATACCCCGATGTAGAAAAGGCTTTAGTTTTATGGTTTAGACAATGCCGAGAGTCTAATATGCCAGTTTCAGGTCCATTATTAATGGAAAAGGCCCAATTTTTCGCCAAAAAGTTAAAGGTGAACAATTTTAAAGCAAGTAACGGCTGGCTTGATAACGTAAAAAAACGAAACAACATCACGTATAAAAAAATTTGTGGAGAAAGTGCTGCCGTCGACGAAAATGTTTGCTTAGAATGGAAAGAAAAACTTAAGGACCTCATAAAAGATTATGATGCCAAGGACATTTTTAACGCAGATGAGACTGGACTATTTTATAAATGCTTACCAGATCGCACTTTTTGCTTCAAGAATGAAAAGTGTCATGGTGGAAAACACAGTAAAGAAAGAGTGACTTTACTATTTGCTGCAAACATGGATGGCACTGAAAAACTAAAGCCTTTATTGATTGGAAAGTCAGCAAAGCCCAGGTGCTTAAAGAACATAAGAACTTTCCCAGTAGAATACCGGAACAATAAGAAAGCTTGGATGACAACTAAAATATTTAACGAATGGCTTCAAATGTTGGACAATAGCATGAAGAGTCAAAACAGAAAGATTATTTTATTCGTTGACAATTGCACTGCACACAACAGGTACCCCGATCTCAGCTTTATTAAGGTAGAGTTCTTACCGCCTAACACTACTTCCGTCCTGCAGCCTTTGGATAAGGGTATAATTAAAAATTTTAAAACATTATACCGTAAAGATATGGTTACAAACCTAGTAAATTGTATCGATGAGAAAAGAGAATTTGTATTTAAACTGCATACATCTATGCTTATGGCTTATAAAGCTTGGATGAACATAAGCAAATCGTGTATTCAAAATTGCTTCCGAGCTTGCGGTTTTGTTAAGGATTTGATCTACAATTTATCCGATGAACCGAGTGTAAATATCAATAACGAGTTTCAACGTATTCCTTTTAATTCCGAGAATGCCGTTACCTTTGAAGAATACGTAAATGTGGATAATGACGTTGGTGTTACTGGAAATCTGGGAGATGACGATATTTTGGAACAAGTTTCAGGGGAAAATGAAGAAAGTGATGACGATGATGGTGACAATCAACAAGAAGTTGTGACACATAAAGATGCAAAATCATCAATTCAAAAACTACGCTCTTTTTTATCAAATCATGCTGTTGACGAATCATTATTTAAGTATTTAGTACATATAGAAAACTCAGTAGATAAAATACGAGAAAATAGCCTTAAACAACCTCATATCACAGACTTTTTTCATGTTTAATTTCATTTATTTTAGTTTTTAAATCAAGTATACTTATTTAAGCTATATGAATAACAGTTTTTTTCTTTTTTTTTTTGAATTTTTATATATTTTTTCAATAAATGAAAAACCTCGATAATTCGTATTTTTTTATTTTAACCTCGTTAATTCGTAATCTCGATAAATCGTAATCCTCGATAATTCGTAAAATTTTGCTGGTCCCTTGAATTACGAATTATCGAAGTTCTACTGTACTTGTACCAAAATTCGTCCACCTCCGCCAACTCCTACTATTTTTGGTCACCCTTTATGCATGCGTCACCCAATGCAGTGGTTGGTGTCCTTGCTTATTTACTCGTAGTGTTGCCATTTTCTTCTGGGTGGCTATTTTCTGACAATATTCTCTAATATCCTCTTGCTTTGATTTTGATACCGAGGAAGTTGGTTTTTATGTTTATTATGAGTTTAGAATAAATGCATATTACACTGTGCAACATTTTTAAGATAATCTTGTGCAAACAATTTGAGCTGAGGATTTTTTCAAAGTACAGACCCAAACGACAGAAAACCCCTAGTTAGGTTTTGTTGTGTCAGATTTAGCATGGATTTTATGACCCCATCTAAACATAGTTAAATATTGACTTTTTAAAGAAATTCTGGGCTATATCTCTGAAACATATGTGAGTCTTTATCTGACCTCTGTAGACAAGGGCAAGAATAAAATATTTGGGGGAATAATGAACACGAAAAACTACATTTATTGCCTCAAATTTTATAAAATATCGAAATTTTCCATAATTTGTATACATTTCGCACCATATCTGGAAAATCTTTGTTTTTTTCTTAATGTTTTCTTTTGGAAAAATATTCTTCAGAACATGTCATTGTTGTAAGATGCATAAATATGTCAATAATGTGGTGAAATCCGAAATGCGAGAATAAACTGTTGGTGCGAACTGTGTTTGAAATACGTTTTATAAAAGATTTGAAGCAAAATACCGCTGAAACAACATGCAACTAACATTTTAGAGTTTCAGTATGTTCTGAAGAATTGCTGAGAACTTTATTTGGAAGATTTTTGCAAAAGCTTACTTGGTTCAACTCCTAGTAGTTTAGCTGATACTGACCAGAATTTCAGCAATTTTGTAAAATTTTCTATATTTTATCGATTTTAATGCCCTAGATGACGCTATTGACGCTTTGCGCGTTGACGCCATCAATTTGGTCTTTTCTCAGTTTACCGCCAGTCCCACTTTCGCAGATTCTGCTTCGACCTTCCTAAAGGTATCAGTTACTTCCATTACTGTCGTCCCATGATGTCTATGTCAACAGCATAAGCAAGTAACATGTGACTATTGGTGTAAATTGCGCCATTTCTTTTGACATTTGCATCTCGTATTACCTTTTCCAACAAAATGTTGAATAGGTCACACGAAAGGCTGTCTCCGAATGCTGCTTAATATTCGAGAAAAAGGTGATATGTGTCGATCTGCATCTCTTGGGTCTTCTCCAGGATTTGCCGCAGGGTAATTATCAGGTCAATGGTGGACTTGGCCCAATTATCTCGTTGACCTTAGGCTTTAGTCGTTCGCACAATATCCCTGGCACTATCTTATATGCAATAGGGAGAAGACCTATGCCCCTGTAGGTAGAGCATACAGTCTTATCTCCTTTCTTGTGGACGGGACAGAGATGCTCAGGTTCCAATCGCGGGTACGCGTTCTTCTTGCCAGATGGTGCTAACTAGCTGATGCATACACCTTATCAGCGCGACGCCTCCGGTTTCAAACAGCTCGCTATCTTTAGCTGTTACCAGATTACCTTGCTGGTCTCTACAGGAGGATGTGCCTGTACCAAAGCCATCTGTTTGATGTTTCACTCTTTGGCAGAATTTTCGGACTTCATTCTGGCTGCTGTACATCTCGACTTTTTCACACTCCCGCTTTTCCATTTCTCTCTTTTTCTTGCGGAAAAGACGTTTCTTTTCTCTCCTTTTCTCCCGATATCTCTCTCGTGCGCTACGCGTTGCTACTGAATTCCTTTGTGGAGGTCTCTGGTATCCAAGTATGGATTTTGCGGCTGTTTGCATGGAGTGGGCAATATTTTACCATTGTGTTGTTATGTTATCGGGACAAGGAGTGCTCTCATTAAGCAATTGGGCTAGTTGAGTGGAATATGCTGTGGCTATCTGTTGTGTTTGCAGCCTATCGATGTCCAACTTCCGCGTTGTGTCTGTTCGTGCTTTATTTGCAACGTTTAGACGGGTACGTACCTTTGCTACAACAAGGTAGTGGTCCGAATCAATGTTTGCGCCTCGGAACTATCGTACATCCAACTCGCTCGATGAATGTCTTCCATCTATCACAACATGATCAATTTGATTACTTGTTCTTTTATCTGGAGACAGCCCTTATGGATGTCGAGATGTTGAAATCTGGTGCTGCTAACTACCATGTTTTTTGCAGCTGCAAAGTCTATCAGCCTCATACCATTGTCAGATGTTTCACTGTGGAGACTGAATTTCCCGACTGTTGAGCCAAAGATATTCTCCTTTCCAATTTTGGCATTAAAATCGCCTAGAATGATTTTAATGTCATGGGCAGGGCAACGGTCATATGTTTCTTCTAAGCGCTCGTAAAATATATCTTTGGTCTGTTCGTCCTTTTCTTCAGTGGGAGCATGAGCGCAAATAAAGCTGATGTTGAAGAATTTTGCTTTTATTCGAATTGCAGCAAGTCTTTCATTCACTGGGGTGAAGTTGGATACCAGATGTTTTAGTCTCCGACTAACTACGAATCCGCAACCAAACTCATGCTTTACGTCATGGCAGGTATAATACAGTGCGTCAACTTTAGGTGTTGTTGTTACGCCTTTCCCAATCCATCGTATTTCCTGTATGGCAGTAATATCGGCCTTGTACTTTTCAAGTACATCTGTCAATGCGTAAACTGCACCTTCTCTATAAAGAGTGCGAACATTACAGGTGCAGATTCGCAGATCATGGTCCTTAAAACGTTTGCGGGGTTCGTCAACTTAAGAGGGGTTCATGTTTTTTTCTTTCGTTTTTTCATAGTAGGCTGTTTTTTCTAGGGGAGGGTTACTAACCCGACGCCCAAACCCAAGTTTTTAACGTTTTTATGGGTGACCGCGCGGCACATGTTAGCTCACTACCTTTAATGTTAAAGGCAGTTCCCCAGGTGACACCACGGGGAGGTCAGTGTCCACTTGAGATGAAAGAGGGACCAAGATAAATCCTGGACTTTGCCATGTTAAAACCGGTCAGGACCGTTCCTTGGTGTTTTCCATACCCTACATTTAAGTAAGCAATTTAAAAACAAAGCCACATCTCGTCAAACAAAAATAACGCTGTACAAAACACTGATACTACCCGTGCTGATGTATGGATGCGAAGCCAGGGTACTTTCGCAAGCAGACATGGCAGTGCTTGGCGTGTTTGAGAGAAAAATTCTTCGAAAGATCTACGGACCAATCTGCGTTGACGGTGAATATCGACGTCGCAAGAACCACGAGCTGTATCTGCTATACAACGACATCAATATAGTTAAACGTATCGGGATGCAACGGTTGCGTTCGCTAGGCCATATCATCAGAATGAGCGATGATGAATCCGCTAAAAAGGCGTATAAATTCGAACCACATGGCGGTGCACGCAGAATTGGCAGGCCAAAGAATAGATGGCGCAAACAAGTTGATGAAGAGATGACAAGGCGCGGTATTCCAGAAAGCGAAGCGAAAAACAAATAGAATTGGAGATCTTTTCTTAGTTCGGTCTATGGAACAAATGTTCTGTAATGGACCAGCTAAGTAAGTAGTGTTATCAAACATTTAATATTGACATTGACAATATTTCGCCTGATTATTTTTGTATATTCGTTGCCATTTTATTTTTCATATGTTTTATATTCATTTATTCATTTTACCTATTATTATTTTCTTATGAAGAAAATATTACTTGTAAAAAACCCAAAAACTCATAACAGCAGAAGTTAAAATATGTTGTCAATATGTAATAAAAAATATTTGCAATATGCATTCAAGCGAATAAGCAAGCACTATAGTTGATTAAATTTTGTGTACTTATTGAAAATAGTCAAATTCATGGAACTGAAATATGTTTGATATTTTATATTCGTTATTTAGTAAGAAAAATTATATATGACATTTTTATTAATTTTCTCGTTGAAGTTGAAATTATTTTCATTGAAAAAATAAAAAATATAAAAGTATGCTTATTGTTTATCTCTTAAAATAACAACGTTTACATTAACCTTTAATAAAAAGTGATTTCAAATATGATTCATTTGAAAAATATCAATTTTGTAATATTGAAATAAGTTGTGTCATTACAAAATACTAGATAAATCGCCCACTAGCCGGCCAAGCAGACACGAACCAACCACCCATCAACAGGCCAAGCCAATTTCTCTCTAGGCTATGTTACATTTTGTGTTTTACATTTGCCCGGCCGTGCCTCTCCATGCCAATGAAAAACCGAACCGAACATTACAACAATTATGCCAAATTTTTAGGATGAATGAATGAATGAACTCTTCGCCACCATTGTAAATAAATAATAAATATATTTCATGCCAAAAAGTAATGATGAAATGAAAACAGCTGAATCTGTTTAAGGGAGGGAGGGAGGGAGGCTCTAGATGGTTATCTATGAACAAAGTTGCTTGGTTGTTTTGGTTGGCTAGCGGGTTATTGGTGGTTTAGTTGATTTAGCCAACTTCTGGCAAAAGATATTTTAATGCACAATTGTTGAGAATGACTGAAAGCAAGAGGGGACGAAAAATCAAAAATATTTCTAATGAGCTTTTTGTAATAATTTGTAACAAATTGTTTTGAAGACTTTGTTGTTAATTTGAAATAACTATGGTGGCAGACAGACAGCATTCACTATTACATTGAGTGTGATATGTACTTGTGAAAGTGATTAATGGGCTAAAAAGTATTAAAATAAACAAATCAAAGGGGCAGACGGCATGCCAAAACCTCCACCATACATGTTTGAAAATATTGTTAGTTAGTTAGTTAAGGCGCACTGAGCATGATATTGTTTTATAAGGAGACGATACAGTCATAGCATTGTCTCAATTTGAACTTCTATATCTCAAAAACGGTAAAACCTACGAAAATATCATAAAGGTCAATCTTGTGGAGAATTTTCAGAGCTACAACATTTTCTTTAGACCCATTTACATAGAGCTCGCGGTTTCCAAGCTAAATCGTGAAAACATAAAGAACCCCTAAAAATATGAACTTAAATCGCGATTTATTTGAAAATCCCTCCGGCGATTTTTTTGTTTCCTGATATTACTCATCTATGATCATTGTGGTATCAGAATCTGCAAAAACTTCCCAGGTGTAAGCACCTTCCATTTAAAATTATTTATTATTTTTTTCAGATTTCTTTTTTTTTTTTTTTTTTTTTTTTTTTTTTTGTTCAAAAAATCTAAACTTTTCTTCGAATTTTCCAAAAAAAAATCCGAATTTGGACAGATTTTTTTGTTTCAGAAAATCTAAAATCCCCCCGAATTTTCCAGATTATCTTTCAGAAAATCTAAATTTTTATTCGAATTCTCCAAGAATTTTCTTCCGAATTGGTCGGGAAATTCTAATATTTTTTTAGAATTTCCTTGGAAAAACTTTCCGAATTCGGTGACCATGCCCATACAACTTTCGTACCGAAATCGGCAACAGAATCGGAAATTTGTTCAAAGATTCTGACCGAATTCTAAACGAATTCGGAAAAAGATGTTCGCAGGGAACCGATTCGCAAATACAAATACACGCATGTAAAAAGACGGATGAATGTAAACAACAAATGGGATAGAGGTAATAAATAAGAGAGAGAGTAGAAGGGGTTATAATAAATGACGTCACAATGTACAATAGTAACCCGCTAGCAATGAAAATTCTAATTGTCGCAATTTAATTAGTCCAGAACTAGTTATAAAAGGTACTAGAAAACTTTCTGGCCTAGGCAACGCGCAGTGTCGCCAGTCGTCATTAGCATTTATTTTGGAAAGTTTCACAGTTTTTAGCCTAAGCGTACTCAGGACAGTTTGACATACCACCATGTGTTGGGTTGATTACAGTGACATGAAAAAATCACTTAACGAAACAAAAAAATCGAATTTACTTGTGAACATGTTCG
This sequence comes from Musca autumnalis, assembly GCF_047663935.1. Taxonomy (NCBI): domain Eukaryota; kingdom Metazoa; phylum Arthropoda; class Insecta; order Diptera; family Muscidae; genus Musca; species Musca autumnalis. Next base: position 71,841,977 of record NW_027411977.1, on the reverse strand, counting down.
TCCGATCATTTTTCACAACTTTCGACGTGGAAAGCAAGATAACCATGTTATATGCCGTGAGATAGAGGCATCCTTGGGAATTTTTTTTAACCAACTAACATTTTTCTCTTTGGATCAGGCAAACTTGAACAATCGCTCAAAAAAGGATCTTGTGGATTGGTGCAAAGAAGTTGTGAATAAAAACTTTCGCGGTGCTTCAAATGAAGTTTTTAAGATCATCACAGACGGCGAATATTGGATCTATACTTAGGAGACCAAAACAAAACAGCGAGCCAAATCCAACGACAGTTGTTCGTGTAAAAAGCACTTTGAAGTAAATGGTCGCCTGTTTCTTCGCAAAACTGACCGTGTGGCGACTATATGGCTTGAGAAATGTAGAACAGTTAATTCTGAGTGGAACACGACAATTCATTTGCCTAAAGTCTCCTGAGAAATTCGAAAAACGAACAGTTAATGGTTTTAGAACCCAAGTATGTTTGGACGAAATCCGTTTCAGACAATTTGGAGTCGATTTAGCAATTTCCGTCCGTCTGTCTGGCTGGCTGGCTGGTGCGCACGAAAACTCTCCAACGGTTGAACCGATTTGGTCCAACATTTGGCCTTCGTAATACTTTGTCCAAACTTAGTTTAAGTTCGAAGAGGGTCTATATCGTTCCACTCCTTCAGATACCTTCCCCACAAAAGTTCGAAAATGTACTGAAAATTTGTGAGCACGATAACTCTTGAAGGGAGTAACCGATTTGGTCCATACTTTGCACATCGTAAAATTTCTACCAGACATAGATGAGGTTCCAATATCGCTTCGATTTTTTTTGTAACCACTTATATTCACTGCCTTGCATTCGATGGTGTAAGTTTCATTAGCTTTGTTCCTTTACTTTTTATACCGTCCACCATAGGGAGGGTATAATTAAATTTGTCATTCCGTTTGTAACACATCGAAATATTCGTCGGAGACCCTATAAAGTATATATATTATTGATCAGCATAAAATTCTATGATTTCACCATGTCCGTCTGTCCGTCCGTCCGTCTGTCTGTTGAAATCAAGATACAGCTCGCAATTTTAAAGATAGAGAGTCAAAATTGGGTACAGAAGTTTTTATTACTTGCAGGATGGTTGGTATTGAAAATGGGATGTATCGGTCCACGTTTTGATATAGCCCCCATAGAACGGTACCTCCAGATTTTCGGTATTTTTAAGGTTTTAGCTTCATTATCCTACCAAAATGGCTGAAATTTGGTACGTAGTCTTCTTTAGTGGTATACAACTTTCCCCCAGAATTTTGTCGGTATCGGTCCACACCTTCATATAGCCCTCCAAAGAACGGTACCTCCCGATTTTCGGTATTTTTAAGGTTTTAGCTTCATTATCCTACCAAAACGGCTGAAATTTGGTACGTAGTCTTCTTTAGGGGTATAAAACTTTCCCCCAGAATTTTGTCGGTATCGGTCCACACCTTCATATAGCCCCCATAGAACGGTACCTCCCGATTTTCGGTATTTTTAAGGTTTTAGCTTCATTATCCTACCAAAATGGCTGAAATTTGGTACGTAGTCTTCTTTAGTGGTATACAACTTTCCCCCAGAATTTTGTCGGTATCGGTCCACACCTTCATATAGCCCCCATGGAAAGGTACCTCCCGATTTTTCGTATTTTGAAGGTTGTGGCCTCAATATTCCACCAAAATGGCTGAAATTTGGTATTTTGTCTTCAATGTGATATAAAACTGTTCGCCAGAAATATGTCTGCACAGGTCTACGCTTTCATATTGCCCCATTTCTGACTAAAATTCGTAGGTATGGGTCCAATTTTCGATATAGCACCCATAGAACGGTGCCTCCCGATTTTCGCAATACTGAAGATTATGACTTCAATATCCAACCGAAATGGCTTAAATTCATTATTTCGTCTTCCAAGAGTTATAAAATATTCCAGAAGAGTATTATCAGTATAGGTCCACGTCTTCCTATATCCCCATAGAAGCGTACTTCTTGATTTTCGGTAATTTTTAAGTTTTAGCCACATTCTCTTACCGAAATATAGGAAATTTGGTATTTAGTCTTCTTTGAGCCTAAAAACTTTCCGTCAGAAAGTTGTCGGTATAGATCGACGTTTTGAAATAGCCCCCATAGAATGGTGCCTCACATTGTTTTACCGAAATTGCTGAAATTTAGTATTAAGTCTTCTTCATACACGAACGGAAACTAATTGTTCCATTTTACTTCAATACAACTTGTGGTGGAGGGTATAACAAGTTCGGCCCGGCCGAACTTAACGCGGTTCTTACTTGTTTAATGGTAAAAGTGGTAAAAGAGAAAACTGTCAAAATTGCTCACAACTGCTCTCTCATGAACATTTTTACCGGAAATGTAAAGGAACGAATAAATGGTAGATCTGGTAGCAATGTCAAAAAGAAAAATAAAAATTCAATTTTCTTCTTTTATTTCACAGATTTTAATATTGTTTTGTCAGCGTTCGACTTTTTCTTCTGTTTTTTGTTCATTTTTTTCTTCATTGTCAAATAATCGTCAAACAAATGTCGAAAAATCAGTTTTAGCATTTTTTGTCTGAAGAAATTTGTCTGGTAGCCTGTGGTAGAAGAGAAAGGCATTGTTGCTCACTCTCCTCTCTCATTCTCTTAAAAAGTGCTGCCAGTTTTGCCACTTTTTGGGGTTAAGGAACGCTTTGCAGGTTAAAAATGGTAACAAATGGTAAAAATTGTAGCCTCAGGTAAGTAAAGGAACACAGCTATTAGGGACATGTCCATAATTCCTGAAAAAACAGGCTGAAAATTGCAAAAAAAAAGTCTGTGACAACGTGTGTAGTGGTTGGAGCGCAAGATAACTCTCGAACGGATCTGCCGATTTGGTCCAAATCATGGAATTTAAGATTTTTGTCTACGTTTGTTTACAGCGATATAAGTTTTTTTACGAAACAATTGTTTCAATTTATATAGGCTGAGGGTATATCTCTGTCAGCAAGGCTAACTGATACTTTTTTACTTGTTTTAATTTAAATCCACCAGTTACTTTCGTAACAATATGCCAAAGCGGAACTATTACGATGAAAACAAAATGATCAGAAAACTGGAAAACACTTCCTACTTAGTTCGACTTCTGGGACAAACGCTCCGTTCTCAGGTAATACACTAAAACTTAACCATGATCTACTTCATCAAAAACAACATGTTTAATCTTCTCCGTTCCTGCCTTAGGTTAGTAAACATTCCAGTGACACGGTGCTCTTGAATCAAATTTAAATGGAAGGTGGTTACACCTTGGAAGTTTTTGCGGATTCTGAAACTACAATGTTCATAGATGAGAAAAATCAAAAAACCAAAAAAATCGCCGGAGCGCTTTTTAAATAAATCGCGATTCAAGTTGAAAATTTTAGGGGTTGTTTAGCTTTTTGCGATTTTGTTGGCAAGTTTTACCTCAATGATATTTTCGTAGGTTTTACAACTTTTGAGGTATATAAGTTGAAATTGAGACAATTCAAATTCAATTCAATTCTGTATCTCCTTATAAAACAATGTCATGACTGCAATTATCCAACTTCAACTTATATATCTAAAAAATGGTACAACCTAGGAAAAATTACATAAGCCAGTCTCGTAGAGAATTTTCACAGGTATAAGATTTTCTCAGGTCCCATGCCGATAAGACTTGCCGTATTCAAGCAAAATCGCGAAACCCTAACAAAAAAACTAAAAATGTAAACTGAGCTTCTTTATCTCAAAAATGGTACAGCCTGAGAACAAATAATAAAAGTCAATAGTATAGAGAATTTTCACAGCTACACGCAGAGAAAAAATATTGTTGGAACAATCATATTCTAAGAGCAAAATAGTGTATTTTAAAATTCTTAAAATATGTATTGTTGGCGCAACAATATATTTTGTGTCATCAAGTTTGCTAATAAAAAATATATGGTTGAAACAACAATATATATTTTCAGATTTTTAAAATACACTATTTTGCTCTTAGAATATGATTGTTCCAACAATATCTCTTCTCTGTGTGTACAACATTTTCTTTAGCTCCATTTCGATAGGACTTGCGGTTTCCAAGCAAAATCGTGAAAACCTAAAAAACACATAAAAATATGAATTTTGACCGCGATTTATTTAAAAATCCCTACAGCGATTTTTGCTTGTTTTTGGATTTTTCTCATCTATGAACATTGATGTTTCAGAATTCACAAAAACTTCCCCTGTGTAAGTGGTATTCATTAAAAGTTAGTTAAGGCGCACCCTTCATGACATTGTTTCATAAGGGGGCGATACAGTCAGTGCATTGTCCCAATTTGAACTTCAATATCTCAAAAATGGTAAAACCTACGAAAATACTGTAAAGGTCAATCTTGTGGAGAATTTGTACAGCTACAACATTTTCTTTAGGCCCATTTACACAGGACTCGCGGTTTCAAAGCAAAATCGTGAAAACCTAAACAACCCCTAAAAATGTCAACTTGAATCACGATTTATTTAAAAAGCGCTCCGGCGATTTTTTTTGTTTTTTGATTTTTCTCGTCTATGAACATTGTAGTTTCAGAATCCGCAAAAAGTTCCCAGGTGTAAGTACCTTCCATTTAAATTTTGATTCAAGAGCACCGTGGTGAATCATAAATTGACTCTTTTTTAATTTTGTTTTCATGTTTTTTCTTTGAACATTTTTCCAATTTTCACAGCATGAAATAATTTGTTTGTTTATGACGTTTGAATGAAAGTACACATTGTGAAGTGAGCAAAGCGTTTAGATTTTCTTTTACTTTACTCTTAGAGGAAAAATAAGTCTTACCCACGTTAACAATTGGCATAGATATGACTCACCTAAAATGAAAAGAAAATTTAAGACATAAATTAATACAAACAATTTCATAGCTTTTATTTAACAGTGATATGTAAAAATCATTAACATATTAATAACTAAAATAAAACATATCTATAGAACGGAGAAAAACGAAGGAAGAAATTCGGGAATAGCCTTCATACAATTGACTCAAAGTCAAATGTTCTGAACATTTGAATTTCGCCCTAAGACATGGCAAAGCCCAGGATTTATCTTGGTCCCTCTTTCATCTCAAGTGGACACTGACCTCCCCGTGGTGTCACCTGGAGAACTGCCTTTAACACCAGTTAAAGGTAGTGAGGTAACATGTGCCGCGCGTTCACCCATAAGAACGTTAAAAACTTGGGTTTGGGCGTCGGGTTAGTAACCCTCCCCTAAAAAAAACAGCCTACTATGAAAAAACGAAAGAAAAGAAAAACAAACCCCTCTAAAGTTGACGAACCCCGCAAACGTTTTAAGGACCATGATCTGCGAATCTGCACCTGGAATGTTCGCACTCTTTATAGAGAAGGTGCAGTCTTCGCATTGGCAGACGTACTTGAAAAGTACAATGCCGATATTACTGCCATACAGGAAATACGATGGATTGGGAAAGGAGTCACAACAACACCTAAAAGTGACGCACTGTATTATAGCTGGCATGGCGTAAAGCATGAGTTTGGTTGCGGATTCGTTTCGTATTTAGTCGGAGACTAAAACATCTGGTATCCAGCTTCATCCTAGGGAATGAAAGACTTGCTGCAATTCGAATAAAAGCTAAATTTTCCAACATCAGCTTTATTTGCGCTCATGCTCCCACTGAAGAAAAGGACGAACAGATCAAAGATATATTTTACGAGCGCTTAGAAGAAACATATGACCGTTGCCCTGCCCATGACATTAAAATCATTCTAGGCGATTTTAATGCCAACATTGGAAAGGAGAATATCTTTGGCTCAACAGTCGGGAAATTCAGTCTCCACAGTGAAACATCTGAGGCTGAGGTATGAGGCTGATAGACTTTGCAGCTGCAAAAAACATGGTAGTTAGCAGCACCAGATTTCAACATCTCGACATCCATAAGGGCACCTGGCTGTCTCAAGATCAAAGAACACGTAATCAAATTGATCATGTTGTGATAGATGGAAGACATTCATCGAGCGTGTTGGATGTACGATCGTTCCGAGGGGCAAACATTGATTCGGATCAATACCATATTGCCGCAAAGGTACGTACCCGTCTAAACGTTGCAAATAAAGCACGAACAGACACAACGCGGAAGTTGAACATCGATAGGCTGCAAACACAACAGATAGCCACAGGATATTCCACTCAGCTAGCCCAATTGCTTAACGCGAGCACTCCTTGTCCCGATAACATAACAACACAATTGCAAAATATTGCCCACTCCATGCAAACAGCCGCAAAATCCATACTTGGATTCCAGAGACCTCCACAAAGGAATTCATGGTATGACCAGGAGTGTTGTGCTGCTACCGAAGAGAAAAATGCGGCATATAGAGCTACTTTACAATCAGTAGCAACGAGTATCGCACGAGAGAGATATCGGGAGAAAAGGAGAGAAGAGAAACGTTTTTTCCGCAAGAAAAAGAGAGAAATGGAAAAGCGGGAGTGTGAAAAAATCGAGATGTACAGGAGCCAGAATGAAGTCCGAAAATTCTACCAAAGAGTGAAACATCAAACAGATGGCTTTGGTACAGGCACATCCTTCTGTAGAGACCAGCAAGGTAATCTCGTAACAGATACAGATTGCGTGCTCGGGATATGGAAGGAACATTTTCCCAATCTGTTGGTATCCAGTAGTAGCGAAGACGATGTTACCACAGATCCAATCCCAGAAGATGGTATAGAATGTATACCGCCCGGCCAAGATGAGGTAAAAACAGCAATCAACCGGCTGAAGAATAATAAAGCAGCAGTAGCCGATGGCTTACCAGCCGAGCTGTTTAAAACCGGAGGCCACGCGCTGATAAGGTGTATGCATCAGCTAGTTAGCACCATCTGGCAGGAAGAACGCGTACCCGACGATTGGAACCTGAGCTTCCTATGTCCCGTCCACAAGAAAGGAGATAAGACTATATGCTCCAACTATAGGGGCATAAGTCTTCTCCCTATTGCCTACAAGATCGTGTCAGGGATATTGTGCGAACGACTAAAGCCTATGGTCAACGAGATAATTGGACCATACCAATGTGGCTTTAAACCTGGCAAGTCCACCATTGACCAGATATTTACCCTGCGGCAAATCCTAGAGAAGACCCAAGAGATGCAGATCGATACATACCACCTTTTTGTCGATTATAAAGCAGCATTCGACAGTCCCCTCCGATCAAAGGTATTCCATGCAATGTCTGAATTTGGTGTCCCCACAAAGCTCATCCGGTTTTGTAAGATGACTTTAACTGATACTAGGTCCTCAGTTAAAATTGGAAAGAACCTCTCCGAAGAATCTTGTACCAAAAGAGGTTTCAGACAAGGAGACAGCCTTTCGTGTGACCTATTCAACATTTTGCTGGAAAAGGTAATACGAGATGTAAATGTCAAAAGAAATGGCACAATTTACACCAAAAGCCACATGTTACTTGCTTATGCTGATGACATAGACATCATGGGACGATCAGTAAAGGAAGTAACTGATGACTTTAGGAAGGTCGAAGCAGAATCTGCGACGCGCAAAGCGTCCATAGAGCTCGGACCAACTGTGGAAGTTGGTACCTACAATTTTGAGGTAGTTAAAGACTTCGTCTACCTCGGCACTGCCATAAACACAACAAACAACATCAGTTGTGAAATAAGAAGAAGAATTGTATTGGCCAGCAGATGCTACTATGGTTTAAGTAAGCACTTCAAAAACAAAGCCACAACACGTCAAACAAAAATAACGCTTTACAAAACACTGATACTACCCGTGCTAATGTATGGCTCCGAAGCATGGGTACTTGCGCAAGCAGATAAGGCAGTGCTTGGTGTGTTTGAGAGGAAAATTCTTCGAAAGATCTACGGGCCGATTTGCGTTGACGGTGAATATCGACATCGTATGAACCACGAGCTATATCAGCTATACAAAGACATGAATATAGTTCAGCGTATCGAGATGCAACGATTGCGTTGGCTAGGCCATATCATATGTATGAGCGATGATGAACCCGCTAAAAAGGCGTATAAATACATGCCACATGGCGGAGCACGCAGAATCGGCAGGCTTAAGCTTCGATGGAGCATACAAATGGATGAAGAAATGAAAAGGCGCGGTATTCCAAAAAGCGAAGCGAAAAACAGAGAGGATTGGAGATCTTTTCTTAGTTCGGTCTATGGAACAAATGTCCTGTAATGGGCCAGCTAAGTAAGTAAGTACAGAAGTAAGAAATAAAGTGAAAAGTGTAACCGTGTGTGAATAAATCATTGCAGAATCTTAATCTAAACCAACCCTTATTTTATTTGGTAAAAATCGTATCGGGGAATAAAACAACGTCTATACGGAGTTTAGTTAGGCCTAATTCATTGACATTATTATTATCGTATTCTATTCCCGCTTTTATTAGCAAACCGATTCCGGTAGTAAATATGTACACATAAACATAGCTTCCATTCAAATTTCATTACCCGAACGAATGCGATACACATTTTCATTTCAATAGCCCTAAATTCTTCTTGCCCTTTTTGTGGTCGATCAAAAATTATTTTATGACAATTCCGAAAAAAGTTTCGATAGATATGCATCTTAACTTTAACAACTTCTGCATACATATTTTTTATGATACCTCCAGACAACCCATGATGAATGAGAATGGCTTGGATTAAGTTTGTCCATTGACAAAAGATTTAATTTAATAAAGTTTTTCCTCTTCTTCTTTTTATCACTCGCCAGCCATTGAAGAGAACAATTCATTTCGAAAATTAATTCTCGGCCTTTAAAGAAAAATGGTCATATAAAATGACAACTGTTCAGGTGAGGAAGAATGAAAGGAAAGAAGTGAAATTGAATTCAGATAAAAAATAACTGAAGCTGAAAATAAAAGTGAAAAAGGCAACAGCACCCACACAAAAAAGTTCCGCAAAACATACATAAAATGTACCTGATGCGTGGCTACACCACGCTGATGATGGTGAAAAAAAAATGAAAGCCATAGGGTTTTTCTGTCAAAGACCATAAAATAAATGGAACAATCAGTTTTCGAAACACACATACAGAGCAATGCGTTAGAATTTTCAATTGCGAATGTGAGTGCCATAAATCAGAGATTCATCACAAATCCACGGAAAACAATGGCGCACACACTTCCAGAATGGAAAACTTATATAGTGGTTCGTTCTCCTTCCCTTTTCTTCCACTTTATGCTTAGACGACATAACCATCACTGACACGGTGACTTCATCAGATTTACGTTTAACTTTTTTTTATTTCCTGAGGCAATGCCTTAAAAATCACCCTTCTTGGTATTCTGTCTCAAGAGAAATGTCATTGGACGTATGTCGCCGGCAGCGGCCATCAGCAGCAACAGTTCTTTGGACACATCCAATATGTATGTATGTAGTTGAGATGATACACTGCAATGTGGCCCACTTTCAAAATATTGCCATTGTCCCGCACCATTTGTATTGATGGGTAAAAAAAAAAAAACAAAAAACCACAGCGTCAGCACACCTGAAAGGTATCAATCAGGCGATTTGTTCAACTGTAAAAACCACAGATAACACACCGAACAAACAAAGTCAACACTTTTGAAAGTTTCCATTGAACTTTCATTGCACGAAAGACAGGAAAAAACACAAAAGCGGGGAAGAAGAAGCGCTAAGAAAGAATATGAGAAAAACTCATCAAAGTCAGTGGAAGTCAGTGGATAAACTCACCGCTATTGTGGGGTGCAGGATTAAACTCAAGCAAGATATTAGTGGAATGGAAAAAATGGAATGCCAATGACTTTCACTGTTATTTCGTATATTGTTGTTGTTATTGCTGCTTTTCTTGGTATCATCGTGATTACGAAGTTTGCTATCTCAAGTGGAACACTAAAATAATATCCAAACGTATTGGCGAAGAAATTCAATGTAAAAAGGGAACAAAAGAAAAACTTAAAGGATTTTTTTAAGACGAAAGATATTTAATACTAAAAATAGTTCAAACAAGTCAAAAAAAAACATCAGTAGAGTTTGCGAATAGCTGAATGCCCTCAGGCTATCATGATTATACATAAAAAATAAAAATAAATGAAAAGTTAAGCCAAATAGATCTTTACGCAGCTCATCAGACATATCAGCTGTGGAAGAGGCTACCGAAGTTATTGTAAGATTGTAACTGTGAATATTGTAATTAGGAGACCAAGCTTGCCATCGAACTTTGATTTTACAAATGCAATGGAAGAGAAGACACTTTCACAGCTGATATGCCAGATTAGCTGCGTAACTAACAGCAAAACGGGTGAGGCGACGTTACGCTGACTGATCCGAAGAAGTGTGTAAGTTATTTTAATTGACAGTTTGTCGAGCATAACCGGGTGTGATATAGCGAAGAGTACTACGTTGCTGATGAGAAGGGAATCGAGTATCTCAGCAAAGTTTCCAACCTGTCACTAGTCCAATACCATGGCGACCGGTTCTATACACCGGATTGACTCGGAGGTAGTCATCTCAACATGTATTTGTTTATTCGTATATTTTTTGCACCATGGGAGCTGCTATTTATCCCGGAATGTCTGCTTCGAGCTCTTTTAGAAGCCGGAACCCCAGACCAGTATGGATTCGTTCAGTTTTCCAAATCCGCAACCACCACATGAGATGTAATGTATGCCGGGAAGTGGTGCACTTCCGAGGGTCCTCTGGTCTTAGTCGCACCCGGGATTACACCGATAGATATGTTGCTGCTTGCTGCGCCAGAACATCTCCAAATGTGTCGTCGTCGGAATACGAGACGACCCACAGTGGTGCCGCTTCCTTGTAAACCTGGGCAAAAATAGAAGGAGTTGACCTAGGAGGATGAATTTTTGTGCATGTACTTATGAGGGCATAGCAATATACAAGTAAGAACGGCGTTAAGTTCGTCCGGGCCGAACTTGTTTTACCCTCCACCACAAGTTGTATTGAAGTAAAATGGAATAATTAGTTTCCTTTCGTGTATGAAGAAGACTTAATACTAAATTTCAGCAATTTCGGTTAAACAATGTGAGACACCGTTCTATGGGAGCTATTTCAAAACGTCAATCTATACCGATAAATTTCTGGCGGAAAGTTTTTAGACTCAAAGAAGACTAAATACCAAATTTCCTATATTTCGGTAAGAGAATGTAGCTAAAACTTAAACTTCAGTATTACGAAAATCGGGAGGTACCGTTCTAAGGGGGCTATATCGAAACGTGGACCTATACCGACGAATTTAAGTCGCAAATGGGGGCAGCATGAAGACGTGGACCTGTACAGACAAATTTCTGGGTAACAGTTTTATATCACCAACGAAGACTTAATACCAAATTGCAGCCATTTTGGTGGAATATTAAAGCCACAGCCTTCAAAACACCGAAAATCAAGAGGTACCTTTCCATGGGGGCTATATGAAGGCGTGGACCTATATCTAACAATTTAAAGGGGAAGTTTGAGTACCCCCAACGATGTCTAAATACCAAATTTCAGCCATTTCGGAGGAATTTTGAGGCCACAACCTTCAAAATACCGAAAATCGGGAGGTACCGTTCTATGGGGGCTATATGAAGGCGTGGACATATACCTAACAATTTAAAGGGGAAGTTTGAGTACCCCCAACGAAGTCTAAATAACAAATTTCAGCCATTTCGGAGGAATATTGTGGCCACAACCTTCAAAATACCGAAAATCGGGATGTACCGTTCTATGGGACCTACATGAAAGCGTGGTCGTATACCGACAAATTTAGAGGGGGGAAGTTTTATACCCCCAACAAAGACTAAATACCAATTTCAGCTATTTCAGAGTAATATTTAGGCCACAATCTTCAAAATTCCGAAAATCGGGAGGTACCCTTCTATGGGGACTATATGAAGGCGTGGACCTATACCGACAAATTTAAAGAAGAAAGTTGAGTACCCCCAACGAAGTCTAAATGCCAAATTTCAGCCATTTCGGAGGAATATTGAGGCCACACCCTTGAAAATACCAAAAATTGGGAGGTACCGTTTTGTGGGGGCTATATGAAGGTGTAGGCCTATACCGACAAATTTAAAGAGGGAATATTTATACCCACAACAAAGGTTATATATCAAATTTCAGCCCTTTCGGTGGAATATTGAGGCCACAACCTTCAAAATACCGATAATCGGGAGGTACCGTTCTATGGGGGCTATATGAAGGCGTGGACCTATACCGACATATTTAAAGAGGAAAGTTGAGTACCCCCAAAGAAAGTCTAAATACCAAATTTCAGCTATTTCGGAGTAATATTTAGGCCACAACCTTCAAAATACCGAAAATCGGGAGGTACCGTTCTATGGGGGCTATATGAAGGCGTGGACATATACCGACCAATTTAAAGGGTGGACATTTTATACCCACAACAAAGACTAAATACCAAATTTCAGCCATTTCGGAGGAATATTGAGGCCACAACCCTCAAAATACCGAAAATCAGGAGGTACCGTTCAATGAGGACCATATGAAGGCGTGGTCCTATACCGACAAATTTAGAGGAGGGAAGTTTTATACCCCCAACAAGACCAAATTTCACAACAAAGGTTATATATCAAATTTCAGCCCTTTCGGTGGAATATTGAGGCCACAACCTTCAAAATACCGATAATCGGGAGGTACCGTTCTATGGGGGCTATATGAAGGCGTGGACCTATACCGACATATTTAAAGAGGAAAGTTGAGTACCCCCAAAGAAAGTCTAAATACCAAATTTCAGCTATTTCGGAGTAATATTTAGGCCACAACCTTCAAAATACCGAAAATCGGGAGGTACCGTTCTATGGGGGCTATATGAAGGCGTGGACATATACCGACAAATTTAAAGGGTGGACATTTTATACCCACAACAAAGACTAAATACCAAATTTCAGCCATTTCGGAGGAATATTGAGGCCACAACCCTCAAAATACCGAAAATCAGGAGGTACCGTTCAATGAGGACCATATGAAGGCGTGGTCCTATACCGACAAATTTAGAGGAGGGAAGTTTTATACCCCCAACAAGACCAAATTTCAGCCATTTCAGAGGAATATTGTGGCCACAACCTTCAAAATACCGAAAATCGGCAGGTACCGTTCTATGGGGGCTATATGAAGGCGTGGACCTATACCGACATGTTTAAAGAGGAAAGTTGAGTAGCCCCAACGAAGTCTAAATACCAAATTTCAGCCACTTCGGAGGAATATTCAGGCCACAACCTTCAAAATACCGAAAATCGGGAGGAACCGTTCTATGGGGGCTACATAAAGGCGTTGGCCTATACCGACAAAATTTAAAGTGGAAATTTTATACCCACAACAAAGGTTATATATCAAATTTCAGCCATTTCGGTGGAATATTGAGGCCATAACCTTCAAAATACCGAAAATCGGGAGGTTCCCATAGGATGGCACAAGTTTCATCAGGAGCAAGACCGTACTTCCTGAGAATATAGACTGAAAGTTGTAAAAAAACCCCTATGACACCGTGTGTAGTGGTTGCAGCGCAAGATAACTCTCGAACGGATCAGCCGATTCGGACCAAAATTTGGCCTTCGTAATATTTTGTTCAAACTTAGTTTAAGTTCAAAGATGGTTATATCGGTCCACTTCTTCCAGTACCTCCCCCACAAAAGTTCGAAAATGTTCGGAAAAAAGGTAGTAACTGATTTGGTTCACACTTTACACATCGAAAGATTTCTACCAGACATAGTTTAAGTTCCAATATGGATTATACTGATCCACTCCTTCGGGTACCTCCCCCACAAAATTTCGGATAAGTTCACTTTAAGACCTGCTATCGAATCACTTTGATTTTTGTTGAAGCAACTTGCATTCGCTGCCTCAATTACGACGGTAGAAGTGTTTTCAGGAGCAAGTCCGTACTTCTTGAGAAAACAGCCTATTCGTGAAAAACACCTATGGCAACATTTGTAATGGCTGGAGGGCACGATAACTCTCGAACTGATCAACCGATTTGGTCCAAAATTTGGCCTTCGTCATAATTTGTCCAAACTTAGTTTCAGTTCGAAGATGGGCATTTAAAAAATGTCACTAAAATGTTATGCACGATGTCTCTTGAACGGGGCAACCACTTTGGTCTAAATTTGGACCTCCTTATATTTTGTACAAATTTGGTTTAACTTCAAAAATGACACATATCGGTCCGCCCTTTAGGGTTCCTCCCCCACAAAAGTTCCACATTTGTGTCTATGTTCAGTTTGGGGTCTGTTTGAATATCTTTTGGAAATGTATATCTATGCTTTTCGTTCCGTGGTTCCGTGGACAAGCCCATGCTTCCTGGCATACTGGTCCAAAAGTTATACGATGACCACACCTCTAGTGACTAGTAGGCGCGATAACTATCGAAAAGATATGACTCCCAAAATAAGATCCACTTCTTAAAGGACTATGTCGGTCCATTCCTTCAAGTACCTCCTCTGCAACACTTTTGAACTTTAATCCAAATCCACATTTTTATCGCAAGTTCAAATGTCCAAAAAGGGCCACAACATTCTGAAAACACCCTAAATACATTCGATCTGTCCGTAAATGAAAGTTTGAATTCACATAGGCTGAGGGTATATCTCTATCGGCAAAGACGACTGATACTTTTCTACTTGTTGATATAAATTTCAATATAAGCTACCGCCGAACAATTTTCTATGTTTGAGGAGCTATAACTTTATAATAACACTATATATCGACAAAATTCTTTCACGATTGTCCTATTTGAAGTGTTCTCAATAAAATAAAATCATAAAATCATAAAAAGTCGACAACACATTTTTCGATTTTTGTCCTCTGAGGCAACATTGTGCGCCCCCGCATTATTCGCAACAAACGCAGCATCTAACAGCACAAGTTGTTGTTCAGAGGCCAGGGAATGCATCATTTCCGGAAATCAATTACAACAGTCTCCACAATCATGTCAGCGAAATTGTGGACTTTATGAGTAGGAAAAAGATCTGCGATCCAGGAAACAAAGCTCACCGCCACATGTAGCTTGCAACTATGCGATGGCCACAACGTTTTGTTGTGACCATACCTCCGCAAGAAGTATGGACTAGTTATCGAAAAAATTGTAGCGTTTCAGTTGGGTTCGCGAGGACAATCTGCTGCATGTCTTAAAGAGACATGTCTTAAACTTCACATTTGGGACAATTTTGGAATTTTGTGTAGGAGTTACTCGTTACTCGCGTTATATCTTTATTAACTGTTATTTTAGCTTATTTATGAGATGACATGTTTGCAGGCAAATCGAATGAGGATAACTTTCGTAGAGCATTACGATCTTCTAACTCGCTTCCTTCAATGTCCTTTTCGTCCTTTATTTAAGGAACCGCTATAAAAGTACCACAAGATGACGTTTTTCAACTTCGAAATGTTCTGCAAGAATGTCGCTAAGAAAATTTTAGGTGCGGTTCTCATTGACAATATTGCCGCGCGTTCTCATTGACAATATTGCCACAGTTCTTGTGTACATTTACCCGGTTTTTGTTCAGAAAATGACTATCAGCCTGTTTCACTATGTCGAACAAAAATGAAAACGAAATAAAAATAACTAAACTCGTGTTTGATTTTTAAATTTTGTAGTTGTTTTAAAGCAAACACAAAGTCAATATTGCCATGAAAATCAAAGTTTAGGTGTTCTATATTCGCAATCATTTTCTTTCGACATAGTGAAACAGGCCCTTAATTTTTTTTTGTGTATTCGTTATTTATTGGTTGTTCAAATATACAGAAATATACAAAAACACAATACATAGTTTTTTCAGAACAAAAACAGGGTAAATGTCAAAAATGACCATGAAAACGAGACAAAATCGATTAGTTGTCAATGAGAGTCGTACCTAAAAGTTTTTGAGCGACATTTTTGCAGAACATTTCGAAGCTGAAAAACGTCATGTTGTGGTTCTTTTATAGCGGTTCTTAAAATAAAGGACGAAAAGGACTTTGATGGAAGTGAGTTAGGAGGTCGAAATGCTCTACGAAAGTAATCCTCATTCGATTTGACTGAAGATATGACATCTCATAAATAAGCTAAAACAACAGTTAACAAGGATATAACGATAATATCAGATGCCTTACAGGCATCTTCAGCAGTAACTTCATCACATCATAACTCGGAAGTTCGACTCACGGCGGATCTGTTCTTCGGGATTCTTAATATACTCACCAAGGGATTTCATCCTCAAAAAGGAATTGTCTCTGTCCCAGATTTTCATCTCCATTTTGTGTCACAGTGTAATGTATGTCTCTGTTATTAAATGTTTTTTTTATAAACTTTTTTATATAGAGGTAGAATTCAAAAAAACAAAGCTTTGAAATATTTTAATTATAATTCACATTTTCTCTTTATTATATTTCTACTTCTTCCATTTTGTTTTTATACCCTCCACCATAGTATGGAGGGTATATTAAGTTTGTTTTTCCGTTTGTAACGCATTGAAATACTCATTTGCGACCCTATAAAGTATATATATTCTTGATCAGGGTAAAATTCTAAGTCGATTTGAGCACGTCCGTCCGTCCGTCCGTCCGTCCGTCCGTCTGTGGTAATCACTCTAGCATCCACAAAAATGGAGATAGGACGCTGAAATTTTGGGAAAATGCGTCTTTTGTTTGCAGGCAGGTCAAGTTCGACGATGGGCTATATCGGTCCACGTTTTGGTATAGCCCCCATATAACGGTACCCCCCGATTTACGGTATTTTGACGTTTTTAGCTACAGTTTCAGACCGATTTGGCTATAATTTGACATTTAGGGTTCATAAGTGTCAACAAACATATATAACAAAACTTGTGGACATAGGTCCACGTTTTGGTATAGCCCCCATATAACGGTACCCCCCGATTTGCTGTATTTTGACGTTTTTAGCTACATTTTCAGACCGATTTAGCTATAATTTGACATTTAGGGTTCTTAAGTGTCAATAAACTTATATAACAAAACTTGTGGCCATAGGTCCACGTTTTGGTATAGCCCCCATATAACGGTACCCCCCGATTTGCGGTATTTTGACGTTTTTTAGCTACATTATCAGACCGATGTAGCTATAATTTGATATTTAGGGTTCTTAAGTGTTAATAAACTTATATATTAGTAGTTGTGGACATAGGTCCACGTTTTGGTATAGCCCCCATATAACGGTACCCCCCGATTTGCTGTATTTTGACGTTTTTAGCTACATTTTCAGACCGATTTAGCTATAATTTGACATTTAGGGTTCTTAAGTATCAATAAACATATATAACAAAAGTTGTGGACATAGGTCCACGTTTTGGTATAGCCCCCATGTAACGGTACCCCCCGATATACGGTATTTTGACGTATTTAGCTACATTATCAGACCGATGTAGCTATAATTTGATATTTAGGGTTCTTAAGTGTTAATAAACTTATATATTAGTAGTTGTGGACATAGGTCTACGTTTTGGTATAGCCCCCATATAACGGTACCCCCCGATTTGCGGTATTTTGACGTTTTTAGCTACATTATCAGACCGATGTAGCTCTAATTTCACATTTAGGGTTCTTAAATGTCAATAAACTTATATAACAAAAGTTGTGGACATAGGTCCACGTTTTGGTATAGCTCCCATATAACGGTACCCCCGATTTACGGTATTTTGACGGTTTTAGCTACATTTTCAGACCGACTTAGCTATATTTTGACATTTAGGGTTCTTAAGTGTCATTAAACTTTTTTAACAAAACGTGTGGACATAGGTCCACGTTTTGGTATAGCCCCCATATAACGGTACCCCCCGATTTGCGGTATTTTGACGTTTGTAGCTACATTATCAGACCGAATTAGCTATAATCTGACATTTAGGGTTCTTAAGTGTCAATAAACTTATATAACAAAATTTGTGGACATAAGTCCACGTTTTGGCATAGCCCCCATATAACGGAACCCCCGATTTACGGTATTTTGACGTTTTTAGCTACATTTTCAGACCGATGTAGCTATAATTTGACATTTAGGGTTCTTAAATGTCAATAAACTTATATAACGAAAGTTGTGGACATAGGTCCACGTTTTGGTATAGCCCCCATATAACGGTACCCCCCGATTTACGGTATTTTGACGGTTTTAGCTACATTTTCAGACCGATTTAGCTATAATTTGACACTTAGGGTAAGTATCAAGAAACTTATATAACAAAATTTGTGGACATAGGTCCACGTTTTGGTATAGCCCCCATATAAAGGTACCCCCCGATTTACGGTATTTTGACGTTTTTAACTACATTTTCAGACCGATGAAGCTATAATTTGACATTTGAAGTTCTTAAATGTCAATAAGCTTATGTGACAAAACTTGTGGACATAGGTCCACGTTTTGGTATAGCCCCCATATAACGGTACCCCCCCGATTTACGGTATTTTGACGTTTTTAGCTACATTTTCGGACCGATATAGCTATAATTTGACATTTAGGGTTCTTAAGTGTAACTGAACTTATATAACAAAAGTTGTGGACCTAGGTGCACGTTTTGGTATAGCCCCCATATAACGGTACCCCCGATTTACGGCATTTTGACGTTTTTATCTACATTTTCACACCGATTTAGCTATCAATTGACATTTAGGGTTCTTAAATGTCAATAAACTTATATAACTTGTGGACATAGATCCATGTTTTGGAATAGCCCCCATATAACGTTACCGCCCGATTTCAGGTATTTTGAGAATTTTACCAACAAGTTTTAACCGAATTATCTGTAATTTGAACATTTGACATTTGAAATTCTTAGTGGTCACCACACCTCTCCACCAAAAATTGTCAAGAAAGCCCCCATATAACGGTACCTCCCGATTTTCAGTAATTTGATAATTTTAGCTACAATATTAAACCGAACTAGCAGTAATTTGACATTTGAAGTTCTTAGTGGTCACAACACCTCTCCATCAAAAATTGTCAACATAGGTCCATGTTCGGATATAGCTCCCATGTAACGGTACCTCCCAATTTTCAGTAATTTGGCAATTTTAGCTACAATTTTTAACAGAACTAACTATAATTTGACATTTAAAGGTTGTAGTGGTCACCACACATCTGCATCAACAATTTTCAACATAGCCTCAATATAACGATACTTCCCGATTTTCGGTACTTTGAGGATTTTACTTAAAATATTTAACCGAACGAAGGTCCATGTTTTTGTATAGCCCCAAAACAAACCTCCCGATTTTCCGTACCTTAGCTTTATTTTTGGGACGAACTTTCTGTAATTTGAAATTTAAAAGTCAACAAAAATTGTTCATTTAAGTTCATATTTTCGTATAGCCCAGATACCTCCGAACTAGCTGTTAATGACATTTGAAGTTCCCACGTTATGTACCGATTTTCGATATTTTGAGGATTCTAGCTAAATTTTTTAACCGAATTAGGAGTTATTTGACATTAAAGGCTCCCATCAAAAACTGTCAACCTAGGCCCATGTTTTATTATAACCCCTATATAACAGTACCTCCCAATTTCTAGCCCACCAAAAATTGCCAACAGTTAGATATAGGCACCATAAAAAGGGCCTCCCGAATGAAGCATTTTATGTACATTATCTGACATTTTAACCTACTCACATAAAGTTGGGGACAGGAATGAATATTTTATGGTGGAGGGTATGAAAAGTTCGGCCCGGCCGAACTTAATGCTTTTTTACTTGTTCCTCTTTGTTAAGTCACGAGTACATCTGGATTTAATTGTCTAACTAAAAGTCATTATTGCAGCCCACTATTGTCGAGTAAATAAATTGTTATTCAACTATTTCCAGTTGAAATGATTTAAGTCTCTGTCACCCACACCTCTCCCCCTCAAAAAGAACAACAATGGAAGGTTGCTAATGTCTTGCAAGGAATTAAATAAGAACAAGCAGGGAATATAACTCTTCTTTCTTTCAGTTTATTCATTGCGTCTGCAGTAAGTTTTTTTTCTCATTTTCCTATATATGCTGGCTTGTGAGTGAACAAGACTTTAGACCATCAGCCACCCATAAGAAGGTCAGTTGGGTCTGATGTATGTGGAAAGTTTGTTTCGAATAGAAAACAAAGGATTTTAAAGTTACAAAAAAAACAAACACACACACATTTGTACAAGTCAGTAAGTTTTTAAATATTTATTTCTTCTTTCCTTGACATTTTTCTTTTCCATTGTTGTTGGTTAGATCCTTTTCCAAAGAGGATTTTCTTTTTAATTTTGTGATTTACATTATGCTGTAGAAAATATACAAAAAATAAACTTTTCTAATTTGTGGCAATGTTTGTTAATATTTTTTTCTTCTTCTTCGTCTTTTTTCCATTTTTGGCCTTTCTTTTGAAAAATTTTCAAGAGTACAGATTTAGAGAGTGTTTGTCGATAATTTAATATACCTTTCCATAATTTTTTTTTCTAAAGAAACCAATCAATTCTCTGGTACTCAGATTAGTTTTAACTATTATGTAAAACAATCTTAAGTAATTTCAAAGTTTTCTGGAAGCTGGAAGATTTACTTCCAACGTGAGAAGTATTCAATTCAGTAACCAATTTTTTAATTAATACATAGTTGCAATGCAAATGGGGACCCCTGATCAATAGGTTAATATCTCCTACTTTTTCAATAATAATAATTAAATTTTAAGCGAAAAGAAATTGATTTCAAAGTTAAGTTTCGACGGAAGTAATATTTATTCAGCATCCTTGAGTTGTGCCTAAGTATTTAAAAAAACGTTTATATAGCCTTTGGTTGATTTAAATTTCGTTGGTCTACGGTGACGCATAACCAATGCTTGCATTATTCATAAAGTATCAAAAACAAAAAAAAGAGGCAAAAGAGGAGATTTCAACATAACAAAAAATTCGTTGCCTTTACTCCAAGTATCTGTCAACAAAAATGTATTTTATTTGTTTCAAGGCTAAAACGTTTCCGATGTTGTCTCAATTTATCAAATATCTCTGGAGTAATGACAATTGGGATGTGTTTTTTGTTTTCATTATCATTGCTTTCAATTTCCTTCCTTTACTCATCAAACAACTGGGGAGAACAATTATGTGTACTGCTTATTGATTCGCTAGAAAAAGAAATTAGATGTGTCACCACGCCGAATTTATTCCACGAAATTTATTTTCCTTCCCTCTCACCTTAAACTTTTGCATAGATGACATATTATTATGTAAGAGAATGCTGAGAATGCTGGAAGAAAAAAAGTCTGTGGTTTTGCCAAGGTATTAGACCTTAGCATGAATATTTTCAACACTTGAAGTGTTATTGGGTTTTTTTTATTATTTGTCCTTGTGTTTACTTTCTTTTTTTTCTATGGGGACAAATCACTCTCTCTGTCACATCCACTAATAAAGTCATTTCGTTAGTCAACATTTAAATTCTTTGACATTAATATCCGAATTCGAAGAAGTTACAAATGACAAAAAAAAACGAATAAAACACATTACGATTAGTAAAGAAGAAATTCATTTCCAATGAATTTTTTTGGCAAATATAGAAAAGGTCATAGGACAAAATACAATCAGTGTGATATAAATATTTCTTTCAGCTTTACATATGTACGAGGGCGGTTCGGAAACTTCTTAGCCTATCAATGAAAGAGAATAGTTAGTTTTTCAAAAATATTTTTATTTTTCAATATAATCTCCTGAAACTTCAATACACTTAGTCCAACGCTTTTCTAGCAATTCTATCCCTTGATTAAAATAGTTTTCCTCAAGGTCTTCAAAATAGTGGTTTACAACTGTAATTGCATCTTCATTTGAGGTAAAACGCTTGCCAGCAAGGAACAAGTAAAAGTCACTGGGAGCTAAATCAGGAGAATAAGGTGGGTGGTCAAGCAACTCGTACTTTAATTCGTTGATTTTAGCCATTGTTAAAATACTCTTGTGCGCTGGTGCGTTGTCTTGATGAAAAATTATTTTTTTGTGTTGTAAGCCAGGACGTTTTTCTCGAATTTGTACATTTAATTGATCCAAAAGGTTGCAATAGTACTCTGAATTTATTGTTTTACCCTTTTGCAGATAGTCAATCAATAAAATACCTTTGAAGTCCCAAAAAATCGTTGCCATAACCTTACCAGCCGATTGAATTGTTTTTGCCTTCGTTGGGGCACTTCCTCCAGCTTCAGTCCATTGTTTGGATTGTTCTTTTGTCACTGGAGTATAGTGGTGGATCCATGTCTTATCAACAGTTATGAAACGACGCTTAAGATCCATTTTATTTCGCTTAAAACGATCCAAACAAGCTTGAGAAATGTTCATTATTATGCGTTTTTGATCGACTGTTAACAAATGCGGCACCCATCTTGCAGAAAGCTTTTTCATCTGTAGTTCTTCATGCAAAATTAAATGGACTCGATAATTTTAGATGTCCATGATATTAGCAATTTCACGCACTTTTATTCGTCGATCATTTAATACCATATCATGCACTTTGGCTACAATTTCTGTTGTTGTTGCTGTTTTTGGACGTCCACTACGTGGTTCATCTTCAATGCTTGTACGACCACGTTTAAATTCAGCAACCCAATTTTTTACTGTTGCATATGAAGGAGCACTTTCACCTAACACATTCACCATATCATTATGAATTTCTTGTCCCGATAAACCTTTTTTATGTAAATATTTAATGGCAGCACGCATTTCTAATTTTTCATTGTAAAAAAATTGCGGATGCGTCTTTTTTGAACACCAGTTTCTATTTGAAGGAGTTGCCATATCGAAACAAAATTTAACATGTATTCATAACAGAGATGGAAGTTTCCTAAACACTTAACTTTTTTCTGTTTATACCGCGCTTTTTGTGCTAGGCTAAGAAGTTTCCGAACTGCCCTCGTATGTATTTTGGGTACTACACCTGTGGCAGTGGGGGAATTTTTTAATTCAATTCAAATTAGTTAGAAAGGTTTTCATTTTAATTAATTTCTCTTTGCAGAAGGCCACAAGGTCTTCCTATAGAAGACCACAAGGTCTTCTTAAAGAAGACCACATTGTCTTTTTATAGACGACAACAAGGTCTTCTCATAGAAGACCACAAGGTCTGCTTATAGAAGACCACAAGGTCTACTTATAAAAGACCACAAGGTCTTCTTATAGACGACCACAAGGTCTTCTTATAGACGACCACAAGGTCTTCTTATAGACGACCACAAGGTCTTCTTATAGAAGACCACAAGGTCTTCTCATACAAGACCACAAGGTCTTCTTATAGAATACCACAATGTCTTCTTAAAGAAGACCACAAGGTCTTCTTATAGAAGACCGCAATTTCTTCTTATAGACGACCACAAGGTCTTCTTATAGCAGACCACAAGGCCTTCTTATAGCAGACCACAAGGCCTTCTTATAGAAGAAGACAAGGTCTTCTTATAGAAGAAGACAAGGTCTTCTTATAGAAGACCACAAAGTCTTCTTATAGAAGACCACAATGACTTTTTATAGAAGACTACAAGGTCTTCTTGTAGAGGATCACAAGGACTTCTTATAGAAGACCACAAGGTCTTCTTATAGAAGACCACAAGGTCTTCTTATAGAAGGCCACAAGGTCTTCTCACAGAAGGCCACAAGGTCTTCTTATAGAAGACCTCAAGGTCTTCTTATAGAAGACCTCAAGGTCTTCTTATAGAAGACCACTATGACTTCTTATAGAAGACCACAATGACTTCCTATAGAAGACCACAATATCTTCTTATACAGGACCACAAGGTCTTCTTATAGAAGACCACAATGTCTTCTTATAGAAGACCACAAGGTCTTCTTATAGAAGACCACTATGACTTCTTATAGAAGACCACAATGTCTTCTTATAGAAGACCACAAGGTCTTCTTATAGAAGACCACTATGACTTCTTATAGAAGACCACAATGACTTCCTATAGAAGACCACAATATCTTCTTATACAGGACCACAAGGTCTTCTTATAGAAGACCACAATGTCTTCTTATAGAAAGCCACAATGTCTTCTTATAGAAGACCACAATGACTTTTTATAGAAGACTACAAGGTCTTCTTGTAGAGGATCACAAGGACTTCTTATAGAAGACCACAAGGTCTTCTTATAGATGACCACAAAGCCTTCTTATAGAAGACCACAAGGTCTTCTTATAGAAGACCACTATGACTTCTTATAGAAGACCACAATGACTTCCTATAGAAGACCACAATATCTTCTTATACAGGACCACAAGGTCTTCTTATAGAAGACCACAATGTCTTCTTATAGAAGACCTCAAGGTCTTCTTATAGAAGACCTCAAGGTCTTCTTATAGAAGACCACAAGGTCTTCTTATAGATGACCACAAAGCCTTCTTATAGAAGACCACAAGGTCTTCTTATAGAAGACCACAAGGTCTTCTTATAGAAGACCACAAGGTCTTCTTATAGAAGACCACAAGGTCTTCTTATAGAAGGCCACAAGGTCTTCTTACAGAAGGCCACAAGGTCTTCTTACAGAAGACCACAAGGTCTTCTTATAGAAGACCACAAGGTATTCTTATAGAAGACCACAAGGTATTCTTATAGAAGACCACAAGGTATTCTTATAGAAGACCACAAGGTCTTCTTATAGAAGACCACAAGGTCTTCCTATAGAGGACCACAAGGTCTTCCTATAGAGGACCACAAGGTCTTCTTACAGAAGACCACAAGGTCTTTTTATAGAAGACCACGAGGTCTTATAGAAGACAACATGGTCTTCTTATAGAAGACCACAAGGTCTTCTTATAGAGTACCACTAGGTCTTCTTATAGAAGACAACAAGGTCTTCTTATAGAAGACCACAAGGTCTTTTTATAGAGGACCACAATGTCTTCTTATAGAAGACCACAAGGTCTTCTTATAGAAGACCACAAGGTCTTCTTATAGAAGACCACAGGGTCTTCTTATAGAAGACCACAATGACTTCTTATAGAAGACAACAAGGTCTTCTTATAGAGGACCACAAGGTCTTCTTATAGAAGACCACAAGGTCTTTTTATAGAGGACCACAATGTCTTCTTGTAGAAGACCGCAATGTATTCTTATAGAAGACCACAAGGTCTTCTTATAGAAGACCGCAATGTCTTCTTATAGAAGACTACAAGGTCTTCTTATAGAAGACAACAAGGTCCTCTTATAGAAGACCACAAGGTCTTTTTATAGAGGACCACAATGTATTCTTATAGAAGACCACAAGGTCTTCTTATAGAAGACCACAAGGTCTTCTTATATAGAAGACCACATGGTCTTCTTATAGAAGACCACTAGGTCTTCGTATAGAGGACAACAAGGTCTTCTTTAAGAAGACCACAACGTCTTCTTATAGAAGACCACAATGTCTTCTTATAAAAGACCACAAGGTCTTCTTATAGAATACCACAAGGTATTCTTATAGAAGACCACAAGGTCTTCTTATAGAAGACCACAAGGTCTTCTTATAGTAGACCACAAGGTCTTCTTATAAAATACCACAAGGTCTTCTTATAGAAGACCACAAGGTCTTCTTATAGAGGACCACAAGGTCTTCTTATAGAAGACCACAAGGTCTTTTTATAGAGGACCACAATGTCTTCTTATAGAAGACCGCAATGTATTCTTATAGAAGACCACAAGGTCTTCTTATAGAAGACCGCAATGTCTTCTTATAGAAGACTACAAGGTCTTCTTATAGAAGACAACAAGGTCTTCTTATAGAAGACCACAAGGTCTTTTTATAGAGGACCACAATGTATTCTTATAGAAGACCACAAGGTCTTCTTATAGAAGACCACAAGGTCTTCTTATATAGAAGACCACATGGTCTTCTTATAGAAGACCACTAGGTCTTCGTATAGAGGACAACAAGGTCTTCTTTAAGAAGACCACAACGTCTTCTTATAGAAGACCACAATGTCTTCTTATAAAAGACCACAATGTCTTCTTATAGAAGACCACAATGTCTTCTTATAGAAGACCACAAGGTCTTCTTATAGAAGACCACAAGGTCTTCTTATAGAAGACCACAAGATCTTCTTATAGAAGACTATGAGGGCTTCTTATAGAAGACTACGAGGGCTTCTTATAGAAGACCACGAGGGATTCTTATAGAAGAACACAAGGTCTTCTTATAGAAGACCACAATGTCTTCCTATAGAAGACCACAATGTCTTCTTATGGAAGACCACAATGTCTTCTTATAGAAGACCACAATGTCTTCTTATAGAAGACCAAGAGGTCTTCTTATAGAAGACCAAGAGGTCTTCTTATGGAAGACCACAAGGTCTTCTTATAGAAGACCACAATGTCTTCTTATAGAAGACCACAAAGTCTTCTTACAGAAGACCACAAGGTCTACTTATAGAAGACCACAATGTCTTCTTTTAGAAGACCACAATGTCTTCTTATAGAAGACCACAATGTCTTCTTACAGAAGACCACAAGGTCTTCCTATAGAAGACCACAATGTCTTCTTATAGAAGACCACAATGTCTTCTTATAGAAGACCACAAGGTCTTCTTATAGAAGACCACAAAGTCTTCTTATAGAAGACCACAAGGTCTACTTATAGAAGACCACAATGTCTTCTTATAGAAGACCACAATGTCTTCCTATAGAAGACCACAATGTCTTCTTATAGAAGACCACAATGTCTTCTTATAGAAGACCACAAGGTGTTCTTATGGAAGACCACAAGGTCTTCTTATGGAAGACCACAAGGTATTCTTATAGAGGACCACAAGGTCCTCTTATAGAAGACCACAATGGCTTCTTATCGAAAACCACAATGTCTTCTTATAAAAGACCACAAGGTCTTCTTATGGAAGACCACATTGTCTTCTTATGGAAGACCACATTGTCTTCTTATAGAAGACCACAATGTCTTCTTATAAAAGACCACAAGGTCTTCTTATGGAAGACCACAATGTCTTCTTATAGAAGACCACAATGTCTTCTTATAGAAGACTACAATGTCTTCTTATAGGAGACCACAAGATCTTCTTATAGAAGACCACAAGGACTTTTTATAGACGACAACAAGTCCTTCTTATAGAAGACCACAAGGTCTTCTTATAGAAGACCACAAGGTCTTCTTATAGAAGACCACTAGGTCTTCTTATAGAAGACCACTAGGTCTTCTTATAGAAGACCACAAGGTCTTCTTATAGACGACCACAAGGTCTTCTTATAGAAGACCACAAGGTCTTCTTATAGAAGACCACGATGGCTTCTTATAGAAGACCACAATGACTTCTTGTAGAAGACCACAAGGTCTTCTTATAGAAGACCACAAGGTCTTCTTATAGAAGACCACAAGGTCTTCTTATAGAAGACCACAAGGTCTTCTTATAGAAGACCGCAAGGTCCTCTTATAGAAGACCGCAAGGTCCTCTTATAGAAGACCGCAAGGTCCTCTTATAGAAAACCACAAGGTCCTCTTATGGAAAACCTCAAGGTTCTCTTATAGAAGACAACAAGGTCTTCTTATAGAAGACAACAAGGCCTTCTTATAGAAGACCACGAGGTCCCCACCCTACTGTCCATACATTTTTTGCAATTTAACACATTTCGTGGAGACTTTTTTTACGTTTTTCACATGTAGATAACCTTTTTTTCATTCAGTCAGTTGTCTGTCCTAGTTTGTCATTGGCTTTTTACTTTCCGATATGATGCCAACCTTTTAATACCTGATGTTGAAATATAGATTACAACAGTGTCAACAATAAATAACAAACGAGGCACAAGAAAACAAATACCCCTCTGTAAAACATATTCTGACGGATGGCACACGAACGCATTAATCGTATGTTTTTGTTGTTGTTGTTTGTTTTTGACCATACATACCATTCATGCTATAGTATGTGTTGTGTTGTATTTTTTTTATTTATCTAACTTTTGCCAGATTGTTGATGAACTGCAACAATGGCGTTTACGCGGTCAAGAAAATAATTCTGTATAGAAAAAAAGTAGCAAAAATTTGCCTTTGGCTATAAACGGAGTATACACCATAGACTACTGACTATTTACAATATATATGTAGTGAAATGGAAGCAACAACAACACAACCTCACATAGCCATAGGGCAGGCAGAGGCATATTGTTGTTGGTTACGTTGCCACTGCACAATTCACTGTAAATTGTGTTGCAAATAAACCATTAACAGAGCAAGACAAATATTTCACAACTACTCGCAGCAATGGCAGAGGCATAAGGCAGAGCCAAAAAAAAAAACTAAAAAGAGGACTTCAAATAATGGGGCAAAATTTACAGCCGCCATATCTAAGTCCATATATAAACAAATTGACCCAAAAGTGTGTTAGACAGACGGACGGACATATTTTGTCGTAAATCTTAATGCGCTCACATGCTTTCTTTTGCTGGTTGGCTTTTCTGTTGTTACTTTTGTTGTTGTTGTTGCGTTGGGTTTTTTTCTTATCGAAGCTGTTGCGTAGTTTTATTGCGTGCCAAAAATTTGGCCATTTATATTTTTTGTCTGCTGCTTTTTTCTGATTCTTCTAAGTTTTTTTTCCTTTAACATAATACTGAGCAAAGCATTTAGAAGAGAAAAGTATCTAAAATTAAAATATTCAATTTTGTTTTTATATGGTCTTAAGTTCGCTTTCAATTTAGCAACATGTAGTGGTGGATGTAAATTACAGGATGTGTCGGAATTAACTGTTTATTTATTTTATAAAACTTGTTTAGTACCAGTTAAAGTTGAAAAAATAATGATAATACAGTAAAACCTCCGGGTTTATATTTATTTCAATTAAATATCAATGGACAAAAACAATGCAATGTTATTTTAGAACATTTCCAATCATTTAAACTTATTTATATTTTTTTTGCAAGAACGCATGTATTTTTGATTAATGACATATTAGAAAACATTGTTACACCATTATCTGGGAAAATCGATTATACGTAATGACTCTGGTCCTGATCATTACGGACAATAGGGGTCCCGCTGTATTTTGTAAACCAAGTCTTCTATGACCCTGGGGTCTTTTAAAGGAATAGCTCAAAAGGACTAATGTTATTCTATGAGAAGAACTTAAATGGCTTTGTGGATTTCTATAAGAAGATCATAAGTCTTCTATCTGGAGACCTCGTAACCTTTTATAAGAAAACAAAAGCCTTTTAATAGAAGGTAACAAGGTCTTTCTATGGAAGACCACAATACGACTTCTTATATCTTTAAGAAAACCTTGTGGTCCTATATATGAAGACATTGTAGTTTTCTATAATATATAAGAAGTCCTTGAGGTATTCTATAAAAAGACCTGAAAAGGCTTGAGGTCTTCTATGATAGGACCTGAAAAGGCTTTGTGGCCTCTCATAAGAGGACGTTGTGGTATTCTATAAGAAGGACCTTTGGTCCTCCATAAGAACAACGTGTGGTATTCTATAAGAAGAGGTTGCCGTCTTCTGTAAGAAGTTTTTGTGGACTCCTATGTAAGGTTCTCGTCGTCGTTGGTCTTGTCGTTAATAAGATCTGGTGGTATTCTTTAAGAAGATCTATTGGTCTTTTATAAGAAGAGCTTTCGGTCTCCTAAGAGCATACTATTTGGTCTTCTATAAGAAGACCTCGGTGTCTTCCAGGACTAATGCTCTTCTATGATAAGACCTTAGAATGCTTTGAAGAACTTCTGAAGAACTTCTGGTCTTTTATAAGAAAACCTTTGGTTCTTCTATAAGAGGGAATTGTGGTCTTCCATAAGAAGACATTTTGATATAGGCACACCGTTTTGTGTAAAAGACCTTGTGGTCTTCTATAAAAGGATCTTGTGGAATTCTAAAAGAAGACCTTGGTGTCTTCTATAGGAACACGTTGTGGTATTCTATAAGAATACCTTGGTGTCTTCTATAATAGGACCTTGTGGTCTTCTATAAGAAGATATTTTGGTCTTCTATATGAAGACATTTTGGTCTTCTATAAGCACACCGTCTTCTATAAGAAGACTTCGGGATCTTCTAGTAGAAACCTTCTGGTCTTCAATAAGAGGACCTTGGGGTCTTCTACAAGAGAACCTTGTAGTCTTCTATAAGAAGACCTTGTGGTCTTCTTAATAGGAACTTGTATAGGAAGACCTTGGGGGTTTCTAAAAGAAGACCTTCTGGTCTTCTATAAGAGGACCTTGTGGTCTTCTATAAGCCCACAGTCCTGTATAAGAAGACCTTGTGTTCTTCTATAGGAGGACCTTGGGGTCTTCTATAAGAAGACCTTGTGGTCTTCTATAGGAAGACCTTGTGGTCTTCTATAAGAATACTTTGTGGTCTTCTATAAGAAGGCCTTGTTGTCTTCTATAAGAAGACCTTGTGGTCTTCTATAGGAGGACCTTGTGGTCTTCTATAGGAGGACCTTGGGGTCTGGTATAAGAAGACCTTGTGGTCTTTTAAAGGAAGACCTTGTGATCTTATATGAGAACACCTTGTGGTCTTCTATAAAAGGACTTTGTGGTCTTCCATAAGAAGAGATTTTGACCACCTATAAGTACACCGTTTCGTATAAGAAGACCTTGGAGTTTTCTATAAGAAGACCTTGTGGTCTTCTATAAGAAAACTTTGTGGTCTTCTATAAGAAGACTTTGTGGTCTTCTATAAGAAGGCCTTGTTGTCTTCTATAAGAAGACCTTGTGGTCTTCTATAGGAGGACCTTGGGGTCTGGTATAAGAAGACCTTGTGGTCTTTTAAAGGAAGACCTTGTGATCTTATATGAGAACACCTTGTGGTCTTCTATAAAAGGACTTTGTGGTCTTCCATAAGAAGAGATTTTGACCACCTATAAGTACACCGTTTCGTATAAGAAGACCTTGGAGTTTTCTATAAGAAGACCTTGTGGTCTTCTATAAGAAGACTTTGTGGTCTTCTATAAGAAGACTTTGTGGTCTTCTATAAGAAGGCCTTGTTGTCTTCTATAAGAAGACCTTGTGGTCTTCTATAAGAGGACCTTGGGGTCTTCTATAAGCTCACCGTCCTGTATAGGAAGACCTAGTGGTCTTCTAAAGGAAGACCTTGTGATCTTCTATAAGAAGACCTTGTGGTCTTATACAAGAAGACCTTGTGGCCTTCTATAAGAACACCTTGTGGTCTTCTATAAAAGGACTTTGTGGTCTTCCATAAGAAGACAGTTTGACCATCTATAAGTACACCGTTTCGTATAAGAAGACCTTGTGGTCTTCTTTAAGAAGACCTTGTGGTCTTCTATAAGAAGACCTTGTGGTCTTCTATAAGAAGACCTTGTGGTCCTCTATAAGAAGACCTTGTGGTCTTCTATAAGAAGACCTTGTGGTCCTCTATAAGAAGACCTTGTGGTCTTCTATAAGAAGACCGTGTGGTCTTCTATAAGAGGAACTTGTGGTCTTCTATAAGAAAACCTTTGGCTCTTTTATAAGAGGGTATTGTGGTCTTCTATAAGAAGACCTTGTGGTCTTCTATAAGAAGACCTTGTGGTCTTCTATAAGAAGACCTTGTGGTCTTCTATAAGAAGACCTTGTGGTCTTCTATAAGAAGACCTTGTGGTCTTCTATAAGAAGACCTTGCGGTCTTCTATAAGAAGACCTTGTGGTCTTCTATAAGAAGACCCTGTGGTCTTCTATAAGAAGACCCTGTGGTCTTCTATAAGAAGACCCTGTGGTCTTCTATAAGAAGACCTTGTGGTCCTCTATAAGAGGACCTTGTGGTCTTCTATAAGAAGACCTTGTGGTCTTCTATAAGAAGACTTTGTGGTCTTCTATAAGAAGACCTTGTGGTCCTCTATAAGAAGACCTTGTGGTCTTCTATAAGAAGACCTTGTGGTCTTCTATAAGAAGACCTTGTGGTCCTCTATAAGAAGACCTTGTGGTCTTCTATGAGAAGACCTTGTGGTCTTCTATAAGAAGACCTTGTGGTCTTCTATAAGAAGACCTTGTGGTCTTCTATAAGAGGAACTTGTGGTCTTCTATAAGAAAACCTTTGGCTCTTTTATAAGAGGGTATTGTGGTCTTCCATAAGAAGACCTTGTGGTCTTCTATAAGAAGACGTTGTGGTCTTCTATAAGAAAACCTTGTGGTCTTCTATAAGAAGACCTTGAGGTCCTCTATAGGAAGACCTTGTGGTCTTCTATAAGAAGACCTTGTGGTCTTCTATAAGAAGACCTTGTGGTCTTCTATAGGAAGACCCTGTGCTCTTCTATGAGAAGACCTTGTGGTCTTCTATAAGAAGACCTTGTGGTCTTCTATAAGAAGGCCTTGTGGTCTTCTATAAGAAGACCTTGTGGTCTTCTATAAGAAGACCTTGTGGTCTTCTATAGGAAGACCCTGTGCTCTTCTATGAGAAGACCTTGTGGTCTTCTATAAGAAGACCTTGTGGTCTTCTATAAGAAGACCTTGTGGTCTTCTATAAGAAGACCTTGTGGTCTTCTATAAGAAGACCTTGTGGTCTTCTATAAGAAGACCTTGTGGTCTTCTATAAGAAGATCTCTTGGTCTTCTATAAGAAGATCTTGTGGTCTTCTATAAGAAGATCTTGTGGTCTTCTATAAGAAGACCTTGTGGCCTTCTATAAGAAGACCTTGTGGCCGTCTATAAGAAGACCTTGTGGCCTTCTATAAGAAGACCTTGTGGTCTTCTATAAGAAGACCTAGTGGTCTTCTATAAGAAGACCTTGTGGTCTTCTATAAGAAGACCTAGTGGTCTTCTATAAGAAGACCTTGTGGTCTTCTATAAGAAGACCTTGTGGTCTTCTATAAGAGGAACTTGTGGTCTTCTATAAGAGGAACTTGTGGTCTTCTATAAGAGGAACTTGTGGTCTTCTATAAGAAAACCTTTGGCTCTTTTATAAGAGGGTATTGTGGTCTTCCATAAGAAGACCTTGTGGTCTTCTATAAGAAGACCTTGTGGTCTTCTATAAGAAGACCTTGTGGTCTTCTATAAGAAGACCTTGTGGTCTTCTATAAGAAGACCTTGCGGTGTTCCATAAGAAGACCTAGTGGTCTTCCATAAAAAGACCTTGTAGTCTTCTATAAGAAGACCATGTGGTCTTCTATAAGAAGACCTTGTGGTCTTCTATAAGAAGACCTTGTCCTCTTCTATAAGAAGACCTTGTGGTATTCTATAAGAAGTCATTGGGTCTTCTATAAGAAGACCTTGTGATCTCCTATAAGAAGACATTGTGGTCTTCTATAAGAAGACCTTGTGGTCTCCTATAAGAAGACATTGTGGTCTTCTATAAGAAGACATTGCGGTCTTCCATAAGAAGACATTTTGATATAAGCACACCGTTTTGTATAAGACCTTGGAGTCTTCTATAAGAAAACCTTGTGGTCTTCTATAAGAAGACCTTTCGGTCTTCTGTAAAAATACTTTTCGGTCTTCTATAAGAAGATTTTGAGGTTTTTAATAAGAAGACGTCATGGTCTTTGTGAGAACCTTATGGTCGTCTATAAAAATACATTGGGGTCTTCTATAACCTTGTGGTCTTCTATGTATACCGTAAATGGCCTTCTGGTCTTCTATAAGAAGACCTTGTGGTCTTCTGTGAGAAGATCTTTTAATTTTCTATGAGTAGACCTTTGGTTTTCTCCTCTAAAAAAGTGTTGTGGACCTCTACAAGAAGACCTGTAGCTGTAAACAGTAGTCCATTCTGTAAACATGATAAACACGATTTTCGGTCAGCCCTAAATCGTATTTACGAGAAAATGAAACTTTCAGTTAATCCATTTGAAATTGTCAGATAGGGATATTTTACAAACGTACTTGGGGTCCAAACCCGTTATTTCGATGAGGCACTTTTTTGATCTTAGCTAAATATACTTCATTTTGTTAGGTAGGACAAAATCCAAACGAAAAACGGTCATTATGAAAATATTTTTGGCTACATCCCTGCTTTGTTTTAGAATTTGTTCTTTAGTATTTAATTATATTAGATATATGTTTGTCTGTACATAAATAAATATGTACCAAGTACGTGCAGGCCATCAAGAATGTCTGCCCGTATGTCTGTCTCATTGTGTCTGTGGATCTGTCTGTCTGCATTGTAATGGCATCGTGTTGATATTTGATTTGATGATGTCTCGAATATCTGTCTCTAATACAAGAAGAAATGTACGGCGAATGGGATGCCGATGATGTTTGGTTTCTTTTCTTTTGCTATAGTTTCTTGTGATTTTTTTTTTTAATTTAAACAACAACTACCAAAATACTGTTCTAAATAACAACAATAGCAACAAACATCAATGGCATTAACCTTGCAATGGCTTTTTAGAAGGGTTAGAGGAAACCGCCAACTCTAAGAAATCTCACACCAAAGCAAAGTTTGCTATATTTTAAATTCAATATTGAAAAACAAAATTTTTAATACAATTCATCGAAGTTTAACTGCAACCATAGTGGAATGGGTATCGAATAAAGTTTACGGCAAGACATCATCACAGTTTTCATGGTGGTTAAACCCTTCAGTGTAATTAATGTTAATTTGCATTTCATCGGAATTTTACTTCAAGTGGAGAGCCAATCGGAACTGACAATAAGATGTATGCCCCATATCATTGAACCATTAATATAAGCTGAGGTTTTTGATATGAAAAGGAGTAATTATCCTTTCCGGGAGGCTTGTGGGTGGGTACTCATTTTAAACTTGAATACATTTTTTTTTTTTTTTTTTTTTTTTTGAATTTGGTTATTTGTCTTTGGAAAATATTTCAAAACTCTTGCTAACATCATCTACACGTGCCAACCACACACAAAATTAGCAAGAATTCGCACATTTTACGTTTGCCAAATTTTTAGAGCTGAGCAAATTAAAAGCCTGTCACGTTAAGGCCTATTATTTATTCGCAATGCAACATCATCATTTTTTAAGAGTCTAATATTTAAAATATATATTTAATTTTGTTTTTATTTGCGAACAATTTATGTGTGTACATCTGAATGTTGTTTATAAAATCACACGCATTCCTGTTCACTGCATCAGTTAACGCAAACTTTAAATAATTTGCCAAAGAATTTTTGGCCAAAGGCCCATAAACGTTCTGATACAAAAACATTAGCATTTTTTCTATTTTTTTTTTTTTTTTTATTTGACAGGGTAATCGGAAGAATGATACGAATACGAATAATACATTTGTTCACATAGTCAATTGTCTTCAGACGTCAACTTCACCCACTGTCCACTTGTGATTTGGTGACCGATCATAGGCGATCATATAAACCTAATCCTAATACCTGCAGCAAAAGCAAAATATCGTGCCAGGAGAGAAACTTTTATATTCGGGGCGTGAAGAAAAGAAAATGAAGATAGCCGCTTCTCTTTAATGAACTGGCATCCCATTAACCACCGTATAATGTATTTTTGTTTCCATTTTAAAATTAAAAAAAGATTAATAAAACAGTTGTATATTTCGTTGAGCTTTAGGCCATATTGTGTTTTATTTATTTTCCAATATTTCGCAGTTGATTAAATTGCATCTTCAGGGGATATGTAAAACTTAATTTAGCGTCAAGATTACTTAAAAAACTATGACAGACTTCACCGTCATCGTCGACTGTAAATATTGCACTGATTTGATTAAGACGTGCCCAATAATTCTTGGGTGTTTCAGCCCAATCGCCTCTCGTCACCGACGCTTCCAGACGGAAGTGTGACAAATATGAGAGAATGGAAAGAGCAATGACGTCACTTACAAACATAGATGGGCTTTCTCGCACGCCAGCGTTGCTGTGGTTTGTTTCTCTTTTTCGTTGTTACAACATAAATCAACATTTACGGGTTGTTTTGTTATATTATTTTTAATAAAATCACTTTTTTTAATTGCTTGGATGTCTTCTGTGTGTTAAAAATATTAAAAAAGTAAAATAATTCTAACAAAAACGCTGTTTTATTTTTCCCTTAAAAAATATTTAAGAGTAATTTTGACCATCTTTGCTTACAAAACAAACCAACATGAAAGAGAGTACAACAAAAACAATAGCAAAATAAACAGGACAAGCTGAGTCTAAGCGACAAATTGATGACTGTGGAAAATTTCATTCAGAAGTTTTTGTTGCAAAAACAACTCAAACACAGCAATTGCTTAATAAACCTACACGCTAGAATCAGAATTCTTAAATTAATGGAAATTCATATAAACCTACTTAATCCTATCATAGTGCGATTCTCAACTTAAATAAAACACGATTTTTGTAGATTGTTTGGTTGATTCACTCTCTGTATTGCGGATGATGCTCTGCTATCAGTTTCAACTACTTAAGGAAGCACTGAGGTTGATGTACAGAGTTCAAGTTGCTCAAGAGGAATGAACGAATTTATTGAATTTTATTCTACTTAGCTTCACTTTTGAGAAGCGACAAAGTCGTTTAGACATGTATGATAAAATTTAGTAGTACATAGTTGCTTAAATTAGTAGTATTAAATATATTTACAGAGGTGTATTTTTAGCTGTTAACTTTAAAAATGTAAAGATCAATCACAATATGAAATATGAAAAGGTATAAAATCACAATGACAAAAGTATTAAAGCTTAAAAGTGTTACTATTGAAATGTAGAGGGCGTTAAACTGTAATTATTAAAATGTTGATTGCTTCAAACTCATTTTTTGAGTTACCGACAAAAATAGGTAAAATGTAGTTATGAATGCATAGTTAAAATAAAAGGTGACAGCACTCTTGCTATCGGTAGAACTTGACGTAATTACCGAAATTAAAAGGATTTTAATTTTACCGATTTTTGTCGGTAACTCAAAAAATTAGTTAGAGAATCGCACTACAGTAACATTCGTAACAATCGAGTTAGCGCCATCCAGAGGAAACTGGCAACATTAAATAAGCAAGGACTCCAACCAATGCGCAAATGCAAGGAGGCATTGTTTCTACGATAGATGGCATCACCACTACCTGGGAATAGGCTTCAACAGATCAACATAGCATAAGGCAAAACGAACAGCAACAACGGGGTCTTGAACACACGATATAGTACGTGCACTGCGCAATGGAGTGTACGAACTTTTTGTGCTAATTGCAACGTCTAAGATCGACATCTTTGGTATGAGGCATTCTCAGACGAACCGCCATTTAGCATTGAGTAAAAAAGGGAGCGAAGAGCGAAGTTTGGGGATGCAGGACTATCAGCTCTTATCAATAGGAACATAACCCAACAGTTTCTCACAAATATGGGAGTAAAGCACCTCACAATTGTACTAGCAAGATATCCAACATGCAGACAAAATTAGAAGACCTGGAGAGAGTGGGTCCCAATATTGGATTTGTGATAAACATCAAGAAAACTAAGGTCATGTGAATTAATCACACTAGTACAGGAAACAATACTACCAGACAGGTGCTCAGGATCATTTGCATGATATTCTGGCTCAACACCATAAGTAAAATAGAGTTGTGGAACTTAACGAACCAGGAAGAACTAGAAAGCAGATTAATGGTAGGAAATAGATATGAATTGGCGACACCTTCGGAAAAAATGTTCATAGCCTAACCAAGATGGTGCTTGAATGTAATCCCCAAGGACCACGACATCGGACAGGAATGATCTGATAAGAGAAGATATATTGTACTATTCGAAAATCTATTGTTCTCTTGTTATATAAAAGTAAATTATTGATATTGGTTTTTAGAGAAGACGTAGTGCTCTACTTATATGAAAAAAGACCTCATGATGTTCTTCTATGAGAGAAGATCTATTAGTCTTCTTTAATATGCGAAAATATATTGGCTTTCCTCCATGAAATATGTCCTCTATAAAAGAAGATCCATTGTTTTTTTATTATAGAAGACCCATTGGTATCTTGTGATCACCTACTGGCCTTCGTCAATGATATAGGACTTATCGATATTCTTCTTTGTCGAAGTCCTATTGTTCCTCTTCTATCATCTTGATACTCTACTATGAGATATAACCTAT
Organism: Musca autumnalis; assembly: GCF_047663935.1. Lineage (NCBI taxonomy): Eukaryota > Metazoa > Arthropoda > Insecta > Diptera > Muscidae > Musca > Musca autumnalis. Next base: position 71,804,158 of record NW_027411977.1, on the reverse strand, counting down.
TGGTACTCTTTGTGAGAGAAGACCTATTGATATCTATATATATAAAAATGGTGTAAAAAATGTATAGTAATTCATAAAATGAGAATGGCTCGGCCGATTTCTGTAAAATTTTTTGTCAGTTATTCGTATTTTCGAGGAGAAGGTCTTTACGGAAGAAAATTTTGGAAAATCTTTCTGGAAAAGTCGGAAAATTGGAAAAATCGAAAATTGAGTTTTTGTATGAAATTTTATTCCTTAATAGCGAGACGAAGTTCGCCGGGTCCGCTAGTTTTTTATAATAGTAGACCTATTAGAATTTTTTACAATAGTAGACCTATTGGCTTTATACAATGAGAGAGAACTTATTGGCCTTCTCTCTAGATAAAGTCCAATTGGTATTCTTCCATGATTGAAAAACAATTTGTCTTCTTTAATGAAAGAGGCAACCGATTAGTCTTCTATTAGAAAAGCCATATCTGTCTTTTTCTATGAATGAAGAGCTATTTGGCTTCATTCATTAAAAAAAATTAAAGAATATCTATTTGTCATCTTCAATGAGGCTTATTCTATAAGAGAATACCTTCTTCTATGAAACAAGACGTATTGGCCGTCACCTATGAGAGTGAATCTCTTAACCTTCTTCTATGAGAGAGTTCCTATTGATCTCCTTGTATCTTCTTTTATCGTCTTTGAATAGAGAGAGTGGACCTATTGATCGTTTTCTATTGGAGAAGACCTCTATTAGAGTATACCTGTCGCTCCCCGCTTGGGCGATGGGCTAGATCGGCATCGGAAACTCGTCGATTCTCAGCGTTACAGTAACTAGTTCCACTTCTGACCCCTCACAGTGCAATCAACTGTAAACTTTAACATGGGGATGTCATAGGAGGTAACCAATTGACACTCTATGCATTACCTGTAGGTGGTATTGTACTAGTTCCAGGTTTACAGTCATATACCAGTTTATGTATAAAAAAAAGTGGTGGGAAATAGTCACAACTGACGCTTCGTCATTTACTTGGGGATATATAGGTGTCAATTGGTTCCCTTCGCATTACTTATGGGTCAATTGTGAACTAGTACCACATACTTCTAGTTTAGGACTATTTAAATTGCTACAATTGGAATTGCTAGCGGGTAGAGAGATGAAGAGGGCAATTTTCGTATTTCCTTCGTATTCCTTTTTTTTTAACCAGAACAATATGAATAATATGTACGAATATATTCAATCCATCAACACTAGTTTCTGTTATTGGATGCTTCATTTATATTAAAGTTATGAAGAAAATGTAAATGTGAATTATTTATACAACCCGTCGTTTAAGTTAAGTTAATTAAATCGCAACTGACGCCTCCTCGTTTACTTGGGGATAAAAAGGTGTCAATTGGTTCCCTTCGCATTACTTAGGGGTCAATATTTGTACTAGTACTGATTAGAACTAGTTCTGGACTACTTAAATTGCGACAATTGGAATTTTCGTCCCCACAGGGAACAGAGAATAACGAGTTCAAATGAGACCTATGTCAGCCGTTGTTTAACAAAGGGACATTACTCTCCCATCAATTCTCTCTCATTTATTTTGGACACCAATGACCTATTGGCATTTTTTTAAGAGAGAGCTATTGCTGTTCGTCAATGAGATAGTATTTATCGATCTTCTTCACAGGTTCTCTTCTATCTTCTTGGAATTCTTCTATGCTATACCCATTGGTCCTTTTTTGTGAGAGAAGACTATTTATCTTCTTCAATGAGAGAATATCTATACACGCAGAAAATTTATGTTAGTAATATGTTTGGATCCAACCAAATATATGTTTGGGACCGGTTGCAAACATAATATGTTTGGGTCTAAACAAATATATGTTTGCAACATTCTGTAACATATCTCAATTTGATATGTTTAGGTAAAACATCTTTTTTATGTTAGAACATCTTTTTCATGGATGGAGAGAGGATGTTTGTCAACGAGAGTAATAAAAGTGCTCTCGCGGCTGTGGAATGCTGTTTTATAATAAAGAGTTGTGTGTATTGTATAATAGAAGACGTAGAAGCGAAAAAGGGGGCTTTGGTGGCGTGTATGCGTCAAACTTGTGTGTTTCTTGTTTTGTTATTGTTAACCAACGTACCAGGCGAAGAAGAAAAGAAGAAATGATATGAATTATATATTTTTTTTTCAGTGTTTAAGATGCCTTTGTAGAGTAAAGACGGTAAAGTGAGTGAATAAATCAGTGTTTTGTGTTTTCTTAAAGAAATTGTGCTTTTTAGTAAATAAAATGCCCAATACATTTTATAATGGAATCGGAAAGGTGAATGGAATTATTTTATTGGGCAAGGAAGAAATCGCATTTAATATTGGTAATTACATACATACTTATGTATGTTTGAAATATGGCATATCCATATTTATTTATTACATTACGTAATCATTTGATTCCAGATGACGATTCCCCGCTCATGATTTCAACTATGAGGAAAATTTGTTTTATTTCACAACTAAGGAGAAGCGTTCAACTACGTTTCTATATATTTTTACTTTTTAAAAGTGTGACTATTTACAAATTATTTCAATCAGTTTTTCTTTTATTAAAGTGTGTTATGTATTTCTTTGGAATTTTGTATGTACCTATGTGTTTGTTGTTCTTTTGCCTTTCAATAAACAACCACAACATTTGTGTGTATACTATAGATATAGCCAGTGAGTTCTTACTGAGAGCAAGTGAGCATACATTTCAAAGTGTTTTACATTGAATTTTACGCTCCCTTGCTCTCAGTAAGCGCCCATTGATGCATGTGTTTGTTTGTTTGTGCCTTTTGGGTTTGTATTTTTTTGCACCCAAACATATAAAATGTTTGCACCCAAACATAAATTTGTTTGCACCCAAACATATATTTGTTTGCAACCAAACATATATTTGTTTGCAGGACCCAAACATATGTTATGTTTGGGACTGTTGCAAACATTTATTTGTTTGCTGCAAAATATGTTTGGGACATAAGTTAGAGAGGCCGTTTTTTCTGCGTGTAGGTATTTTTTATTATAGTAGACCGATTGAATTTTGTATGGTCTTCTTCAATGAGAAAAGACTTATTGGCCTTCTTCTCTGATAGAAGTCCTATTGATATTCTCCTATCAAATTGGTATTGTTCTTCCTTTATGAAAGAAATATCAGTCTTCTTCTATGAATGGCTAATTTGGCTAATTTCATGAGAGAAGAACTATTTATATTCATTGTTATTGCCATGTTCAATGAAGCTTATTTTATAAGAGAGTACTGTCTTCTATCAGAGAAGATCTATTGGTCCTCTACTATTAGAGGGAACATCTTAATTTTCTTCTATGAGAGAGGACCTATTGATATTCTTGTATGAGAGAAGACTTATTTATCGTCTTTTATCAGAGAGAAAGACAGAGAGAGAAAACCTATTGGTCGTTTTCTAGACCTCTATGAGAGTATACATATAGCTCTTCTTCAATGTCCTTTTGGTTCTCTTTTGTAAGAAAGACGAACTATTAATCTTCTTTTATTGGAAGAAGACCTATTGGTCTTCTTCTAAGAGATAGTATTAATTGGACTTATTCTACGACATTGATGCTCAAATATTTTGTGCATTAGCCTCTCTGAAAGAGTCTTATTCTACGATAAGACCTATTTATCTTCTAACAGAATACCCTTTGATCTATTAGTCCTCCATTAGTTGCGTAAATTTCACCAGGTCGGATGAGACTGTCTCGGAGTTAATGTCCGACTGCCTATTGTCCTTCCAAATAACACCGATTAGTGTTCAAAGGGCCGAATTTGAATGTAAACCACACCTAAAAGACAATTGTTGCTACACTTCATTTGACATTTCTCTATTTCAAACTAACTTAAATGGAATAATGGAAAGATACACAATTTAGCTGAAAATGAACATCGTGCACTTCATGATTTTTTCGGTCAACTGATGCGTCCAAATTTGCTTACAATCGGAAAAGTCGTGCAGAAATTTAAGCAAATCAAGTCTGTTGGAGATGTGAGATGCAATCACAGCTGGTAATACAGAAAATGAATGCTACCAGCTATTGCACCTCTCAGCAATAATATTCATTACAAAACCCCTTACTAACCCATTATTCTAAGAAGAGCATATCGTGCGATTGAGTTTTTATATCCTCCACGATAGAGGGTAGGGAGGGTATAATTAAATTTGTTGTTGCGTTTGTAACACATCGAAATATTCATCAGAGACCCTGTAAAGTACAAATGTCCTTGATCAGGGTAAAATTCTAAGTCGATATAACCATGTCTGTATGTCCGTCTGTTGAAATCAAGATAGAGCTTGCACTTTATAAGATAGAGCTTTGTAATTTGGTATAGAAGTTTCTATTACTCCTCTATTACTCCCCACGATTTTCGGTATTTTGAAGGTTTTACCCTCATTATCACATCGAAATGGCTGAAATTTGGTACTTATTCTTTTCCCCGAAAATTGTCGGTATAGGTCCACGCCTTCATATAGCCTCCATAGGTACCTCCCGATTTTCGGTATTTTTAAGGTTGTGACCACAATAATCCACCGAAATGGCTGAAATTTGGTAGGTAGTCTTCATTTGGGGTATTTATCGGTATAAGTCCATTGAAATTGGTATTTAGTCTTCGTTGGGGGTATAAAATTTTCTCCCAGACATTTGTCGGTATAGGTCCACGCCTTTATATATAGCTCCTATTGAACGGTACCTCCCGATTTTCGGTGTCTATAAGGTTGTGACCACAGCAACCCACCGAAATGGCTAAAATTTGGTATTTAGTCTTTGTTGGAGGTAAAAGCCTTTCTGACTGAAATTCTTCGGTATATGTCTACGTTTCGATATTGCCTCCATAGAAAGGTACCTCCCGATTTTCGTAATTCTAAAGGTTGTGACGTCAATAACCCACTGAAAACAGAAATGTGTTATTTAGTCTTCAATGGGGGTTATAAAATATTCCAGGAGAGAATTATCAGTTTAGGTCCGAGGGCTCCTATATCCCCCGTAGAAGCATACATTTTGATTTTTGGTATTTGGAAGGTTTTACCAAAATTTCGGAATTTTGGTATTTAGTCTTCTTTGAGTCTAAAAACTTTCTGCCAGAAATTTGTAGACATAGATCGACATTTTGATATAGCCCCATGAAACGGTACCTCCCGAATTTCGGAATTTTGAAGGTTAGCCACATTGTTTTACCGAACTTGCTGAAATTTGGTATTTAGTCTTCTTCAAAAACGAAATTGTTTCATTTTACTTCAACTCGTGGTGGAGGGTATAACAAGTTCGGCCTGGCCGAACTTAACGCCGTTCTTACTTGTATTCTTTTAAGAACTACATACGGCATGCCCTTATTAAAATAATGGGTTGGTAAGGGGTTATGTAATGAGTATTTTAGCTGAGCTCTCACGCTCATCGTTGATAAACATTATTGACAAAGACTAGCATACATTTTCAAAGAAAATCATCTTCAGTAATGAGACACAGTTTAATCTCAGTGGATTAGCCAAAGGATATTCGGCACATTCACGTCAATGCAAGAACAGTCCTTGTTCTATTCAGCGTAAATATACTCTTGTTACAGATTCTCAGAAGGTGGAGCTTACAACATTAGGGGGCTTTGGTGTTTTTACTTTATTGTTTATACGCTTCACAATATTCTAATAATACGAGTATACATTTCAAAAAAAAAATTAAGCAATCGAAATATAAAATCCAATAAAACTGACTGCCTAATTCATGGTCATTTATCATTCATTATTTCTACTAAATTGTGATTATATTAAAGAAAATGAAAAAAAAAATACAATAAATGGAGATGGAAGCCAAGGAAATAAGTACTACATATAAAATAATGTCAGACTATCTGCCAGTCAGTCTGTCTGTCGGTAATACATGTTTTTGTTTTTGTATTTGAATAACTTTGATATTGTGCCAAATCTCCTCGGTCGGAATATGACAACAACACAAATACCGGCTAGTCCATCCCCAAAGACAACAAAACGAAAGAAAAAACCCAGAGGTGCCTTGAAAGATTTTAAAATAATAAACAAACGAAGAAAACAATTCAAACATACATACTCATACGCACACATGTATAAATGTGTGTGAATTTATGTTTGTACGCAGAAAATCCGTAGTAGTAACATCAATCTCAACTGATTATGTGAAAATTTAAACGTAAAATGGCGAAAAATTGCAAAAAAGCACCTCATCAACAATATTGAATTTATTATTTTGTTTTGAATTTCATCCATAAAAATGGCGTATAAATTTTCATGTTTTAATGGTGGTATCACTAAGGTGCCAGTATTGTGTTTTTATTTTTTTGCATTTGCTCTGGATGACCTTTATCAAAAATAACATACATTCATATAGATTTTTTGGCAATAACTGGGTGGAAAGAATCTCGGAGTGAATGTGCCATTGTCTATCATTAGTGGGATAGTCTTATATCACCTATAAGAAATTTAAAGGTCAGGGGTATATGCGTTGGGTTAGTAACCGACACCATCAAACACAAAAAAATTCCACGTCTACCGGTTCTATGCACCCGATTTTTTCGAAGGAATCATCGACCAGGGCTCGTCACCTCAACAATTATGTATTTGTGTCCGTGTATTTTTTTAACAATGTTAGTGGCAATTTATCCCGGAAAGTCTGCTCTGAGCTCTTTTAGTCCGTGTCGGGATAGAAATGAATCCTGCACCAGACCCTCATTCACCACATGTCAACAACCATGGTGAGATATAGTGGATAGGTTATGTGATATGTATGTCTCCCAACAACAACAAACGCAGGAGGACAAGGGAGACTTATCTCATATTAGCTCAATGATATGGGATCTAATGTTTATCGCCGAGTCCGAACGACGTGTCTTAAGACCCCACTTGTAGAGAAGTTTTACATGAGGGGTATTTTGAAAATTTGATGTTGCCAGGCCAGGGAATCGAACGCATGACCTTCAGCGTGCAAGGCGGCTGTGCATACCATTGCACGACGGTGGCACCCACGGTCGCCGCAATAAGGTCAGCGAAATTGTGAACTTTATAAATCGGAAAACACTATGGTCGCCGTGATCCAGGAAACAAAGCTCAACGCCACCTGTAGCGTTGCGATGGTTACACTACGGAAAGATCTCGCAAGAAGCGGAGGAGGAGGACTAGCATTCCAAATACAGCAGTCTGTGTAGTACAGACATATATCGATTGAGCTTGATTCTAATGACCCATGCATGGAATGAATGGGGGAAGCAGCAAAGTGTGGTACTGTCGAGGTAGAGCCGTCCCGCGTTATATGACCGACATTAGTTCCCGTTCAAAGGACAATAGAGAGCTTTGGCATTCCGTCCTAGGTAATGCCCAGAGGGATACTAAGCTGGCCGAGCAAATTGATAGCTCCACTTTTTGCACGGTCAATGAAAACGCTTCTATGAGGATAAGAAGAAATTGCTACCGCTCATCAGATATCACTATTGTAGCACCTGATCTAATAAATGACGTATGCTGGCAACCCGTCATTTCCCTTGGCTAAGACGACCAATCGTCCTATCATTTCCCTTGGCTCAGACCACCTATCATCCTATCATCGTCTTTGTAAATAGACCGCCCGACTTCATAACCTCTGAACACAGTTCTGAACCATGGGAAATTTGAATGGCAAGGGTTCCCAGAATTCACCAATCACCGCTTTTGAGCGCTGCCCATTCCTCAGATCCTCGGGTAGCAGAGAGAACTTTTCGGGACATCATCAATGCAGGAGCCGCTCGCTACATACCTGTTGGTTGCATTCCCGAAATCAGATTTCAAATTTTCCAGGAGAGGCGACGGGACTAGCAAATGAGCGTGATGGGCCTCGTCGCACAAATCCCGACGACCCAAGAGTGGAAGCTACGCAGCATTGGTACAGGATTGGAGGCAACGGTTAAATCACTCTCGAATCAGGGAAAGAAGAATAATATAAGCACCCCGAGAGCGATAGGCCGAAGTGGAGTGTGCTATGCCGTATAAGAGCTCTCCCAAGTGCCACAAGTTACGATTTACTATGTTGCAGACATCATCTGAAATGCGAAATCATCCAAAGCGTTTTTGCCACACGGAATATCAATGATAATGCTAAAACAACTAGATGAACCCGGAGTTGAGTATTTAACAAGTGACCTACCTCAACCAATCGCTAGCCATCGAAATTGCACTAGAAGCCCGAAAAGATGGTAAGGTGGTCCTGCTTCATAAGTCTGGCAAGGATGCTAGCAGAGGTGAATCGTAAAGGCCGAATTCTCCTGTCGCCAGTAACAAAGCCTCAAGAGGAACAACTCGTCCCCTCGACGAGAAGCAGTTCTCCAGTTGCCCAACATCAGCATGGATTCCCGAAACTGAACACCACGACAACAGCATTACACACCATACCCACACAGAGAACAGAATTAGAAAAGGCCGCGCGACCAAACAGTCATGGTGGAACTTGACCTATCGTTTATGGAATTTAGAAACACGAAGCCCAAAACCCGTGGAGTGACCTATACACCTATAAAAGACCTCATTGTTTTTTACAAGAAGGCCTCATGATCTTCTATATGAAGACCTCATGGTCTTCTATAAGAAGACCTCACGGTGTTCTATAAGAGGATCTCATGGTGTTCTATAAGAAGGCCTCGTGGTTTCCTATAAGAAGACCTCGGGGTTTTCTATAAGGAGACCTCGTGGTTTTCTATAAGAGCACCTCATGGTCTTCTATACGAGGGCCCCATGGTCTTCAATAAGAAGACCTCATGGTGTTCTATAAGAAGGCCTCGTGGTCTTCTATAAGAAGATCTCATGGTGTTCTATAAGAAGATCTCATTGTGTTCTATAAGACGGCCTCGTGGTTTCCTATGGTTTCCTAAAAGAAGACATCATGGTGTTCTATAAGAAGACCTCATGGTCCTCTATAAGAAGACCTCATGGTCTTCTGTAAGAAGACCTTATTGTCTCCTTTAAGAACCCCTCATGGTCTTCCATAAGAAGACCTCATGGTTTTCTGTAAGAAAACCACATGGTCTTCTGTAAGAAAACCACATGGTCTCCTTTAAGAAGACCTCATGGTCTTCTATAAGAAGAACTCATGGTCTTCTATAAGAAGACCTCACGGTCTTCTATAAGAAGACCTCATGGTCTTCTATAAGAAGACCTCATGATCTTCTGTAAGAAGACCTCATTGTCTCCTTTAAGAAGACCTCATGGTCTTCTATAAGAAGACCTCATTGTCTTCTATAAGAAGACCTCATGGTCTTCTATAAGAAGACCTCATGGTCTTCTATAAGAAGACCCCCATGGTCTTCTATAAGAAGTCCTAATGGTCTTCTATAAGAAGACCTCATGGTATTCTATAAGAAGACCTCATGGTCTTCTATAAGAAGACCTCATGGTCTTCTGTAAGAATACCTCTTGGTCTTCTATAAGAAGACCTCATGGTCTTCTATAAGAAGACCTCATGGTTTTCTGTAAGAAGACCTCATTGCCTCCTTTAAGAAGACCTCATGGTCTTCTATAAGAAGACCTCATGGTCTTCTATAAGAAGACCTCATGGTCTTCTATAAGAAGACCTCATGGTCTTCTATAAGAAGACCTCATGGTTTTCTGTAAGAAGACCTCATGGTCTTCTATATGAAGACCTCATTGTCACCTTTAAGAAGACCTCATGGTCTTCTATAAGAAGACCTCATGGTCTTCTATATGAAGACCTTATGGTCTTCTATAAGAAGACCTCATGGTCTTCTATAAGAAGACCCCCATGGTCTTCTATAAGAAGTCCTAATGGTCTTCTATAAGAAGACCTCATGGTCTTCTATAAGAAGACCCCCATGGTCTTCTATAAGAAGTCCTAATGGTCTTCTATAAGAAGACCTCATGGTCTTCTATAAGAAGACCTCTTGGTCTTCTATAAGACGAACTCTTGGTCTTCTATAAGAAGACCTCTTGGTATTCTATAAAAAGACCTCTTGGTATTCTATAAGAAGACCTCACGGTTTTCTATCAGAAGACCTTACGGTCTTTTATAAGAAGACCTCATGGTCTTTTATAAGAAGACCTCATGGTCTTTTATAAGAAGACCTCATGGTCTTCTATAAGAAGACCTCTTGGTCTTCTATAAGAAGACCTCTTGGTCTTCTATAAGAAGACCTCTTGGTCTTCTATAAGAAGACCTCTTGGTCTTCTATAAGAAGACCTCTTGGTCTTCTATAAGAAGATCTCTTGGTCTTCTATAAGAAGACCTCTTGGTCTTCTATAAGAAGACCTCTTGGTATTCTATAAGAAGACCTCACGGTCTTCTATAAGAAGACCTCATTGTCTTCTATAAGAAGACCTCTTGGTCTTGTATAAGAAGACCTCTTGGTATTCTATAAGAAGACCTCACGGTCTTCTATAAGAAGACCTCATGGTCTTTTATAAGAAGACCTCATGGTCTTTTATAAGAAGACCTCATGGTCTTTTATAAGAAGACCTCATGGTCTTCTATAAGAAGACCTCTTGGTCTTCTATAAGAAGACCTCTTGGTCTTCTATAAGAAGACCTCTTGATATTCTATAAGAAGACCTCTTGGTCTTGTATAAGAAGACCTCTTGGTATTCTATAAGAAGACCTCACGGTCTTCTATCAGAAGACCTCATGGTCTTTTATAAGAAGACCTCATGGTCTTCTATAAGAAGACCTCTTGGTCTTCTATAAGAAGAACTCTTGGTCTTCTATAAGAAGACTTCTTGGTCTTCTATAAGAAGACCTCTTGGTATTCTATAAAAAGACCTCACGGTCTTCTATAAGAAGACCTCACGGTCTTCTATCAGAAGACCTTACGGTCTTTTATAAGAAGCCCTCATGGTCTTTTATAAGAAGACCTCATGGTCTTTTATAAGAAGACCTCATGGTCTTCTATAAGAAGACCTCTTGGTCTTCTATAAGAAGACCTCACGGTCTTCTATAAGAAGACCTCATGGTCTTCTATAAGAAGACCTAATTATTTTCTGTAAGAAGACCTCATGGTCTTCTGTAAGAAGACCTCATTGTCTCCTTTAAGAAGACCTCATGGTCTTCTATAAGAAGACTTCATGGTCTTCTATAAGAAGACCTCATGGCCTTCTGTAAGAACACTTCATGGTCTTCTGTAAGAAGACTTCATGGTCTTCTGTAAGAAGACTTCATGGTCTTCTATAAGAAGACCTCATGGTCTTCTGAAAGAAGACCTCATTGTCTCCTTTAAGAAGACCTCATTGTCTCCTTTAAGAAGACCTCTTGGTATTCTATAAGAATACCTCTTGGTCTTCTATAAGAATACCTCATGGTCTTCTATAAGAAGGCCTCTTGGACTTCTATAAGAAGACCTCATGGTCTTCTGTAAGAAGACTTCATGGTCTTCTATAAGAAGACCTCATGGTCTTCTATAAGAAGAGCTCATGGTCTTCTATAAGAAGACCTCATGGTCTTCTATAAGAAGACCTCATGGTCTTCTGTAAGAACACTTCATGGTCTTCTGTAAGAAGACCTCTTGGTCCTCTATAAGAAGACCTCAAGGTCTTCTGTAAGACGACCTCATTGTCTCCTTTAAGAAGTCCTCATGGTCTTCTATAAGAAGACCTCATGGTCTTCTGTAAGAAGACCTCATGGTCTTCTGTAAGAAGACCTCATTGTCTCCTTTAAGAAAACCTCTTGGTATTCTATAAGAATACCTCTTGGTCTTCTATAAGAATACCTCATGGTCTTCTATAAAAAGACCTCATGGTCTTCTATAAGAAGACCTCTTGGTCTTTTATAAGAAGACCTCATGGTCCTCTGTAAGAAGACCTCTTGGTCATCTATAAGAAGACCTCATGTTCTTCTATAAGAAGACCTCATGGTTTTCTATAAGAATACCTCATGGTCTTTTATAAGAAGACCTCATGTAAGACCTCTGTAAGAAGACCTCACGGTATCATGGTCTTCTATAAGAAGACCTAATGGTCTTCTATAAGAAGACCTAATGGTCTTCTATAAGAAGACCTGCTGGTCTTCTATAAGAAGACCTCTTGGTCTTCTATAAGAAGACCTCATGGTCTTCTATTAGAAGACCTCTTGGTCTTCTATAAGAAGACCTCATGGTCTTTTATAAGAAGACCTCATGGTCTTCTATAAGAAGACCTCTTGGTCTTCTATAAGAAGACCTCTTGGTCTTCTATAAGAAGACCTTACGGTCTTTTATAAGAAGACCTCATGATCTTCCATAAGAAGACCTCATGGTCTTCTATAAGAAGACCTCTTGGTCTTCTATAAGAAGACCTCTTGGTCTTCTATAAGAAGACCTCATGGTCTTCTATTAGAAGACCTCTTGGTCTTCTATAAGAAGACCTCATGGTCTTTTATAAGAAGACCTGATGTTCTTCTATAAGAAGAGATCATGGTCTTCTATAAGAAGACATCATGGTCTTCTATAAGAAGACCTCATGGTCTTCTATAAGAAGACCTCATGGTCTTCTATAAGAAGACCTCTTGGTCTTCTATAAGAAGACCTCTTGGTCTTCTATAAGAAGACCTCATGGTCTTCTATTAGAAGACCTCTTGGTCTTCTATAAGAAGACCTCATGGTCTTTTATAAGAAGACCTCATGGTCTTCTATAAGAAGACCTCTTGGTCTTCTATAAGAAGACCTTACGGTCTTTTATAAGAAGACCTCATGATCTTCCATAAGAAGACCTCATGGTTTTCTGTGTGATAGGAAGAAAAATACGAATGATAAACGTTAAGGGGTGAACCCCACTTGTAAATTTCAGAAAATCAAAAAAAAAAAATATTGGTTTATTTTATTATTTTTTAATTGTTATTTTTTAATGTTGCATTTCCCTCTTTTTATTCATACCATGAAACACACATGGATCCTGTAAATATTTATAGATTTTATTTTCTTCATTATCCCCAACTAGACATTCACCCCACCCCATTGTAGGATGATTGTCAGGTTCCATTTAATTTTATTAGAATCAATGACAGCTCAAGGTGTTCTAGAGTGGAACAAGAAGTAACGCCTCGTACATCAGAGTTGCTTTTTTGCAGCAAAACGTTATTTCCTGTTATAACAACGACAATGTCAATATATCTGACCACCCCATACACACCCACATTGAATACGAGTATTTCTGAAGCTCACTGTAATAGTTGTAACAGAAGAACAAGAAGAAGAAAAAAATCAAGCAAACAAACCAACTTATATGTAGTTGTTACATAGAAACATTCAAAGGTCATTCCATCGTACATTTATAACTGGGTGTAAATGGGATTCTATTTCAAGACATTGTCACCATTTGTTTAATGTTGGTGTTGTTGTCGTTGTTGTTGCTCGCTTGTTGTTTGCTTTAACATTTCTCTCGTTTTCTTTGGCAATTTATTCAACAAGTTGCCATGGCTTGATATGTTGTGGCATACAAGGATAACACACAGACGTTGTTGATTTTGTCGTAAGGATTTCCTCTATACTCTGATGTGTGTCCACGTTGTTTGTGTGTGTGTGCGAGCTTGCTCAAACTTGGAAATTGTATAAAAAACTTTAAATGGAAATTGCAATATTTTCCATGATTTGACAAAACATACTGCCGCCGACCACCCATCTTCATTCTACAAACAATAAAAGAGGGGGAGAAAATATGGGTGTATGTGTGTACTTGTCTGCTGGGAAATGTATGGAAGAAACAAACTAGTGCAATCAAGTGTTATATTGAACATTTCTCCTTACTTACATACAACCATATGTATTTAGTGTATGTGTGTGCGTGTGTGTGTGTGTGTGTGTGTGTGTGTGTGTGTGCGTGTGTGTGTGCGAACAACTGATGTAATGCAATTTAATAAACTTTACAAGAAATGTCACAATGTCTGATTTGAGTATTTTTGATTTGCAACGAGATCTTGAGGTTTCTGGATTTACAGTTGTCAAGCATAAAAGATAAATCGTAATGTTTCCCCCCGGCAACTAAAGAAAATTAAAAGTGCAAGTTATTAAATATGCGAATAAATCCATCAGATAATCAGTTGATCTTTGGAAAACAAAAGGCATTGATTTAAAGACTTTCAAACATTAAGACTTTCCAACAAGAATGGAATCGGACAGACTAAAGATCGCAAACGATTACACTGTGAACCGAAATGTTGGGGCAGAGTTAATTCCTTTTGAGGATGAAAGCCCTTGGTGAGTATATTAAAAATCCGAAGTACAGATCCGCCATGAGTCGAACTTCCGAGCTATGGCGTGATGAAGTTTCTGCTGAAGACCCTGTTATGCATCTAAAATTAGCTTCATATCTTTGTTATCTGTTGTTTTGGCTTATTTATGAGATTACATGTCTTTAGTCATATCGAATGAGGATTGTTTTCGTAGAGAATTTCGACCTTTTAACTCGTTTCCTTCAATGTCCTTTTCGTCCCTTATTTTAAGAACCGCTATAAAAGTACCACAAGATGATATTTTTCAGCTTCGAAATGTTTTGCAAAAATGTCGCTCAGAAAATTTTAGGTACAATTGACAACTAATCGATTTTGTCGCGATTTCATGGTCATTTTTGACATTTGACATTTTGGCTCAGAAAAATCTATGTTTTGTGCTTTTGTATATTCTGTATATTCGAACAACCAATAAATAACGAATATACCAAAAACAAAATATTGAATTTTTCTGAAGAAAAACCGGGTAAATGCACAAAAGGACCATAAAAACGAGACAAAATTGATTAGTTGTCAATGAGAGCCGTACCTAACATTTTCTGAGCGACATTTTTGCAGAACATTTCGAAGCTGAAAAACGTCATCTTGTGGTACTTTTATAGCGGTTCCTAAAATAAGGGACGAAAAGGACATTGAAGGAAACGAGATAGAAGGTCGAAATGCTCTACAAAAATAACCCTCATTCGATTTGATTGGAGACATGTCATCTCATAAATAAGCTAAAACAACAGTTAACAAAGATATAACGCTTATTTCAGATGCCTTACAGGGTCTTCAGCAGAAACTTAATCACGCCATAACTCGGAAGTTCGACTCACGGCAGATCTGTACTTCGGGATTCTTAATATACTCACCAAAGGCTTTCATCCCCAAGATGAATTATATCTGCCCCAGATTTTCACCTCCATGTTGTGTCAGAGTGTAATGCATTGTTTTAAAGCTGCCATGAAACGAAACATGACCTAGGTGTTGGATTTATGGTAAATCGGAGGCTTGAAAATTTCGTCCCCAGATTCTATCCGGTTGATGAGAGAATTACCACAATCCGTATAAAACAAAGTGCTTTAACATTAGTCTCATCTACACCCAAGCCGCTTATGAAGAGGATGATGAACGGACCAAGGATATATTCTATGAGCGCCTAGAGCGCCCCACGGTGTACCCAAAACACGGACTGCTTACATGCGACCAGCACGGTAGTGAGGTACCAATTATGTTCAAGTGTTTGGCCCTATTCACCACATTGTTTTAGTGCGAAACTCATCTAAAATTCCCCTGTCTTTCTATGGCTTCGACAGCCGGTGGCAATGCAACCGCACATTCAAGCCGTAGACTCTACAACACAACCACCACGATACTCCCACAAGGGGGCCAACACCAACTACCAGACTAGGTCAACAGACCTCGGGGCAACTGGTACCTGTGGTCCCAGAATTAAGTCTCTGGTACGACTTCGTAACCATGAAGATTACCACCAGTTGGTCCCCAAAGGGAGCCGGGAGATTTTAAGACAAAAGTTTGGAGGGAAAATATCTTTGGTCCCCCGGTCGGCCAGCTCAGCCTTCATGAGGTGACATTCGACAAGGGAATGAGGATTTTGCAGCGGCAAAAACACATGGTAGGGAGCAGCACCAGGTTCCAAAACCTCGACATACACAAGCCCAGGTGGATATCCCCAGATGAGAAAACGAGAAACCAGATCGATCATATTGTGATTGACAGAAGTTATTCTTCTCGTGTGTTAGATGGCTGATCGATTCGAGGAGCGAACATGGATTCGGAACATTTCCATGTGGCAATCAAGGTATGCACTCTTCTTAATGTTACGGCGAAAGTGCAATCTAACACAGCACGGAAGCTGGATGTCGAGAAGCTGCAAACACAACAGATAGCACACGCCTACTCCGCCCAGGAGGTGATGGGCTGCCAGCCGAACTGTTCAAGACCGATTGCTGAATGCAAAATGTGGCAGGAAGAAATCATACATAATAAAGGAGACAAGACGGTTTGAGCCAATTACAGAGGCATACATCCAGAATTGCCGACAGATTTTGATCAGAAATCGTCAAAAAGTTAATATTCTGAGTTTTTTTTCATATTTTGCATCGAAATATGAGTGTTTTTGAGTTATTTATCGGTCATTCCCTTCAAAATTTTTCGTGCGCACAATTTTTCGAATATTTTTTTACTTTTGTGGGGAAGATACCTGAAGGAGGGCTTATCTTCGAACTTAAAGTAAAATTGGACAAAATTTTACGAAGGCCAAATTTTGGACCGAATCGGCAGATCCTTTCGAAAGTTATCTTGCGCTCCAACCACTAAACACGGTGTCATAGGAGTATTTTTGCATCTCTTATCCTATTTTCTCAGGAAGTATGGACTTGCCCAGATGAAACTTCAATCGTCGTACTCGGTGCTCTTGAAGCAACTTTATTAAATGGAAGGTGGTTACACCTGGGAAGTTTTTTCGGATTCTGAAACTACAATGTTCATAGATGAGAAAAATCAAAAAACCAAAAAAAATCGCCGGAGCGCTTTTTACAAAATCGGAAAATCGTTTGTTTTTTTTCAAAGACTGTCCAATATTGGGGAAGTTAAAGTTATTACACTAAAGGCTAATTACTTACAATAAACAATAATGACGCTGTTGATCACTTACCTGTAAAGAAAAATAAATAGAAATTAGCAAAATATTAAAAAAAGGATATTAAAAGTACAAAATGTAAGCGAAAATTTAAGTATACCGTCATGAAAAAAAATGGTATTAAAGCAAAATAGAATAATTAGTTTACTTTACTTTATTAAAGTAGTAAGCTCTTGCGCCAGGGTGTCGCTACCAAAACATTGTCCTGTATTAACAATATTGCAAATGAAATTTCGGTTCGAAAATTTTACAAACAACCTGTTTTTTCGGCAAAACTTAACATGCGGTGACTATTCCGCTTGAGCAACCTAATACGGTTAATTCTGTGTGGTAAACCGCAATTTGTTTGCCTGAAGTCTTCAAAGAAATTCAAAAAACGAACAACAGAAGACGAATCATTGTGTACCATGACAATGCAAGCTCTCACACATCAGCTCAAACCAAACGGTATAACTTAGAGGTTTCGGAGCACTATGTCAGGAAGCATGGATTTGCCCACGAAAAGCATAATATCGCTGTAAACAGGACCACAAGGAGTAACATTGGTATAAATTCCCAGACTATTACAAACTTTTTTCTAAGATTCGGCAACATATTACGATGTGCAAAAAATGAAGCAATTCGGTTACTTCCCTTCGGACGGTTATCGTGCGCATCATTATATTTTACAAAACTGTTTACAGTGTAAATTGTTTTTGTACAAAAATAGGTGTCGAATTTTTATACACGCAGAAAAATATATATTAGAAATATGTTTGGATCCAACGAAAGATATGTTTGGGACTTTGGGCCGAATCAAATGTACGTTTACAACATTGTGTAACATATAGTATCGGCTAAAATGGACGCATTACATTTTTTTAAATTAAAATTTTTGTAAGAAAACAAAGTTGTGATTCCCACCATACCATTGATATCGAAAACGATATCGTTTTCGAATGTTTCTCGATAGTTTTGCGGATATTTTGTTCGAGAACGACACACGAGAATGAATTGAAAACGATTCACTCGTCGCTAGTCATTAGGCAAATATTTGCTCCAGCGACCGGAAGTGTGCGCTTACTGAGAGCAAGTGAACATTAATTCCAACGCATTATTTACGCTCACTTGCTCTCAGTAAGCGCACACTGCTAGTCACTGGAGCAAATATTTGCCTAATGTGACTTTAACTTAACTGTTGATAAACATTGTTGTCTTGTATTTTGTAACATAGCATTTATATCAAAATTATTTGAAAAAACCCACATGGGAATTTTTTACAAACTACATAAAATTATTTTTGAAAACAAAAAAAAAATCCAAAGTTAAAAATGTTTCTCGAAACAATTTTTCTTGTGAAGAAAAGACATTTGCTAAATGTTCGAAAATGATAAAGTTTTCGAACTTTTGGCGAACAAAAGAAACACACAAGAAAAAACATTTGCCAAATATTCGAAAATGATATCGTGTCCGAACATTTGTGGCGAACTTTCGAATAATATCAGCAACTGGTATGGTGGGTTTTATTTGTATTTTTATTTATTTATATGTATGTTATTGGAAAATACAAATATAAAGAAGTCAGAATGTAATAAACAATAGTTAAAATTCAAAAAACATTTTAGGTCGCAAATATGAGCAGACAAAACTAAAGCAACCCCCAAGCTGTGGTATAACAAAAACGATAGAAATCAATATTTCATTGCGTATCCTTTATTCTGGATGACACAAGCACATCTTTTAGCCATAAAGGATACTGAACTATTAATTATTGCAGGCGATATTGCTTCCCTGGCTACTTTTGCGGCTTCAAATAAAATTTCTTTGGGTTTGCAATTTTTTCGGTTGATTTTTGAATTAACGATCTCCCTCAAGTCCCAATCGAAAGCTAAGATCGGGAGATTGGGCAGGCCAATGAAGAGCTTCTGTCGAATTGTTTTGGAATCACAACTTAACCATATTTGATGCATGTTTTGGCTCGTTACTTCTTGGAATGTCCATGTAAGTGGCATCTCTTCTTCAGCATAAGGCAACATCACGCCTTTTAATACGTTGCGATACTTAAATCGATCCATAATTCCATTAATTTTATGAATTGGTCAAATCTCTTGTGCCTAGAAAGAAATCCGAGACCATTATGTTCAGCCCCCATGTTTTACAGTGCCTTTACAATATGTAGGATTTACCCGTTGTCCATTTGGTCCACGCATTATGCCATCTGAATCCTTTAAATTAAAATTAGATTAATCAGAAAACATCAGAGTCCTTCATTTTTGGCCACTCTCCAGTTTAGATGGGTCTTGGCGAGTTCAAAACTGTATTTTAATTTTTTGTCGATATGAATGTTTTTTTGCTGTTCGTCGGCAAATTAAGCCGGCCTCTACCGCTCTTCTGTAAATCGTTCTTTTGCTAATTTTTAATTCTTAGCGACTTTGTATTTAACCAAAGAACCAGATACCGTAGCATCAATTTTGGATGAATATGAACAATATCCGGTAAGGTTTTGATATAGCCCCCTTTAGCGGTATCTTCCGATTTTTGGCATTTTGAGGATTTTAGGCACAATTTCCTATTAAATTAGGTGTAATTTGGTACTTAGGGTTCCTAGTGGTCACAAAACTTTTCCATTATGAACCTGGGTCCACGCTTGGGTACAGACCCCATAAATCGGTACCTCTCGATTTTAAGTATTTTGAGGATTTAAACAATATTTTCCTAAAATTAAATATTTCGCTTGAAATAACCAATAATTTATTATCTTCTATGTCTAAAAGATGTTCTTGTCTCATTCAGAATAAAAATATTTCAATTTCAATAGTTTTTGTTGTACCCCAAATTGGGGGTTGCTTTAGTTTTGTCCGCTTATACACGCAGAAAAATATATGTTAGAAATATGTTTGGATCCAAACAAATATTTGTTTGGGACTGATTGCAAACAAATATATATTTGTTTGGACCCAAACAAATTATGTTTGGATCCAAACAAATATATGTTTGCAATATTTTGTAACATATCTCAATTTTATATGTTTGGGTACCAACATATTTTTTATGTTAGAACATATTTTTCATGGGTGGAGAGAGGATGTTTGTCAAAGAGAGTAGCAACAGGGCTCTCGCGGCTGCGGAATGCCGGTTTATAATAAAGAGCTGTTTTGTGACCAACGTAGCAAGCGAAGAGGAAAAGAAAAAAATGGTATTAATTATGTTGGTCTTTTTTCTTAAGTGTTCTAGAGACAATCGTTGAGTAAAGACGATAAAGTGAGTGAATAAATCAGTGTTTTGTCTTTTCTTAAAGAAATTGTGTTTTTAGTAAATTAAATGAATCAAAAAGGTGAATGGAAATATTTGATTGGACAAAGAAGAAATCGCATTTAATATTATTAATTACATCAATACATTTTTCATATACATTAATACATACAGTTGTGTTCAAAATAATAGGAGTGCCCATACACAAAAGGGAATGGTTCAAAAAAACATGGTTAAACTTCTCCATTTTGGCTTATTTGGTATTTGGTTAACATTGTTGACATTCCAACTGTTATTTCATTAACAGAAATGTGGCAATTTGTATTAAATTATTTACTGTTTACACCAACATTATAAATCGTCTTAAAATTTTTTGTTCAAAAAAATAGGAGTGTGGACGAAAAGGGACAATAAAAATATTTATATTTTTGAATTTAAGACCAAAACTGTAAATATTTTAGTTGATAGTACTAAATACAATATATTTGAACTTTTTTGAAAACAAAAGTTTTGTTGGTTGTATCCAAAAACAGGCTATTGTCTTTGTTGTGACTTTTCCAATAAACTAAGCTCCTATTGGGGAATTCAGTAGATTTTATAAACAAAACCTTTATTGATTAGAGTTGTTTCACACTCTGACTGTTACCTCAAACAAAACATAATGATTGGTATCCCATAAATTGGTGTATTTTAAACCATGAACCAAATTTCAGCCAGTTTCTATTAATCCTTTATGAAAGGATCGGCCAAAACAGCGGATTTATAAGTAATTTATTCCTCGACCAAATGAAATTATGAGGTCCTCAGGATGTTAGCTTTATGTACACAATCAATTTCACTTCTATTCCAAAAATATTTTAAAGCGTGAACGGTTGAAATTAGTTTTACACCATTTTGTGATAATCCGGCTTTGACTACTCTATGGTTGATATACACCGTTCTATATTTTTCTACAAAATTTCACGTTTTTCGTTCAAAAGTACTTAATTTAGATTAGTTCCCATAGAAAATTATGTTTTATACGATGCAAAACCTAATAAACATATTCGCAGTGCAACTTCAGAAATATTTCCTTAAAATTAGCTTTTTAGCAAAGCGTGTAGAAAATTGGCTTATATCTGGCAATCATCCAATTTTTCAAATATAAACAAAATAATTGTTCTGCGTGTAGTTAAGATGCTAAGGGCCTTAAAACATTATTTAGTCGAGGAATTAATGCGTTATAGATACGCTTTTTTGGTCAATCCTTACATAAAAGTCTAATGGAAACTGGCTAAAGCTTGGCTCAAGGATCAAAATACACAAATTTATGGGGAAACAATCATTATGTATTGTTCGAGGTAACAGCTAGAGTGTTAAACAACTCTAACCAACAAAGGTTTTGTTTATAAAATCCATCGATTTCCCAATAAATGCTGAAATTATAGGAAAATAGCTGCAAGGACAATATCCTGATTGTGGCCACATCCAAAAGCCTTTTTTGTTTTCAAGCAGCCTTCAAATCTATTAAATTCACTACAAACAACTAAAATATTGTCAATTCTGGTCGTAAACTCAAATAAAAATATTTTTATTGTCCTGTTTCTTCCACACTCCTATTTTTTTAACAAAAAATTTTAAGACGATTTATAATGTTGGTGTAAACAGTAAATAATTTAAAACATATTGCCACATTTATGTTAATGAATTAACAGTTGGGATGGCAACAATGTTAAACAAATGCAGAATTGGCGAAAATGGAGAAGTTTAAACACGTTTTTTGGACCATTCCATTTTGTGTATGGGCACTCCTATTATTTTGAACACAGCTGTATGTATAATTGAAATATGGATGTAGGTACCTATTTATTACATTATATAATCATTTGATTCCAGATGCCGATTTCACGCTTTGAAGAAAATGTGTTTTATTTCACAACTAAGGAGAAGCGTTCAACGATAGCTTTGTTCCTTTACTTTTTTAATGGTAAAAGTGGTAAAAGAGAAAAGTGTCAAAATTGTTCAAAATTTCTCTCTCATGAACATTTTTACCAGAAAAGTAAAGGAACGGAAAAATGGTAGGTCTGGCAGCAATGTCAGAAAAAAACATAAAAAAATCAATTTTCGTCTTTTATTTCACAGTTTTTAATTTAGTGTTGTCAGTGTTCGACTTTTTCTTCGGTTTTTCTTCCATTTTGTGAAATAATCGTCAAACAAAAGTCGAAAAATCAGTTCTGCCATTTTCTACCTGCAGAAATTTTGCTGGTAGCCTGTGGTAGAAGAGAAAGCCATTTTCGCTCTCTCTCCCCTCTCACTCTTTTAAAAATTGCTTCCAGTTTTGCCACTTTTCGGGGTTAAGGAACGCTTTGCAGGTTAAAAATGGTAACAAATGGTTAAAATGGTAACCTCAGGTAAGTAAAGGAACACAGCTGATGTTTCTACATAATTATTCCTTTTAAAAGTGCGACTTTTTATAAGTTACTTCATTCAGAGTTTTTTCTTTTATTAAAGTCTGTTTTGTCTTTCTTTGGAATTTTTTATGTACCTATCCCAGCAAAATTTGAAGGAAGGGGTTTTATGAGATGACGTTATTTCATGTCATCTTTTGCATGGGTTCAAACCAAGTCGTGAAAGATCCGATATTTTCATTAGCATTTGAACCAATGCAAAGGAATTCGTGAAATATCCGATATTTTCATCAGCATTTGAACCCATGCAAAGGAAGTCGTGAAAGATCCGATCTTTTCATCAGCATTTGAACCCATTCCATCGATCCAATAGAGATGAATTTTGTGTTTTTATTTATACACATTTTTTCTAAATATATAAGATTAATTATTTACAATAGATTTGATGTTGTCGGAGACTTGAAACCACAACCAACGTTGTTAAAACTCTCGTCGTAATGATAATGTCATTACAAAGGATTGGTGAAAATGACATGCCAAAGCATTGGTGTAAATGACATGTCAAAGCAATGGTGTAAATAACATGCTTTGGATCCAAAAATGAATAGCATCTTTTGGGGTCCACGCTCATATAAAATTCATCAATGAAGATTCTAAAAAGATGACATGCCAGATCACTTGCACCCATGATTGAATGGCATCTTTGGCATCGAACATTTTGCTGGGTATGTGTCCGTTTGTGCTTTTGCTTTTTTCGATGCCTTTCAATAAAACACCATCATTTATAAATGTGTGTATATGTTAGAGATAGCCGGAGAGCGCTTGCTGATAGCAAGTGAGCATACATTTTAATGTGTTTCACATTGACATTTACGCTCCCTTGCTCTCAGAAAGCGTCCACTGGTGCATGTGTTTGTGTTTTTTGTGGCTTTTGGGTTTGTACTTGTTTGCACCCAAACATATAATTTGTTTTCATCCAAACATATAACTTGTTTGCACCCAAACATATGTTACGTTTGGGACTGCTTGCAAACAAATATATGTTTACTGGAAAATATGTTTGGGACATATGTTAGAGAGGCCTTTTTTCTGTGTGTATTTGCGACCAAAAATGGGTTTTGAATTTTAACTTTTGTTTATTAAATTCTGAATTCCTTTTTTTTTTTTTTTTTTTTTTTTTTTGTTTTCCAGTAATACAAATATAAATAAAAAAGATTATTACAAGTAAAAATTACAACTTTGTTTTCGTAAAAAAATTAATTTAAAAAATGTACTGAGGGGGTGCTTTAGTTTTGGCCGATTTTTTATGGGTGGAGAGAGGATTTTTGTCAAAGAGCGTAACAGCAGGGCTCTCGTTTATTTTATAATAAAGAGCTGTGTGTGTTATGGAAAAGTGAACAAGCTTGTTTTTGGCTTTGGTGGTGTGTATGCGGTATGCGGCCAAACGATTGAGTTTCTTTCTTTGTTGCCGTTGTTGCGATTTATACTTTCACAAGCAGGCATTTTTTCTGTAACTCACAGTTATCCAGACCAGCAAGCGAAGAGGAAAAGAAAAAAAAAGATATGAATCGTTTGGTAAAGACGGTAAAGTGAGTGAATAAATCAGTGTTTTTGTATTTTCTTAAAGAAATTTACGATGCAACTGCGTTAACAATGTAATTGTTATTGTGTATTACACAAATGTCGAATTTTTGCAGAAAAAGACTAACTCAAAAGTTACCTACGAACGGCATTGGTGTAGTTGAATATCAGCTGTTTAATAAGCCCATTTTTGATACCTCCCTCACAAGAGGAGATTATGATATTGTATGCTCGATTTACTGCCTTAAAAAGGATATTCCAATTAAAATATATTTTCATAGAGTTTTGGAACACTTATAAATTTTGTTTGTTGTTCTAGATGTGGCTTGTTGCATTTCACATAAAACTGTTGAGTGCAGAGCAGGGCAGCCAGCCATAAACTAAAAATCCCTTTTTTTATTTCTATTTCATGTTCATTTAACCGAGAACCTTTGGTTATTTTGTTGCCATAGTGAATGAAACCAAACCCCCCCAAAAAATTTAAAATCCATTTTCTTTTGTTGTGGTAAACTTTTGCTGTTTTGAGGTTTTTGCGTTTACATTTTCTATACGAAAACTGAATTGAATGAACTACATGAAGATGAAGTTCAGAAAACTGGTTGTGTTTTGTTTGTGGCAATGGAACTATGATGTTTCAGTTTGCTTATAACAAATAAAACTTTTCAAATGTTCGAATTTATGTATGTAAAAAATGGAGAAAAAAAGAAACTAAACTTGCCATGTTTACAATCCAAAATCTGGATTAAGGCAATTTTCTGTTAACAATAGAACTTTGTAGAGAAATGAAAACCGCGGTATGGAATGAGCACATTTTACAATTAGTATGAGAAAAACTTTTGAATTGGAAAGGAAATTTTAAATGGAGTCGCTCGGCTATTTTGATAATCATCGATAATATGTTTATCGTGGGCGAGTCCATGTTTCCTGATAAATTGGTCCAAAGGCTTAAATAATATGCTGACCAACTGAAATGACGGGTGGGCGCGATATCTATATATAAGAAAGACTCCCAAAATGAGACCCACTTCCACTCCTCCGCAAAACTTTTGAGATGGATGTGGACAAATATAGTCCATATTCGAAACTGATTTATATCTGGTAGATATATTTGGATGTGTAAAGTATGGACCAATTTCTCCGTACTTGTTTGAACTTTTGTGGGGAGTACCTGAAGATGTGGACCCTTATGGTACCGTAAGGAATGGACCGATATAATCCATCTTCGAACTTAAACTAAGTTAGAACAAACTATTATGAAAGCCAAATTTTAGACCAAATCGGTTCATCCGCTCGAGAGTTATCGTGCGCACCAGCCAGCCAGACAGACGGAGGAGAGACGGACGGACGGACATTGGTAAATCGACTCCAAATTGTCTGAAACGGATTTCGTTCTAACATACTTGGTTTCTAAAACCATTATTTTGATGAGGCATCATTGCTGAGGATATAAAAAGACCCACTTCCAAAATGGAATATATCGGTCCATTTTTTACTTGTTACACAAAAGTTTACATTCCCTAAATTATATTTAGTTAATTAAATCCCTATTCTCTTAATTTTTAATTCAAAACATATTTTTTTCTAATTTACATCATTTACACTCGTTCCTTCTCACTTTTCTTTATCTACACAACGATGCAAATACAATTTATTTTGGTGTCTAAAGCGGCAACAAAAAAAAACAGCTTTGGGTCTCTTTCTTGACTTGTTGATTTTCAAGTTTATTTATATGTCTACACGGCCTGATGCTAGTGTCAATCGTCACACACACATACACAATCACACATACTAGTACAAAATTATATACATTTTTTCTATTCCTTTTCCATGCCATGAAACATTAAAAACAGCTGTTAAGGAAATGTCGTCTCTATTTGGCATAATTCACTAGAAATATCACACATTTTCATGTTGTTGTAGTTGTAGTTATTTATTTTGTTGTTGTTGTTCCCCTCTATCAACAACGCCTCTCAAGTCCTAGCGTAGCATTTCTTTAAGGCCGGCATAGCTTGTCATGGACCACAACTTTGCAGTACATTAACTTGTAAATTATTTTCTACGCTGGCATTAGAATGAACGAAAGAAAGCCTAGGCAGTCGGGCAGCCAGGCAACCAGCCAGTCAGTCAGTCAATGAAGCACACGCCAATGATGGCGGCATTAGAGAAACATGAAAACGTGAATCGTCCGGCAAAAGGAAATATAGCTTTCGTAAAATTAAAACAATTCGAAAACCCATAAAAAACCAAAAACAATTTATTTCGAAATGACACGGAAATTGAAACGTTATTTGAAATCAACAGAGCGCACACAAAGGACAAATAATTTACAACTGCTGCTGCTGATGTCGGCATTCATTTCAAGTGTCTCTTTTGTGCAAAATGAATTTGGAAGTGATCACAAAAAAGAAACTGACAATTGAATGAGTATCGATTTGCAATGTAATTTAAATAAAGACATAACTTTTGTGATTCCTTTGTCTCAACGGCATTAGTCATTGTGAGGATATATGTATGTATGTGTAATGATTTCATTAAACTCTAAAGGATATTGAAGTTCGCGAAAATTAGCATGGAAGCACTCACATTTAGCAGGTCATGAGGTGCTATAACAAAATGCAATGAGGTCTTCTTATAAAAAACAATGAGTTCCTTCTTCTTCTTGAGGACCATAAGGTCTTCTTCTTATAGCAGACCATGAATTCTTCGTTTTATAGAACACCACGAGACCATGAGCTCATTTTATAGAAGACTATGAGGTATTCTTAGAGAAGACCATGAGGCCTTCTTAGAGAAGACCATGAGGTCTTCTTAGAGAAAACCATGACGTCTTCCTAGAGAAGATAATGAAGTTCGTGAAAATTAGCATGGAAGCACGCACATTTAGCAGGTCATGAGGTCCTATAACAAAATACAATCAGGTCTTCTTATAAAAGACAATGAGTTCCTTCTTCTTCTTGAGGACCATAAGGTCTTCTTCTTATAGCAGACCATGAATTCTTCGTTTTATAGAACACCACGAGACCATGAGCTCATTTTATAGAAGACTATGAGGTATTCTTAGAGAAGACCATGAGGCCTTCTTAGAGAAGATCATGAGGACTTCTTAGAGAAAACCATGAGGCCTTCTTAGGGAAGACCATGAGGCCTTCTTAGAGAAGTCCATGAGGTCTTCTTAGAGAATACCATGTGGTCTTCTTAGAGAAGACCATGACGTCTTCTAAGAGAAGACCATGACGTCTTTTTAGAGAAGACCATGAAGTGTTCTTAGAGAAGACCTATGGAAACCCTATTCAGCCGGGCTGAATTAGTGTTTTCCTCTGGAAAATCTTATTTTCCTATGGAAAACTCTATTCAGCCGGGCTGAATTAGTGTTTTCCTATGGAAAACTCTATTCAGCCGGGCTGAATTAGTGTTTTCCTATGGAAAACTCTATTCAGCCGGGCTGAATTAGTGTTTTCCTATGGAAAACTCTATTCAGCCGGGCTGAATTAGTGTTTTCCTATGGAAAACTCTATTCAGCCGGGCTGAATTAGTGTTTTCCTATGGAAAACTCTATTCAGCCGGGCTGAATTAGTGTTTTCCTATGGAAAACTCTATTCAGCCGGGCTGAATTAGTGTTTTCCTATGGAAAACTCTATTCAGCCGGGCTGAATTAGTGTTTTCCTATGGAAAACTCTATTCAGCCGGGCTGAATTAGTGTTTTCCTATGGAAAACTCTATTCAGCCGGGCTGAATTAGTGTTTTCCTATGGAAAACTCTATTCAGCCGGGCTGAATTAGTGTTTTCCTATGGAAAACTCTATTCAGCCGGGCTGAATTAGTGTTTTCCTATGGAAAACTCTATTCAGCCGGGCTGAATTAGTGTTTTCCTATGGAAAACTCTATTCAGCCGGGCTGAATTAGTGTTTTCCTATGGAAAACTCTATTCAGCCGGGCTGAATTAGTGTTTTCCTATGGAAAACTCTATTCAGCCGGGCTGAATTAGTGTTTTCCTATGGAAAACTCTATTCAGCCGGGCTGAATTAGTGTTTTCCTATGGAAAACTCTATTCAGCCGGGCTGAATTAGTGTTTTCCTATGGAAAACTCTATTCAGCCGGGCTGAATTAGTGTTTTCCTATGGAAAACTCTATTCAGCCGGGCTGAATTAGTGTTTTCCTATGGAAAACTCTATTCAGCCGGGCTGAATTAGTGTTTTCCTATGGAAAACTCTATTCAGCCGGGCTGAATTAGTGTTTTCCTATGGAAAACTCTATTCAGCCGGGCTGAATTAGTGTTTTCCTATGGAAAACTCTATTCAGCCGGGCTGAATTAGTGTTTTCCTATGGAAAACTCTATTCAGCCGGGCTGAGTTAGTGTTTTCCTATGGAAAACTCTATTCAGCCGGGCTGAATTAGTGTTTTCCTATGGGCTGAATTAGTGTTTTCCTATTGAAAACTCTATTCAGCCGGGCTGAATTAGTGTAAAAGTCCATGAGGTTTTCTTATAAAATAGGACAACTAGGACTTCTTATAGACCATTTAACAGAACTCGCTATAATCACTCCCTTATAAAGCACATGTACTGGTGGCCATTGATAATAATCATGTGGCATATTTATTCAAGAGATAGAATAGACATACAAACATATGTTGGAGTGGTCTTCTAATACAAATGATATATAACGCCTGGCTATTTATTTCCAGAATATTTTCACCCAAGTGCCATAATTTTTGATGCTGTTCTGTAAGTGCCACACTTTCATATAGCAACGAATGGCGGCAACCATCAGCAGATGGGCAAATTGGCAATTTTTGGTGGTCATTGACTCTGTAGTGGCCATTACTGGGTGGCGCTGGATGGCTGGCTGAATAGCTGACAACAATAGGCAACCACTTCCCAAACAAAACAGAAAAAAAAACTTGCGAAATGCCATATTTGGGGAAAACAAAAACTAAATTAGCAAAACAATTCGTTGAAGTGGAAAAATCGAGCAAATTGGAATTTTTGTTTTCAAAGGCCGACCAACTACTTCTTCAGCATCATCAGAAAATATCACAGTGTTCGGTTTTTGCACAGAGATACGCCTTAAATTAGCATTAACTAATTTATAACCCACATATAAATTAAGTAAAACGAAATTATTCCAGGAAGTAGATGGGTAGAGGACAGCCTGAATCTATGTATGTGTAGCTCACTAATATGAAACCTTCTCTTTGTCTAGCCACATATGATTTTTTGTAATTTTTTATCTACTAAAAAAGTTATGTTAAACAATAATTTCATTTGCACATTGTCGGCCATCATTACAACCCATTGTAAGCTTCCACACTCCGCAGACCATGACTCCTTTGTATGTAGTTCCATTGTGTAGTTTTTTTTCGCAACACTATTACAATGCCAATACAACACATTTTGGCCATACTTTGAACAGATTTTATTTTTGAGAGTTTCGAAAATTGCTCAACTGTAGACGTGAATGGTAATAACAAGAAAATGTGTCCATTAAAATAATGGTGTTAGACAAAGTTCAGCAAATAGGCGCCATCACTTAAAAAAACAACAACAAAAACACCAATTTTAAATACCCCATCCCTGATTGCCAAAATAACACATTTTGCATGTGGACATTGATTTCGTTTTTTTTTTTTTTTTTTTTTTTGCTTCCTTTAATTTTTATGGCATATTTCGATCATATCAAGTGAATGTGTTCTACGCCTGTTTGTGGCCTAATTGTTTGGAATATAATTTTAGATTTTATTTGCATTCTTTTTGACTCGATATTTCAAAGCAAACTGCTAAAAGAATTATGAAATGGAAATTCCTGAAAAACCAAACAAAAAAAATAATATTTGAAATGTTTCTACCAAACAACATGTTCTAACATTTTGTTCGGATGGGTATACAATGTCAGATTCTTCTGTTAATGACGCCATAACAATTAGAAAAACATATATGCAGAACCGGAAATAATTATTCAGTAAAGGGAAATTATCAGAAAACATTTATTCGGCTAGACTGAATGAATGGGTCCCTATAGAAAACCTTATTCAGCCATAGGAAGACACTAATTCAGCCTGGCTGAATAGGGGAAACACTTATTCAGCCTGGATGAAAAGGGTTTTCCATTGGAAAACACTAATTCCTATGGAAAACTCTATTCAGCCGGGCTAAATTAGTGTTTTCCTATGGAAAACTCTATTCAGCCTGGCTAAATTAGTGTTTTCCTATGGGAAAACTCTATTCAGCCTGGCTAAATTAGTGTTTTCCTATGGGAAAACTCTATTCAGCCGGGCTGAATTAGTGTTTTCCTATGGGAAAACTCTATTCAGCCGGGCTGAATTAGTGTTTTCCTATGGGAAAACTCTATTCAGCCGGGCTGAATTAGTGTTTTCCTATGGGAAAACTCTATTCAGCCGGGCTGAATTAGTGTTTTCCTATGGGAAAACTCTATTCAGCCGGGCTGAATTAGTGTTTTCCTATGGGAAAACTCTATTCAGCCGGGCTGAATTAGTGTTTTCCTATGGGAAAACTCTATTCAGCCGGGCTGAATTAGTGTTTTCCTATGGGAAAACTCTATTCAGCCGGGCTGAATTAGTGTTTTCCTATGGGAAAACTCTATTCAGCCAGGCTGAATTAGTGTTTTCCTATGGAAAACTCTATTCAGCCAGGCTGAATTAGTGTTTTCCTATGGAAAACTCTATTCAGCCAGGCTGAATTAGTGTTTTCCTATGGAAAACTCTATTCAGCCAGGCTGAATTAGTGTTTTCCTATGGAAAACTCTATTCAGCCAGGCTGAATTAGTGTTTTCCTATGGAAAACTCTATTCAGCCAGGCTGAATTAGTGTTTTCCTATGGAAAACTCTATTCAGCCAGGCTGAATTAGTGTTTTCCTATGGAAAACTCTATTCAGCCAGGCTGAATTAGTGTTTTCCTATGGAAAACTCTATTCAGCCAGGCTGAATTAGTGTTTTCCTATGGAAAACTCTATTCAGCCGGGCTGAATTAGTGTTTTCATATGGAAAACTTTATTTAGCCGGGCTGAATTAGTGTTTTCTTATGGAAAACTCTATTTAGCCGGGCTGAATTAGTGTTTTCATATGGAAAACTCTATTCAGCCGGGCTGAATTAGTGTTTTCATATGGAAAACTCTCTTCAGCCGGGCTGAATTAGTGTTTTCCTATGGAAAACTCTCTTCAGCCGGGCTGAATTAGTGTTTTCCTATGGAAAACTCTCTTCAGCCGGGCTGAATTAGTGTTTTCCTATGGAAAACTCTCTTCAGCCGGGCTGAATTAGTGTTTTCCTATGGAAAACTCTCTTCAGCCGGGCTGAATTAGTGTTTTCCTATGGAAAACTCTCTTCAGCCGGGCTGAATTAGTGTTTTCCTATGGAAAACTCTCTTCAGCCGGGCTGAATTAGTGTTTTCCTATGGAAAACTCTCTTCAGCCGGGCTGAATTAGTGTTTTCCTATGGAAAACTCTCTTCAGCCGGGCTGAATTAGTGTTTTCCTATGGAAAACTCTCTTCAGCCGGGCTGAATTAGTGTTTTCCTATGGAAAACTCTCTTCAGCCGGGCTGAATTAGTGTTTTCCTATGGAAAACTCTCTTCAGCCGGGCTGAATTAGTGTTTTCCTATGGAAAACTCTCTTCAGCCGGGCTGAATTAGTGTTTTCCTATGGAAAACTCTCTTCAGCCGGGCTGAATTAGTGTTTTCCTATGGAAAACTCTCTTCAGCAGGGCTGAATTAGTGTTTTCCTATGGAAAACTCTCTTCAGCCGGGCTGAATTAGTGTTTTCCTATGGAAAACTCTCTTCAGCCGGGCTGAATTAGTGTTTTCCTATGGAAAACCCCATTCAGCCGGGCTGAATTAGTGTTTTCCTATGGAAAACCCCATTCAGCGGGGCTGAATTAGTATTTTCCTACGGAAAACCCCATTCAGCCGGGCTGAATTAGTGTTTTCCTATGGGAAACCCCATTCAGCCGGGCTGAATTAGTGTTTTCCTATGGAAAATTCTATTCAGCCGGGCTGAATTAGTGTTTTCCTATGGAAAATTCTATTCAGCCGGGCTGAATTAGTGTTTTCCTATGGAAAATTCTATTCAGCCGGGCTGAATTAGTGTTTTCCTATGGAAAACTCTATTCAGCCGGGCTAAATTAGTGTTTTCCTATGGAAAACCCTATTCAGCCGGGCTGAATTAGTGTTTTCCTATGGAAAACTCTATCCAGCCAGGCTGAATTAGTGTTTTCCTATGGAAAACTATTCATCCGGGCACGTACACACACGTATGACTTTGCCAGTTTAAAAGCACAATGTATGTTTGTACGTACATATAAATAAAACTGTCATCGTAAATATGTACCCACCCGTAACTTGTTGAAAATACTACACAGGTTAGCATGCATGATATCTGTTTCTGAAATGCAGGTGAATAGGTTTGAATTTGTTGCTGTGTTTATATGGAACAGCGAGCATCGTGTAAATAAAATTTTTGTAGGAAAATTGTTTGCGGATTAACTTGAATAAGTGTTATGACAGAAAAGCCAGACCTTTAGTGCTAAACGATACCACAATTCCGTCAATATTATTACCACACACACACACACGAACACCAACCACAACAACTCATATGGCAGCCAATTCAATTTGCACTCCTTTTGCAAATATAGGTCACATTGATGTGCAATGCAATCAACTTTTTTATACAAATAAAACTTCAGTTGCCCTGCGGCTGTGGCATCTGTAGTATGCCACTATAATAAATATAGAAGATCTGGGAAGGTTCCCAGATAAGAATGTTATATTTACTTTGCTATTATTGGGCTACTCTTGAAGTTCTACATCTGCATCCTGCAGTTTCCTATTTCGATTGATTTACCGCCTATTTGTCCAAGGATAGGCGTATTTCAAAGGAAGTATTGGAAAGGGCGATACACGTCTTTGTGGTGGGTTTCTTCTCCATGGATTTTCCAACACAATAATGAAATAGCGTTATTTCTTGCTGACATATTTTATTCCAACCAAAACAAGGTGTATTGAAAACAAAATTATGAACCTCAACACACAAACGCATTCTTTATATTGACAACAGTATGTTGACATATTGAAACGGGAGAAAATTAATAAACAAATCACTGAACTTGTTGCACCATAAACGCCAGTCCAAAACCGAGGGTGTGACACGATGTCGCATAAAGGCATGACATATCGAAGTAAACTTTAATCGAATGGCAATTTGTAAAACACAAATTTAATTAAAATAGCATGACCCAGTAAGATATTAAGCATGAAATAAGTCAATTTCGTTACACATAAAGGGTGGGCACTATATTTTACTCGTATAATCTAATAACGGTGTGTTGATTTATTTTACTGTTTATGGGTTAAATAGAAATCTAAATTCAGTAAGAAAACGCAATTCAGCCAGGCGGAATTAAAGTTTTCCCAAGGAAAACTCTATTCAGCCAGGCTGAATTAAAGTTTTCCCATTGAAAATACTATTCAGCCAGGCTGAATTAAAGTTTTCCCATGGCAAACTCTATTCAGCCAGGCTGAATCCCAGGGTCAACTCTATTCAGCCAGGCTGAATTAAAGTTCTCCCATGGAAAATTCTATTCAGCCAGGCCGAATTAAAGTTTTCCCATGGAAAATTCTATTCAGCCAGGCTGAATTAAAGTTTTCCCATGGAAAATTCTATTCAGCCAGGCTGAATTAAAGTTTTCCCCATGGAAAACTCTATTCAGCCAGGCTGGATTAAAGTTTTCCCATTGAAAATACTATTCAGCCAGGCTGAATTAAAGTTTTCCCATGGAAAACTCTATTCATCCAGGCGGAATCCCAGGGAAAACTCTATTCAGCCAGGCTGAATTAAAGTTCTCCCATGGAAAATTCTATTCAGCCAGGCCGAATTAAAGTTTTCCCATGGCAAACTCTATTCAGCCAGGCTGAATTAAAGTTCTCCCATGGAAAATTCTATTCAGCCAGGCCGAATTAAAGTTTTCCCATGGAAAATTCTATTCAGCCAGGCTGAATTAAAGTTTTCCCATGGAAAATTCTATTCAGCCAGGCTGAATTAAAGTTTTCCCATGGAAAATTCTATTCAGCCAGGCTGAATTAAAGTTTTCCCATGGAAAATACTATTCAGCCAGGCTGAATTAAAGTTTTCCCCATGGAAAACTCTATTCAGCCAGGCTGGATTAAAGTTTTCCCATTGAAAATACTATTCAGCCAGGCTGAATTAAAGTTTTCCCATGGAAAACTCTATTCATCCAGGCGGAATCCCAGGGAAAACTCTATTCAGCCAGGCTGAATTAAAGTTCTCCCATGGAAAATTCTATTCAGCAAGGCCGAATTAAAGTTTTCCCATGGAAAATTCTATTCAGCCAGGCTGAATTAAAGTTTTCCCCATGGAAAACTCTATTCAGCCAGGCTGAATTAAAGTTTTCCCCATGGAAAACTCTATTCAGCCAGGCTGAATTAAAGTTTTCCCCATGGAAAACTCTATTCAGCCAGGCTGAATTAAAGTTTTCCCCATGGGAAACTCTATTCATCCAGGCTGAATTAAAGTTTTCCCCATGGAAAACTCTATTCTTCCAGGCTGAATTAAAGTTTTCCCAGTTCAGCCAGGCTGAATTAAAGTTTTCCCCATGGAAAACTCTATTCAGCCAGGCTGAATTAAAGTTTTCCCCATGGGAAACTCTATTCATCCAGGCTGAATTAAAGTTTTCCCCATGGAAAACTCTATTCATCCAGGCTGAATTAAAGTTTTCCCAGTTCAGCCAGGCTGAATTAAAGTTTTCCCATGGAAAATTCTATTCAGCCAGTTTTACCATGTAAAACTCTGTTCAGCCAGGCTGAATTAAAGTTTTCCCCATGGAAAACTCTATTCAGCCAGGCTGAATTAAAGTTTTCCCCATGGGAAACTCTATTCATCCAGGCTGAATTAAAGTTTTCCCCATGGAAAACTCTATTCATCCAGGCTGAATTAAAGTTTTCCCAGTTCAGCCAGGCTGAATTAAAGTTCTCCCATGGAAAATTCTATTCAGCCAGGCCGAATTAAAGTTTTCCCATGGAAAATTCTATTCAGCCAGGCTGAATTAAAGTTTTCCCCATGGAAAACTCTATTCAGCCAGGCTGAATTAAAGTTTTCCCCATGGGAAACTCTATTCATCCAGGCTGAATTAAAGTTTTCCCCATGGAAAACTCTATTCTTCCAGGCTGAATTAAAGTTTTCCCAGTTCAGCCAGGCTGAATTAAAGTTTTCCCCATGGAAAACTCTATTCAGCCAGGCTGAATTAAAGTTTTCCCCATGGGAAACTCTATTCATCCAGGCTGAATTAAAGTTTTCCCCATGGAAAACTCTATTCATCCAGGCTGAATTAAAGTTTTCCCAGTTCAGCCAGGCTGAATTAAAGTTTTCCCCATGGAAAACTCTATTCAGCCAGGCTGAATTTAATTTTCCCATGGAAAACTCTATTCAGCCAGGCTGAATTAAATTTTCCCATGGAAAACTCTATTCAGCCAGGCTAAATTAAAGTTTTCCCATGGAAAACTCTATTCAGCCAGGCTAAATTAAAGTTTTCCCATAGAAAATTCTATTCAGCCGGGCTAAATTAAAGTTTTCTCATGGAAAACTCTATTCAGCCAGGCTAAATTAAAGTTTTCCCATGGAAAACTCTATTCAGCCAGGCTAAATTAAAGTTTTCCCATTGAAAACTCTATTCAGCCAGGCTAAATTAAAGTTTTCCCATTGAAAACTCTATTCAGCCAGGCTGAATTAAAGTTTTCCCATGGAAAACTCTATTCAGCCAGGCTGAATTAAAGTTTTCCCATGGAAAACTCTATTCAGCCAGGCTGAATTAAAGTTTTCCCATGGAAAACTCTATTCAGCCAGGCTGAATTAAAGTTTTCCCATGGAAAACTCTATTCAGCCAGGCTGAATTAAAGTTTTCCCATGGAAAACTCTATTCAGCCAGGCTGAATTAAAGTTTTCCCATGGAAAACTCTATTCAGCCAGGCTAAATTAAAGTTTTCCCATGGAAAACTCTATTCAGCCAGGCTAAATTAAAGTTTCCCCATTGAAAACTCCATTCAGCCAGGCTGAATTAAAGTTTTGCCATGGAAAACTCTATTCGGCCAGGCTGAATTTAAAGTTTTCCAGGCTGAATTAAAGTTTTCCCATGGAAAACTCTATTCAGCCAGGCTGAATTAAAGTTTTCCCATGGAAAACTCTATTCAGCTAGGCTGAATTAAAGTTTTCCCATGGAAAACTCTATTCAGCCAGGCTGAATTAAAGTTTTCCCATGGAAAACTATATTCAGCCAGGCTGAATTAAAGTTTTCCCATGGAAAACTATATTCAGCCAGGCTGAATTAAAGTTTTCCCAGGCTGAATTAAAGTTTTCCATTGGAAAACTCTATTCAGCCAGGCTGAATTAAAGTTTTCCCTTGGAAAACTCTATTCAGCCAGGCTGAATTTAAGTTTTCCCTTGGAAAACTCTATTCAGCCAGGCTGATTTAAAGTTTTCCCATGGAAAACTCTATTCAGCCAGGCTGAATTAAAGTTTTCCCATGGAAAACTCTATTCAGCCAGGCTGAATTTAAAGTTTTCCCATGGAAAACTCTATTTAGCCAGACTGAATTAAAGTTTTCCCATGGAAAACTCTATTCAGCCAGGCTGAATTAAAGTTTTCCCATGGAAAACTCTATTCAGTCAGGCTGAATTAAAGTTTTCCCATGGAAAACTCTATTCAGCCAGGCTGAATTGAAGTTTTCCCATGGAAAACTATATTGAGCCAGGCTGAATTAAAGTTTTCCCATGGAAAACTCTATTCAGCCAGGCTGAATTTAAAGTTTTCCCATGGAAAACTCTATTCAGCCAGGCTGAATTTAAAGTTTTCCCATGGAAAACTCTATTCAGCCAAGCTGAATTTAAAGTTTTCCCATGGAAAACTCTATTCAGCCAGGCTGAATTTAAAGTTTTCCCATGGAAAACTCTATTCAGCCAGGCTGAATTTAAAGTTTTTCCATGGAAAACTCTATTCAGCCAGGCTGAATTTAAAGTTTTCCCATGGAAAACTCTATTCAGCCAGGCTGAATTTAAAGTTTTCCCATGGAAAACTCTATTCAGCCAGGCTGAATTTAAAGTTTTCCCATGGAAAACTCTATTCAGCCAGGCTGAATTTAAAGTTTTCCCATGGAAAACTCTATTCAGCCAGGCTGAATTTAAAGTTTTCCCATGGAAAACTCTATTCAGCCAGGCTGAATTTAAAGTTTTCCAAGGAAAACTCTATTCAGCCAGGCTGAATTTAAAGTTTTCCCATGGAAAACTCTATTCAGCCAGGCTGAATTTAAAGTTTTCCCATGGAAAACTCTATTCAGCCAGGCTGAATTTAAAGTTTTTCCATGGAAAACTCTATTCAGCCAGGCTGAATTTAAAGTTTTCCCATGGAAAACTCTATTCACCCAGGCTGAATTTAAAGTTTTCCCATGGAAAACTCTATTCAGCTAGGCTGAATTTAAAGTTTTCCCATGGAAAACTCTATTCAGCCAGACTGAATTAATGTTTTCCCATGGAAAACTCTATTCAGCCAGACTGAATTAATGTTTTCCCATGGAAAACTCTATTCAGCCAGGCTGA
The DNA here is from genome assembly GCF_047663935.1 of Musca autumnalis. Lineage (NCBI taxonomy): Eukaryota > Metazoa > Arthropoda > Insecta > Diptera > Muscidae > Musca > Musca autumnalis. The sequence goes on along the minus strand of NW_027411977.1, from coordinate 71,766,504 downwards.
ATTAATGTTTTCCCATGGAAAACTCTATTCAGCCAGGCTGTATTAAAGTTTTCCCATGGAAAACTCTGTTCAGCCAGTCTTATTTGAAGATTTCCCATGGAAAACCCTGTTCAGCCAGGCTGAATTGAAGTTTTCCCATGCAAAACTCTATTCAGTCAGTTTGAATTAAAGTTTTCCCATGGAAAACTCTATTCAGTCAGTTTGAATTAAAGTTTTCCCGTGGAAAACTCTATTCAGCCAGGCTGAATTGAAGTTTTCCAATGGAAAACTCTATTCAGCCAGGCTGTATTAAAGTTTTCCCATGGAAAACTCTATTCAGCCAGTCTTATTTGAAGATTTCCCATGGAAAACCCTGTTCAGCCAGGCTGAATTGAAGTTTTCCCATGGAAAACTCTATTCAGTCAGTTTGAATTAAAGTTTTCCCATGGAAAACTCTATTCAGTCAGTTTGAATTAAAGTTTTCCCATGGAAAACTCTATTCATGCAGGCCGAATTAAAGTTTTCCCATGAAAAACTCTATTCAGCCAGTTGGAATTAAAGTTTTCCCATGGAAAACTCTATTCAGCCAGGCTGAATTAAAGTTTTCCTATAGAAAAAGCTCAATTCAGCCCGGCTGATGATTAATATCATGTAAAACCAAATATTTAAATTATTGTTTTTGTTTACCCAAAAATTTTTCTGGGGCATATACATATTTCGCTTATGAAGCCGCATGAGTTGGCGTGTTCTGTAGCTTGTTTTTTATTTGCCCACTTGTTTTTTTTTTCGGAATTGCGAACGTACGCCTAGTGACACATTTGTAAGAAAACGGCAATGTTTGTTTACTTAATTTTCTAGACACCCGCTCATGCAGCAGCCGCGCAAATGGCAAGTGCTCGTCACATAAAAGTCGTATGGCGGTCAGTCAAAACACAGTTGGCCATTGTTGATGAGCCTGTACGTATGTATGTATGTTGTTGGTGTTGTTGCCATCTTTTTCAAGTCAAAGAAAATGAAAATGTTTTTCTTTTGGTTTTTGTTGCTTCTGTTCTTAATGAAAGTGTCACATGGCCCAGTGTAAAGATGCGTCGTCGTCGTCCAAGTTGTGATAAATGTGTCCACATGCGTTAGTTTGGTTCGTTCTGTTCATTTGACATCACCACTAACAACAATGTTGTAGCTGTTCACAACAATATCTTCTTTATTTTTAGTTTGGATGTTGTTATTTTTTCTTCTTCTTATTCTGCGATGAACGCTTGAAGTGAACTTTCTCTAGCGCAACTTTTCACTAAATAGAACAAATGATCTACACAAGATCTAAGAATTCGGATATGTTTTCGTGTAAATTATGCATGAAATTTGAAATAATTGAGAAATGCATGCAAGAGCATGAGCGTGGGAGATGGAGGGGTTGGGCAAGACAAGGCAGAATTTTGACAAATAATGTAAATAAAGAGAGTGACTTTGTTAGTTGCCTATCCGCGACCTATCACAAGCTATACAACATAACCTTTCATCTATGCACGTGAGGGTTCGACCGAAGACGACTATGAACAGAGACCAAATATGATCGCTACTCTGACCGTGAAATGAAGTCGAGAGTTTGTCGGCTCCACAATTACTCGGATTACTCTTAGGGAATGATATCACTGCACAGATCACATTCTATTCTGTACCAATTCAAACATTCACTGTGTTGCCTTCATATGGGGCTTATTTGGTTGTCCACTCTATATGAGGACACCGAGAAGACTGCCCTCCAGTCACGTTTGAAATGTTACATGATTAAATATATGTGCGGGTATTAGTCGTCGTACGTGCACGCAGAGAAGAGATATTGTATTGTATTGTATTGAAAAAATACTATATTTTAAAAATCTGAAAATATATATTGTTGATTCAACAATATATTTTGTGTCATTATGGTTCCTGATATAAAATATATGGTTGGGACAACAATATATATTTTTATATTTTTAAAATATAGTATTTTGTTCTTAGAAAAGATTGCTCCTACAATATCTCTTCTCTGCGTGTGGAATTTAGAAACATAACGTCGAAGTGGGGAAGTGGGGCGGAAGTGTGATGGGGAGAAGCGGCGAATATAACAGCCTTCTCCGCTCAACTGACCCACATGCAGGAAGACCACACTCCTGGTCCCGATAATGTAGAAGCTCATTGACAAAGAATAGTCTACTCTCTTCAAACTGACACAAAATCTACACTTGCGCGCAAAAATCCATTCAGTCATTATGTAACCCGTTACAAAGTAATGTATCAAGGTAAAACTACTTACTGCACTACTCAGTAATGAGTACGGTGCGTGTGTGTCCGACTACAAATCCTAGGGTTATGTGTTCAACGCTCACCGTCGACACGCGAGTTTTTGTTAAAAATATAAAAAACAGTTAGTGGTGCACATGCAAGCGTTTAAACAAGCCTTAAATGTTCGTATCCGTAGCACAGAAGTTCACATGATCAAATCCAGCAGAGAGCAAAATAAAATAAAAACATGAAGTGTGTTGAAATTGAAAACAAGTTCCACCTCAAATGTTGTAAAAATATAACATATTTTTTAGCTTATTTTTTAATCTTCTGGTGGCCATAGAATAACTAGTTATTCTAGTGGTTATAGAACTAACCAGTTATTCAGTGCGGCATGCCCTTGTTAAAATAATGGGTTTAGTAAAGTGTTATGTAAGTAGTTACAACTACTAAGAAGTACTCTTAAAATCCATTAATTAGTAATGATTTTTTTTTTTTTTGCTGGGTGGCTACAAAAAACACTACCTTACATCGATGGTACGATCAGGAGTGTCGTAAGGCTACTGAAGAAAATAACGTGGTATACAGGACCACCCTGGAAAGAGATCGGCAGAAGTGGAAAAGCATATTTTCAGGAGGAAGAAGCCAGAATGAAGTCCGAAAATTTTACCAGAATGTAAAACACTAGAGTAAAGAGTATGGTGTAGACATATTCTCCTGACGAAGGGAACCTGGAGAGGCATAAGTCTCCAAAACATCGTATATAAATTACTGTCAGGCGCATTGTGTGAATGGGGAAAAATTCGACATCGACATTGTGATGGCTCATGTCATGTCAACGGGATGGATAAAAATGTCCCAGCCAGAAAGACATATGAATACGAGCTAATTAATACGAGGAACAAAACTCCAAGTTTAAGATGATATCACAAAACTTGGCATCCAAAATTGGAGAAATGTGTTTCGAAATCTTTTTATAGTTCGGCTTATGGAACAAAAGTAAGTAAGTATGATAGGGTGCCACCGTGGTGCAATGGTATACACACCCGCCTTGCACGCAAAAGGTCCCGGCTAAGCAACATCAAATTTTCAACGGTAGCAAAATACCCTTCAGGAATGTCGGCGACATTTCCTGAGTATTTCAGTCAGGTAAAACTTATCTACAAGTGGTGTCTTAGGGCACGCCGTTTGGACTCGGCGATAAATTGTAGGTCCCATGTCATTGAGCTAATATGAATCGGGGTGCACTCATCGATATGATAGAAGTCTCCCTTGTCCCGCCTGGGATTTTTGTGGAACAATTATTATTATAAGTAAGTATAATGAAAAAACAAAAATCTGGAGATTTTGTCAGTAAAATCGAACTCTGGTACAAGTGGTGTCGGAGGTCCTATATTATACAGTAATATAGAACTAATGGTCGTCATGTTTGTGAAGACAATTTGAACAAAATAAAGAAGTGAAAAGTCGTTAAGTTCGGCCGACCCGAACTTTTTGTAGCCTCCACCATAAAATAGTCTTAATTAAAATGGAATAATTAGTTTCCTTTCAAAATTTTGGGTGCATGGATACCCCAAATGCCTAAATAATCTAATCTAAAAATAATCCGTCAAACAAAGTAGCTAAGACCCTCAAAATACTGAAAATCGGGTGGTACCGTAATACCTATGGACCATGGACCTATGTTGACGATTTTTAGTAAATAAGTTTCGTGTCCACAGAGAACCTCAAATGTCAAATTACAGCTAGTTGGGTTAAAAATTGTAGCTAAAACCCTCAAAATACCGAAATTGGGAGGTAGCGTTATATGAGAGCTATACCAAAACATGGACCTGTATTGACCATTTTTTAGTAAATAAGTTTCGTGACCACAGAGAACCTCAAATTACAGCTAGTTTGGTTAAAAATTGTAACTAAAACCTTCAAAATGCCGAAATTGGGAGGTAGCGTTATATGGGGGGCTATACCAAATCATGGACCTATATTGACTATTTGTGGTGGGAAATTTTCCCACTGAGAACCTCAAATGTCAAATTACGGCTAGTTCGGTCACAATTTTTGGCTAAAATCCCCAAAATACCGAAAATCGGGTGGTACCGCTATATGAGGGCTATACCAAAACACGGACCTATGTTGACGATTTTTGGTGGAGAAGTTTCGTGACCACTGAATTCTCAAAAAACCGTTATATGGAGGCTATACCAAAACATGGACCTACCTATGCCCATAATATTTGGGATATACGTTTGTTGATCACTAGGAACCCTAAATGTCAAATTATAGCTAATTTGGTTTGAAAAAAATCCCTGAAATCGGGCGGTACCGTTATGTGGACTCTATACAAAATGTGGACCCATCATCGAACTTGACCTGCCTGCAAACAAAAGACGCATTTCCCCACAATTTTAGCGTCCTATCTCCTGTGGATGCTAGAGTGATTACCACAGGCGGACGGGATGCAAAGATCGACTCAGAATTTACCATGATCGCGAAAATATATACTTTATAGGTTTTCGTCTTTTATTTCACAGTATTTAATTTAGTTTTTACCAGAAAAGTAAAAGTATAGTGTCAAAAAGAAACATAAAAAAAATCAATTTTCGTCTTTTATTTCACAGTTTTTAATTTAGTTTTGTCAGCGTTCGACGTTTTCTTCTGTTTTTCGTCCATTTTTTTTCTTCATTGTGAAATAATCGTCAAAGAAAAGTCGAAAAATCCGTTCTAAAAATTTTTACGTGCAGAAATTTTGCTGGTAGCCTGTGGTAGAAGAGAAAGGCATATGAGCTCTCTCTTTCCTCTCACTCTCTTAAAAACTGCTGCCAGTTTTACCATTTTTTGGGGTTAGGGAACGCTTTGCAGGTTAATAATGGTAACCTCAGGTAAGTAAAGGAACACAGCTGATTATTTCAATAAGTTACGAACGAAAAAAAAACAATATATAATATACCTTCCATACCATGGCAGAGGGTATAAAAATGAGAAGAAATATCAGCCCGATCATGAATGTCTCTCTGCCGTTGCAACATAAAGGAGAAAGTGATAAAGCCCACGGAGAGTTAATATTCATGATCGGGCTGTATATCTGCGTGTTGTTGCCTTGTCGAAATCTTATTGGAGTTTTGTGTAATATTTACCAAATCTTGAGTCTACTTTGGCCATACTTATAGCCTAAATCCTATTGTTAAAGATAGTAAAATAATGGTTTCATGCTCCACATACAACATATTTACGGTAAACGTGTGCAAACAACCTCTACTAAGCATTTTATGACAGTTGAGATACAAACGACAAAACCCCTTGGTTGTTGTTGCAGCAGTATAAAAACCTACATAGAAACGTAGGTTTGATACTGGGTTGGCCGGCCGAAACACTATGGTTTCGGGTCAATCCGGTATGAAAGAACCCGATGCCGTGGGATTAATTTTCTTTTGACGGATTTTCTTTTTTTAGATCAAATTTGGATTTTATGATCTTATGGAAACATGGCAAAAAATTTACTTCTTAGGATAGATAAACCTAATCTCGTTTTGACCTCTGGCCCAAATTTGTAGGTAAGGGCATGAAGGAAAAACTGCATTTATGGCATCAATCAAAATGTACAAACTTTCAGCATTTACAAGATTGTGTGCGGTTTAAGGCCAATTCTAGAATACTCTTAAAAATTTGTAGGGCAAACAGTTCTAGGGTTCCACAATGAAAGCGTATTATTTTATTCTCAGGGAAGTCCATACTTTCTGATTTGTGTTGCTTTTATTAAGGACATTATGATTAATTGATTGTCCACAATCCTTAGAGGTTTTAATAATTAAATTAAAATTTTTTTTAAATTAAATTTTAAACAAAATATTTGTGGTATGACCAACCAACCAGCATTTAACAAACTCTGAACAATTAATAACATAAATGCAGCATCATATTTTTTATGCAATGCGTTCATTTTTTGTTTTAGTTTCATTTTTTTTAATTTTGCATTTGAGATGTATGTCAAAGCAGTCATTAGTCAACGTTAGACGTTTAACATAGCATGAAATATTATTATTTGTTTCTCGTGAAACAACAACAACAACGACAACATCAACAATAAGAAAAAATATGTTAAGTGCATATTTTAAACATTAGTTGTTCGGGTAACTGGTGATTGGAATGAGGCGAGGGGTACGCTCTGCTGCGTTCTTGTTATGTCGTTGTTATAATAATAAACAAAACTCTTCACTAAAATAATATTTTCTTTTGGCTGATGATCGTGTTTTTGTTCCATTTTCCAAATATCAACTAATTATGACAAAATATTTTCACAAAAACGCAACAAGCCACCAAACTACAGCAAGCGACACCGTAGGCGAGTAATTTATTCTGAAAACGAAACTAAAACAAACAAAAACAATGAAATGAAAATTCAAATATCATTTCAATTATGAATGGCACTCAAAGAATAATTATAACACACCCCCAACCAATACCAGAGAAGAAAATATTTTTTTATTTAAAATTGCATTTGTGAAAAACAATTTAAATTCCAATTGGAAAGAGGCCACAAAATGTGCATTTTTTAAAGATTTTTAGATGCCACCAAAGATTTTTTAAAGATTTTTAGAAGCCACCAAAGAGGCCACAAAACGTGGATTTTTTAAAGATTTTTAGAAGCCACCAAAAAGGCCACAAAACGTGGATTTTTTAAAGATTTTTAGAAGCCACCAAAAAGGCCACAAAACGTGGATTTTTTAAAGATTTTTAGAAGCCACCAAAAATGCCAGAAAACGTGAATTTTTTAAAGATTTTTAGAAGCCACCAAGGAGGCCACAAAGCGTGGATTTTTTAAAGATTTTTAGAAGCCACCAAAGAGGCCACAAAACGTGGATTTTTTAAAGATTTTTAGAAGCCAAAAAACGTGGGCTTTCTAATGGCTTTATGAGCCACAAAGAAGGACTTTTTAAAGATTTTTAGAAGCCACCAAAGAGACCACTAAACGTGGATTTGTTGAAGATTTTTAAAAGCAATTAAAGAGGCCACTAAAAGTAGATTTTTTAAAGATTTTTTGAAGCCAACAAAGAGGCCTCTAAACTTCGATTTTTTTAATGATTTTTAAAAGCCTCCAAAGAGGCCACAAAACGTGGATTTTTTAAAGATTTTTAGAAGCCACCAAAGAGGCCACAAAACGTGGATTTTTTAAAGATTTTTAGAAGCCACCAAAGAGGCCACAAAACGTGGATTTTTTAAAGATTTTTAGAAGTCACTAAAGAGGCCACAAAACGTGGGTTTTTTAAAGATTTTTAGAAGCCACCAAAGAGGCCACCAAAGAGGCCACAAAACGTGGATTTTTTAAAGATTTTTAGAAGCCACCAAAGAGGCCACAAAACGTGGATTTTTTAAAGATTTTTAGAAGCCACCAAAGAGGCCACAAAACGTGGATTTTTTAAAGATTTTTAGAAGCCACCAAAGAGGCCACAAAACGTGGATTTTTTAAAGATTTTTAGAAGCCACCAAAGAGGCCACAAAACGTGGATTTTTTAAAGATTTTTAGAAGCCACCAAAGAGGCCACAAAACGTGGATTTTTTAAAGATTTTTAGAAGCCACCAAAGAGGCCACAAAACGTGGATTTTTTAAAGATTTTTAGAAGCCACCAAAGAGGCCACAAAACGTGGATTTTTTAAAGATTTTTAGAAGCCACCAAAGAGGCCACAAAACGTGGATTTTTTAAAGATTTTTAGAAGCCACCAAAGAGGCCACAAAACGTGGATTTTTTAAAGATTTTTAGAAGCCACCAAAGAGGCCACAAAACGTGGATTTTTTAAAGATTTTTAGAAGCCACCAAAGAGGCCACAAAACGTGGATTTTTTAAAGATTTTTAGAAGTCACCAAAGAGGCCACAAAACGTGGATTTTTTAAAGATTTTTAGAAGCCACCAAAGAGGCCACAAAACGTGGATTTTTTAAAGATTTTTAGAAGCCACCAAAGAGGCTACAAAACGTGGATATTTTAAAGATTTTTAGAAGCCACCAAAGAGGCCACAAAACGTGGATTTTTTAAAGATTTTTAGAAGTCACCAAAGAGGCCACAAAACGTGGATTTTTTAAAGATTTTTAGAAGCCACCAAAGAGGCCACAAAACGTGGATTTTTTAAAGATTTTTAGAAGCCACCAAAGAGGCCACAAAACGTGGGTTTTTTAAAGATTTTTAGAAGCCACCAAAGAGGCCACAAAACGTGGATTTTTTAAAGATTTTTAGAAGCCACCAAAGAGGCCACAAAACGTGGATTTTTTAAAGATTTTTAGAAGCCACCAAAGAGGCCACAAAACGTGGATTTTTTAAAGATTTTTAGAAGTCACTAAAGAGGCCACAAAACGTGGGTTTTTTAAAGATTTTTAGAAGCCACCAAAGAGGCCACAAAACGTGGATTTTTTAATGATTTTTAGAAGCCACCAAAGAGGCCACAAAACGTGGATTTTTTAAAGATTTTTAGAAGCCACCAAAGAGGCCACAAAACGTGGATTTTTTAAAGATTTTTAGAAGCCACCAAAGAGGCCACAAAACGTGGATTTTTTAAAGATTTTTAGAAGCCACCAAAGAGGCCACAAAACGTGGATTTTTTAAAGATTTTTAGAAGTCACTAAAGAGGCCACAAAACGTGGGTTTTTTAAAGATTTTTAGAAGCCACCAAAGAGGCCACAAAACGTGGATTTTTTAAAGATTTTTAGAAGCCACCAAAGAGGCCACAAAACGTGGATTTTTTAAAGATTTTTAGAAGTCACTAAAGAGGCCACAAAACGTGGGTTTTTAAAGATTTTTAGAAGCCACCAAAGAGGCCACCAAAGAGGCCACAAAACGTGGATTTTTTAAAGATTTTTAGAAGCCACCAAAGAGGCCACAAAACGTGGATTTTTTAAAGATTTTTAGAAGCCACCAAAGAGGCCACAAAACGTGGATTTTTTAAAGATTTTTAGAAGCCACCAAAGAGGCCACAAAACGTGGATTTTTTAAAGATTTTTAGAAGCCACCAAAGAGGCCACAAAACGTGGATTTTTTAAAGATTTTTAGAAGCCACCAAAGAGGCCACAAAACGTGGATTTTTTAAAGATTTTTAGAAGCCACCAAAGAAGCCACAAAACGTGGATTTTTTAAAGATTTTTAGAAGCCACCAAAGAGGCCACAAAACGTGGATTTTTTAAAGATTTTTAGAAGCCACCAAAGAGGCCACAAAACGTGGATTTTTTTAAAGATTTTTAGAAGCCACCAAAGAGGCCACAAAACGTGGATTTTTTTAAAAATTTTTAGAAGCCACCAAAGAGGCCACAATACGTCGATTTTTTAAAGATTTTTAGAAGCCACCAAAGAGGCCACTAAAATAGTTTTTTTATGGATTCTTAGAAGCCAACAAAGAGGCCACCAAACGTGGATTTTTTAAAGATTTTTAGAAGCCACCAAAGAGGCCACAAAACGTGGATTTTTTAAAGATTTTTAGAAGCCACCAAAGAGGCCACAAAACGTGGATTTTTTTAAAGATTTTTAGAAGCCACCAAAGAGGCCACAAAACGTGGATTTTTTAAAGATTTTTAGAAGCCACCAAAGAGGCTACAAAACGTGGATATTTTAAAGATTTTTAGAAGCCACCAAAGAGGCCACAAAACGTGGATTTTTTAAAGATTTTTAGAAGCCACCAAAGAGGCCACAACACGTGGATTTTTTAAAGATTTTTAGAAGCCACCAAAGAGGCCACAACACGTGGATTTTTTAAAGATTTTTAGAAGCCACAAAACGTGGATTTTTTAAAGATTTTTAGAAGCCACAAAACGTGGATTTTTTAAAGATTTTTAGAAGCCACCAAAGAGGCCACAAAACGTGGATTTTTTTAAAGATTTTTAGAAGCCACCAAAGAGGCCACAAAACGTGGATTTTTTTAAAGATTTTTAGAAGCCACCAAAGAGGCCACAAAACGTGGATTTTTTAAAGATTTTTAGAAGCCACCAAAGAGGCCACAAAACGTGGATTTTTTAAAGATTTTTAGAAGCCACCAAAGAGGCCACAAAACGTGGATTTTTTAAAGATTTTTAGAAGCCACCAAAGAGGCCACAAAACGTGGATTTTTTAAAGATTTTTAGAAGCCACCAAAGAGGCCACAAAACGTGGATTTTTTAAAGATTTTTAGAAGCCACCAAAGAAGCCACAAAACGTGGATTTTTTAAAGATTTTTAGAAGCCACCAAAGAGGCCACAAAACGTGGATTTTTTAAAGATTTTTAGAAGCCACCAAAGAGGCCACAAAACGTGGATTTTTTTAAAGATTTTTAGAAGCCACCAAAGAGGCCACAAAACGTGGATTTTTTTAAAAATTTTTAGAAGCCACCAAAGAGGCCACAATACGTCGATTTTTTAAAGATTTTTAGAAGCCACCAAAGAGGCCACTAAAATAGTTTTTTTATGGATTCTTAGAAGCCAACAAAGAGGCCACCAAACGTGGATTTTTTAAAGATTTTTAGAAGCCACCAAAGAGGCCACAAAACGTGGATTTTTTAAAGATTTTTAGAAGCCACCAAAGAGGCCACAAAACGTGGATTTTTTTAAAGATTTTTAGAAGCCACCAAAGAGGCCACAAAACGTGGATTTTTTAAAGATTTTTAGAAGCCACCAAAGAGGCTACAAAACGTGGATATTTTAAAGATTTTTAGAAGCCACCAAAGAGGCCACAAAACGTGGATTTTTTAAAGATTTTTAGAAGCCACCAAAGAGGCCACAACACGTGGATTTTTTAAAGATTTTTAGAAGCCACCAAAGAGGCCACAACACGTGGATTTTTTAAAGATTTTTAGAAGCCACAAAACGTGGATTTTTTAAAGATTTTTAGAAGCCACAAAACGTGGATTTTTTAAAGATTTTTAGAAGCCACCAAAGAGGCCACAAAACGTGGATTTTTTAAAGATTTTTAGAAGCCACCAAAGAGGCCACAAATCGTGGATTTTTAAAAGATTTTTAGAAGCCACCAAAGAGGTCACAAAACGAGGATTTTTTTAAGATTTTTAGATTTTTTTAAGATTTTTAGAGCCACCTGAGATGTCACAAAACTTGGATTTTTTAAATATTTTTAGAAACCACCAAAGAGGTCACTTCAGATTCGACTCTTTTGCCCGAAAAATAATGCATCCTTATTGGGAAAGGATTAAGGTAATACACTGTAAAGATTACTAATAATTATTTTTTTATTGTATTGCCCCTAAATATAAATAACCACCCTCGTCGAAAATATTGTAATGTGCATAGTTTGTTGCTGAATAAATAATCGCACCGCAACAAATTATTTGATTATTCAATAATTTATGCAATGAAAAACAAAAACAACATTTGCAGTCTTTAAAAAAAATTAACAATTTTTCAAACGGAAAAACAAGAATGCAGAATAACAGCAACAACAAAACCAGCAAAACCTCAAAATGCCGATTGGTTAGATAAACAAATAGTAAAATTCAATTCTATAAAATAATCGAAGAGAGAAGAACACGCTGAAATATTTTCAATTTTTGTTGTTCTTATTCAAAAAGTTCAATATCGTGAAAACTATAAACGCTGGATATTAATGCGGTTCCTGTTGTTGTAGTGGTAGTGATGGTTGGCGGTGGTTGGTATTGGTTAATGTTCTCGTACGACGTTGATGATGCTCATGCTGACGCTAGATGCCGTTGATGACGAAGAAAACCACATGTTTTTCCTTTCGCTCTCATTTTCAAAATCCGGCAAATGGCAAAAACAAATATGATGCGATAATTCACTGCATTCTCTGACATTTGAGGTTAGAACTACGTGTTGTTAACTCTTGGAAAGCGATAGGCAAGCCACAGAGTAACAAAATATTTTGTTGATTAAAAGTAATTTTTTGCTGGGTAGCTAGTTTCACTCCTCGCAACGAGTGGTTAGCAGCTGCTGACTGTTTTATAGGTATTAAACACCTCAAATTTGGGAATAAAGAAGAGAGTTTGTGGAATAGTTGGAAGCAAGTTCAATAGAATTAGCAAATACCGAGAGGTTGGGAAATGTTCTGATAGCCCAAAACGTGTTTTTTAAAGTTTTTTTAGATGCCACAAAAGAGTTCAAAAAACGGGGAGTTTTTAAAGTTTGTTAGAAGCCACCAAACATGAATTTTTTAAAGATTTTTAGAAGCTACAAAAGAGGCCACTAAACCTAGATTTTTTTAAAGATTTTTAGAAGCCACCACAACGTGGCCGAGGTCACAAAACGTGGATTTTTCAACGATTTTTAGAAGTAACCAAAGAGGTCACAAAACTTGAATTTTTTTCGACTTTTTTTTTTTATGTTGTATTATAGTTGACCTTTGGACTTATTTATTCTTGGAGTTTTGGTTTGGCTTGAGGTCATGCAAAACATAAAAAACAACAATTTGTAGTTGGTTTTAATGTATCACTTTATTTTACCGATATTTCGATCGTCCTCGACGATCATCATCAGGGTTTTTGACTTTAAATAGAAAAAACAATAACATATTGTTACATGAAAAAACTTTAAATAACAAAAATATAAATTTAGCAATAATTACATTTTGTTGTTTTACGTTAATAAATTGGCGAAAATTCTACTTCCACTCATGTTGTAAGGTATTTTCCAACTGAAGAATTTCTGTGTTTCTCAATAGTGCTTCGGTAGATTTGAGCACAATTCTCAGTATCTGTCTTGTAATTAATGCGATATTTTGATGGTACATTAATGATGTGGAGCATTTCCAACATATATCGCCGTCTGTAGTTATTTTCTTGTGACAGTATTTGTACATCATTTAAGTCAGGTGTGTGTCCTGTTACTGCACAGTGTGCTGCTAGTGCAGTTTTTTGTTCTATGGGTTTGCTCTTTATTCTTTGGTCAGATTTATGCCCACTTAACCTTGTTTTTAATTTTGTTTTGGTTGTCCCGACGTAAACCTTTTCGCATGTATTAGAAATATCGCCATTACATTTGATCTTGTAAACGACGTTCGATTTTTCTTCGTTTGGAATTTTCGCTTTTGTGCGGATGAAAAAGTTATTGTTGGTATTGTTGCTTTTCAATGCAATTTGGTATTTTTTTCTGCTGTATAGATTTGAATTCGAGAAACGTTCAGAGAAACCTGGCACATACGTTGCTCTCTTGTAAATCTTCTCTGATTTTGGTTCTGTGTGACAAATTTTATTGGTTTTAGCCTGCTTTTCAATGAATTAATAAAGCAGGCTAAAACCAATAAAATTTGTCACACAGAACCAAAATCAGAGAAGATTTACAAGAGAGCAACGTATGTGCCAGGTTTCTCTGAACGTTTCTCGAATTCAAATCTATACAGCAGAGAAAAATACATAAATACGTACATAATACAACAACTATTATCAAGAAATCCCTTGCAGTCATACAGGAACAGCGCTTTAACAACACTCCACCGTACATTATTTCTAACTGACACTAGTGGTATAACAGGCCATACCCTAGTAAATGGCGCCACATTATGATACGTGAATGACGTGCTGAATCGTTGGTTCTTTTATCGCTCCTTGGTTGATCGTTCTTTTATCATTCGTTCGGGACTCAGTGAACTACTGAACTATAATGAACTATATCGACTGATGTACTTTTTTCAATGAATTATTCAATTGAACTAGTTCGTTTGTGAACTATACAACTCTATTAGCTACACGTGTTGGAATAAAAGACTGTTCTAAATCCGCCAACTTACACTTCGGTGCTAAAGCGTTTGGGAATACTTTTTGAGTGCTACCCATTGTGGTGACTAATACATACACAGGGCTTTCGAGTCAGCTGTTCCACATGGCTTCGGGTCATATGTTCCACTGGGCCTTCGGGTCAGCAGTTCCACATGGCATTCGTGTCGGCTGTTCCACAGGGCCTTCGTGTCAGCTGTTCCACTGGGCCTTCGGGTCAGCAGTTCCACAGGGCATTCGTGTCGGCCGTTCCACAGGGCCTTCGGGTCAGCTGTTCCACTGGGCCTTCGGGTCAGCAGTTCCACAGGCCATTCGTGTCGGCTGTTCCACAGGACCTTCGGGTCAGGTGTTCCAAAGGACATTCGAGTCGGCTGTTCTGTAGCTAAAAACCAATAGCGCATGGTAGAAATCAGCAACCGAACTGCAAACCCACAGCCGAACGCCGAACCCATCGTATTCCCGAACATCAACTGCCGAACCCATCGTCTTCCCGATCATCTGCAGCCGAACACCGAATTCATCGTCTTCCCGATCATCTACCGCCAAACATCGAATACATCGTATTCCCGATCATTCACACCCGAACACAAACAATACCGTTTCCCTCGAAATGAGAACCCACAAATTCAACACGAGCTCCTCAGCTGCCAAACCCCAGCGAATTGGCATAATCCTTATGCCATTCCTAAGGTTTAGTGGGTCCATATGGAGACCCTGGACACGACTGAACGTACCCCAGCCGATGAGAAAACCACGATACATTGCTTAGAATTAATTGCACTCGTCTATAAATACTCTCTCCCGCTCGTCTATAAATACTCTCTCCCTTCTGCTCGTCTATAAAAACTCCCTACGCTCGTCTAAAAAGACTACTTTCCGCTCGATTATAAATACTCCCTTTCGCTCGTCTATAGACTCCCTTCCGCTCGTCTATAAAGACTCCCTTCCGCTCGTCTATAAAGACTCCCTTCCGCTCGTCTATAAAGATTCCCTTCAGCTCGTCTATAAAGACTCTTCAGCTCGTCTATAAAGACTCTCTTTTGCTGGTCTATAATGACTCCCTTCCGCTAATCTATAAAGATTCTCTTCCGCTCGTCTGTTAAGACTATCTTTCGCTCGTCTACAAAGACTCCCATTTGTTCCCTTATAAAGACATCCTTCTGCTAGTCTGTAAAGACTCCCTTCCGCTCGTCTAAAAAGACTCCCTTCCGCTCGTTTAAAAAGACTCCCTTCCGCACGTCTACAAAGACTCCCTTTCGTTCGTCTACAAAGACTTCCATCCGCTTCTATATAAAGACTCCCTTCCGCCCGTCTATAAAGACTCAATTTCGCTCGTTTATAAAGATTCCTTTCCACTCGTCTATAAAGAAAATGTTTCGCTCGTCTATAAAGACAACCTTCCGCTCTCTATAAAGACTTCCTTCTGATCGGCTATAAAACTTCCTTTTGCTGATCTATAAATACTCCCATCCGCTCGTCTATAATGACTCCCTTCCGCTCTTCTATAGAGACTCCCTTCCGCACGTCTATAAAGACATCCTTCTGCTAGTCTGTAAAGACTCCTCTCCGTTCGTCTATAAAGACTCCCTTCCGTTCGTCTATAAAGACTCCCTTCCGCTTGTCTATAAAGACTCCCTTCCGCACGTCTATAAAGACTCCCTGCCGCTCGTCTATAAAGACTTCCTTCTGATCGTCTATAAAACATCCTTCCGCTCTTCTATAAAGATTATCTTCGGATCATGCATAAAAAGTCCCTTATGTGCGTCAAGAAAGACACCGTCGTGATCTTCCAAGTATAATCCTTTTAAAACCTCGTGTTTCGTGTCACGAAACCTTAACATTCTCGAATCACGCGAGACAACCCAGCAAACCATTCTTACTAACATCATACGTAATCGGAATAAAATTCGGACGCTACGTCCGATGTCGTATCCGAAATCTTAACGAAAGTTTTATAAAGTGGTTGACATAATTTCGGAACGAAATCGGAAAAAAATCCTTGGGAAATTTGGAAAGCGAATTCTTTCTTCCGAATTTTCGTAGAGATTTCTGAACGATTTCCACTTTGTTTTTCGACAACAAACTAAAATGCTGTTAGATACATACAAAAGGTGGTTGTTGTGCGAAGGAGAACATGTTTCCGACATTTCGATGCGAATTCGTGCCGAAATCGGAAGAAAAACATTGGTATATTCGAAGGAAAATTTACTTCCGACATTTTCTCCGAAATTTGAACGAACGTTTGCTGGGAAGTTAAATTTTTTTAAGTTATTTATTTTATGTTTGTTTTGTTTATTGTTGAAGATTCAATCTCAGTTGATTGCTTGAGTTGGAGTATTCCGCCAATGGCTCAACTTCATTTATTACCCTCTATTACAGAGAGTAATGTTTTCCAAAACGAACTCACAAAATTTTACTGATCGCTACCAATATCATGATTTCATCCCGGCGAAGGGAATTATCAATTGGCTTCTCAGTTTTTGAAATGATGCCTTTTTTAGCGAAAAACCGAACTCTTTAAGTGTCTGGTATTCCCATATGAATGAGAATCACACTCACTTTTCGGCTTTTCTAAAGAAACACCAAAATCAAAATATTCTGCAACATGTCAGCACGTATCAACTAAGAATTCATCGAATTCTGTGAGTTGAAAAGAACATCAACACAGTTGCCTGTGAGGTTGTTTTTGTTTTTAACAAAGCTCCTCTGGGCGTGCCTCCGCTATCTTTTGTTTGTTTTGTTTATTGTTGAAGATTCAATCTCATTTTAATTTCAAGCCACTGTGTTTCGGCCTTTCATCTCCCCTGTCTTCCTTCAGCCCATGTCTCACTGATGATGTCGATATCAGTATCATCTTAATGAACTAAAATGCTCATGACATCAAGGAAAGGCTCGAAATGGGAAGCAACAGGCGAGGTGTTCAGATACTATCTAACTTCTCGCTGGATAATGAATGCGAGACCACCTCCATTACTCAATTTCCCTATATCGTCTGATGATGTTATAATTTTCCGAAAACGAGAAGAAACAATTACTGGTCAACTTTGACTCTTTGAGACTGATGGATGGAATAATCATTGCTTTGATATTGTTTGTTATGGAAAGTAAGAGCATTGTGCAATTGGTTAGTAGTTTTCATAATACATATTTTATTTAAAATATGGGTAATTTCAGCCCATTCTTTTTAGTTCAGTTGCTCTTTACAGTGAATTATGAATTATTGAATTGAACTTGTTATTGTTAGTTCCTAAACTGCGCTACTACTACTTTCTATATCCTCTGTTCGGGATGAGATTTTTAGTTGGTTATTAATAGATTAGATGCAAATGGAAATGAAGAATTCTTACCCAAACTATGTACAACATTGTGAACGGACAACATACCTGAAAGTAAAGTAAAACAGAAATCGAGATTAGTTTCACATGTTTAATAAGAAATATACAAATAGCGCCTTAAAGTATGCATCACACATGATATTTATTTGAGAATGGATGACATATAAATTTCCCCTTGGTCTTAATGATACCAAGGGGAAATTTATATGTCACCCATTACACCAATATGCAGGAGAGTAACAGCGACACTTTCCGAAATTATAAAAATAACGATTACGGAGAATAAAAAATTACTATGAAAAGAGTTTACTTGTAGTGTAGGAATTTGTTTAAACATTTTACTTTATTTTAAAATTTATTCGTTTTGTCTGATCTGGTATTTTTGCCTTCAAAACAAAATAATATTAAAAACAACAATTTTGTTAATTTCCGTTCATGTCATAGTTTCGGTTACAGATCGTATTTTTGGAAATAAACAAAAAATATTCACAGTTCGAGGAAAATTACGCCAAACAAGCAAAAAACCAAGTACACAAAGTCTCATTGTTATTATTTGTTATTGCTTCCCCTCCTCTAGCCCCTGAGCCATTTCCATTGGCCGGGAAAAAGAAAAACTAATGCGGTGTGGGATAATTTCCTTTATTTATGTCAGAATATCACATTGTAGTAGAACTTGGTGAAATGATGGCGACCACGATGATGATGATGATTATGTGGATAAAGAAATTATGATCGATTAAATACGAGACAAATATAAAGATGCTAGTGACGACGATGATGATGTTGATGTCAACACTAATAATGATCTTGAGTTATGCCGAGGTTGGTGGTTAAGGTGGAATTATTTTTAATGATTAATTTGGGTCATTTTAAAATGTTTTCTGGCTAATTGAAATTTCATAATTTTTGTGTCCAGCTGTAAACAAAAACCACAGAATGTATGAATGGAAATTAATTTTTAGCCTAGGGCAGATTCTCGACATTTGTTTTCATTTCATCGTAATGCTGTTTATATACTTTTTTCCATTCATATTTTTGTTGTTTATTTCTGCTTTTGTTTTCTTCCATTTAATGGATAATGAGTGTTTTCACCTTTATTGTAATTATAAAAGTGAAAATAAGTTCCGGGAAATTGTTAATTTGATAGGAAATTTAAAAAGATAAATTCGTGGATTCTTTAGATATTTTTAGCAGCAACAAAATAGACCACAAAACGTGGATTTTTTAAAGATTTCTAGAAGCCACCAAAGAGGCCACAAAACATGGATTTTTTAAAGATTTTTAGAAGGATTTTTTTTAAAGATTTTTCGAAGCGGCCAAAGAGGCCACAAAATGTGGATTTTTTAGAGATTTTTAGAAGCCCCCCAAAGAGGCCACAAAACGTGGATTTTTTAAAGATTTTTAGAAGCCAACAAAGAGGTCATAAAACGTGGATTTTTAAAGATTTTTAGAAGCCAACAAAGAGGTCATAAAACGTGGATTCTTTAAAGATTTTTAGAAGCCAACAAAGAGGTCATAAAACGTGGATTTTTTAAAGATTTTTAGAAGCCAACAAAGAGGTCATAAAACGCGGATTTTTTAAAGATTTTTAGAAGCCACCAAAGATGCCACAAAACGTGTATTTTTTTAAAGATTTTTAGAAGCCATTAAGAGGTCATTAAACGTGGATTTTTAAAGATTTCTAGAGGCGATCAAAGAGGCCACAAAACTTGGATTTTTAAAAGATTTCTAGAGGCCACAAAACGTGGATTTTTTAAAGATTTCTAGAGGCCACAAAACGTGGATTTTTTAAAGATTTCTAGAGGCCACAAAACGTGGATTTTTTAAAGATTTCTAGAGGCCACCAAAGAGGCCTTAAAACTTGGATTTTTTAAAGATTTTTAGAAGCCACCAAAGAGGCCTTAAAACTTGGATTTTTTTAAAGATTTTTAGAAGCCACCAAAGAGGCCACAAAACCTGGATGTTTTAAAGATTTTTTGAAGGATTTTTTAAAGATTTTTAGAAGCCACGAAAAAGGCCACAAAATGTGAATTTTTTAGAGATTTTTAGAAGCCCCCAAAGGGGCCACAAAACCCGGATTTTTTAAAAAAAATTAGAAGGATTTTTTAAAGATTTTAGAAGGATTTTTTAAAGAATTTTAGAAGCCACCAAAGAGGCCACAAAACGTGTATTTATTAAAGATTTTTAGAAGCCAACAAAGAGGTCATAAAACGTGGATTTTTTAAAGATTTTTAGAAGCCAACAAAGAGGTCATAAAACGTGGATTTTTTAAAGATTTTTAGAAGCCAACAAAGAGGTCATAGAACGTGGATTTTTTAAAGATTTTTAGAAGCCAACAAAGAGGTCATAAAACGTGGATTTTTTAAAGATTTTTAGAAGCCAACAAAGAGGTCATAAAACGGGGATTTTTTAAAGATTTTTAGAAGCCAACAAAGAGGTCATAAAACGTGGATTTTTTAAAGATTTTTAGAAGCCAACAAAGAGGTCATAAAACGTGGATTTTTTAAAGATTTTTAGAAACCATCAAAGAGGTCATTAAACGTGGATTTTTTAAAGATTTTTAGAAACCATCAAAGAGGTCATTAAACGTGGATTTTTCAAAGATTTTTAGAAACCATCAAAGAGGTCATTAAACGTGGATTTTTCAAAGATTTTTAGAAGCCATCAAAGAGGCCACAAAACGTGGATTTTTTAAAGATTTTTAGAAGCCACCACATAAGGCACAAAACGTGGATTTTTTAAAGATTTTTAGAAGCCACCACATAAGGCACAAAACGTGGATTTTTTAAAGATTTTTAGAAGCCACCACATAAGGCACAAAACGTGGATTTTTTAAAGATTTTTAGAAGCCGCCACATAAAGCACAAAACGTGGATTTTTTAAAGATTTTTAGAAGCCACCACATAAGGCACAAAACGTGGATTTTTTAAAGATTTTTAGAAGGATTTTTTAAAGATTTTTAGAAGGATTTTTTAAAGATTTTTAGAAGCCACCAAAGAGGCCACAAAACTCAGATTTTTTAAAGATTTTTAGAAGGATTTTTTGGAGATTTTTAGAAGCCACCAAAGAGGCCACAAAACGTGGATTTTTTAAAGATTTTTAGAAGCCACCAAAAAGGCCACAAAACGTGGATTTTTTTAAAGATTTTTAGAAGCCAACAAAGAGGTCATAAAACGTGGATTTTTAAAGATTTTTAGAAGCCAACAAAGAGGTCATAAAACGTGGATTCTTTAAAGATTTTTAGAAGCCAACAAAGAGGTCATAAAACGTGGATTTTTTAAAGATTTTTAGAAGCCAACAAAGAGGTCATAAAACGCGGATTTTTTAAAGATTTTTAGAAGCCACCAAAGAGGCCACAAAACGTGTATTTTTTTAAAGATTTTTAGAAGCCACTAAGAGGTCGTTAAACGTGGATTTTTAAAGATTTCTAGAGGCGATCCAAGAGGCCACAAAACGTGGATTTTTAAAAGATTTCTAGAGGCCACAAAACGTGGATTTTTAAAAGATTTCTAGAGGCCACAAAACGTGGATTTTTTAAAGATTTCTAGAGGCCACAAAACGTGGATTTTTTAAAGATTTCTAGAGGCCACAAAACGTGGATTTTTTAAAGATTTCTAGAGGCCACAAAACGTGGATTTTTTAAAGATTTCTAGAGGCCACAAAACGTGGATTTTTTAAAGATTTCTAGAGGCCACAAAACGTGGATTTTTTAAAGATTTCTAGAGGCCACCAAAGAGGCCTTAAAACTTGGATTTTTTAAAGATTTTTAGAAGCCACCAAAGAGGCCTTAAAACTTGGATTTTTTTAAAGATTTTTAGAAGCCACCAAAGAGGCCACAAAACCTGGATGTTTTAAAGTTTTTTTGAAGGATTTTTTAAAGATTTTTAGAAGCCACGAAAAAGGCCACAAAATGTGAATTTTTTAGAGATTTTTAGAAGCCCCCAAAGGGGCCACAAAACCCGGATTTTTTAAAAAAAATTAGAAGGATTTTTTAAAGATTTTAGAAGGATTTTTTAAAGAATTTTAGAAGCCACCAAAGAGGCCACAAAACGTGTATTTATTAAAGATTTTTAGAAGCCAACAAAGAGGTCATAAAACGTGGATTTTTTAAAGATTTTTAGAAGCCAACAAAGAGGTCATAAAACGTGGATTTTTTAAAGATTTTTAGAAGCCAACAAAGAGGTCATAGAACGTGGATTTTTTAAAGATTTTTAGAAGCCAACAAAGAGGTCATAAAACGTGGATTTTTTAAAGATTTTTAGAAGCCAACAAAGAGGTCATAAAACGGGGATTTTTTAAAGATTTTTAGAAGCCAACAAAGAGGTCATAAAACGTGGATTTTTTAAAGATTTTTAGAAGCCAACAAAGAGGTCATAAAACGTGGATTTTTTAAAGATTTTTAGAAACCATCAAAGAGGTCATTAAACGTGGATTTTTTAAAGATTTTTAGAAACCATCAAAGAGGTCATTAAACGTGGATTTTTCAAAGATTTTTAGAAACCATCAAAGAGGTCATTAAACGTGGATTTTTCAAAGATTTTTAGAAGCCATCAAAGAGGCCACAAAACGTGGATTTTTTAAAGATTTTTAGAAGCCACCACATAAGGCACAAAACGTGGATTTTTTAAAGATTTTTAGAAGCCACCACATAAGGCACAAAACGTGGATTTTTTAAAGATTTTTAGAAGCCACCACATAAGGCACAAAACGTGGATTTTTTAAAGATTTTTAGAAGCCGCCACATAAAGCACAAAACGTGGATTTTTTAAAGATTTTTAGAAGCCACCACATAAGGCACAAAACGTGGATTTTTTAAAGATTTTTAGAAGGATTTTTTAAAGATTTTTAGAAGGATTTTTTAAAGATTTTTAGAAGCCACCAAAGAGGCCACAAAACTCAGATTTTTTAAAGATTTTTAGAAGGATTTTTTGGAGATTTTTAGAAGCCACCAAAGAGGCCACAAAACGTGGATTTTTTAAAGATTTTTAGAAGCCACCAAAAAGGCCACAAAACGTGGATTTTTTTAAAGATTTTTAGAAGCCAACAAAGAGGTCATAAAACGTGGATTTTTAAAGATTTTTAGAAGCCAACAAAGAGGTCATAAAACGTGGATTCTTTAAAGATTTTTAGAAGCCAACAAAGAGGTCATAAAACGCGGATTTTTTAAAGATTTTTAGAAGCCACCAAAGAGGCCACAAAACGTGTATTTTTTTAAAGATTTTTAGAAGCCATTAAGAGGTCGTTAAACGTGGATTTTTAAAGATTTCTAGAGGCGATCCAAGAGGCCACAAAACGTGGATTTTTAAAAGATTTCTAGAGGCCACAAAACGTGGATTTTTAAAAGATTTCTAGAGGCCACAAAACGTGGATTTTTTAAAGATTTCTAGAGGCCACAAAACGTGGATTTTTTAAAGATTTCTAGAGGCCACAAAACGTGGATTTTTTAAAGATTTCTAGAGGCCACCAAAGAGGCCTTAAAACTTGGATTTTTTAAAGATTTTTAGAAGCCACCAAAGAGGCCTTAAAACTTGGATTTTTTTAAAGATTTTTAGAAGCCACCAAAGAGGCCACAAAACCTGGATGTTTTAAAGATTTTTTGAAGGATTTTTTAAAGATTTTTAGAAGCCACGAAAAAGGCCACAAAATGTGAATTTTTTAGAGATTTTTAGAAGCCCCCAAAGGGGCCACAAAACCCGGATTTTTTAAAAAAAATTAGAAGGATTTTTTAAAGATTTTAGAAGGATTTTTTAAAGAATTTTAGAAGCCACCAAAGAGGCCACAAAACGTGTATTTATTAAAGATTTTTAGAAGCCAACAAAGAGGTCATAAAACGTGGATTTTTTAAAGATTTTTAGAAGCCAACAAAGAGGTCATAAAACGTGGATTTTTTAAAGATTTTTAGAAGCCAACAAAGAGGTCATAGAACGTGGATTTTTTAAAGATTTTTAGAAGCCAACAAAGAGGTCATAAAACGTGGATTTTTTAAAGATTTTTAGAAGCCAACAAAGAGGTCATAAAACGTGGATTTTTTAAAGATTTTTAGAAACCATCAAAGAGGTCATTAAACGTGGATTTTTTAAAGATTTTTAGAAACCATCAAAGAGGTCATTAAACGTGGATTTTTCAAAGATTTTTAGAAGCCATCAAAGAGGCCACAAAACGTGGATTTTTCAAAGATTTTTAGAAGCCATCAAAGAGGCCACAAAACGTGGATTTTTTAAAGATTTTTAGAAGCCACCACATAAGGCACAAAACGTGGATTTTTTAAAGATTTTTAGAAGCCACCACATAAGGCACAAAACGTGGATTTTTTAAAGATTTTTAGAAGCCACCACATAAGGCACAAAACGTGGATTTTTTAAAGATTTTTAGAAGCCACCACATAAGGCACAAAACGTGGATTTTTTAAAGATTTTTAGAAGGATTTTTTAAAGATTTTTAGAAGGATTTTTTAAAGATTTTTAGAAGCCACCAAAGAGGCCACAAAACTCAGATTTTTTAAAGATTTTTAGAAGGATTTTTTGGAGATTTTTAGAAGCCACCAAAGAGGCCACAAAACGTGGATTTTTTAAAGATTTTTAGAAGCCACCAAAAAGGCCACAAAATGTGGATTTTTTTAAAGATTTTTAGAAGCCCCCAAAGAGGCCACAAAACTCAGATTTTTTTAAAGATTTTTAGAAGCCACCAAAGAGGTCAGAAAACGCGGATTTTTTAAAGATTTTTAGAAGCCAACAAAGAGGTCATAAAACGTGGATTTTTTAAAGAATTTTAGAAGCCAACAAAGAGGTCATAAAACGTGGATTTTTTAGAGATTTTTAGAAGCCACCAAAGAGGCCACAAAACGTGGATTTTTTTAAAAATTTTTAGAAGCCACCAAAGAGGCCACAAAACCTGGATTTTTTAAAGATTTTTTAGAAGCCACCAAAGAGACCACAAATCGGTTTTTTTTAAGATTTCTAACAGCCACCTAGGAGGCCACCAAACGTGGACTTTTTACAGATTTTTAGAAGGATTCTTTAAAGATTTGTTTAAAGATTTTTAGAAGCCACCAAAGAGGTCACGAAACGTAGATTTTTTAAAGATTTTTATAAGCCACCAAAGAGGCCACAAAACGTGGATTTTTTTTAACGATTTTTAGAAGCCCCCAAAGAGGCCACATAAAATGGATTTTTTTAAGATTTTTAGAAGCCCCCAAAGAGGCCACAAAACATGGATTTTTTTAAGATTTTTAGAAGCCACCAAGCGCCCACAATGTGTGAATCTTTTCAAGATTTTTAGTAGCCGCTCCAGTACACACAAAGCGTGAATCTTTTAAAGATTTTTAGCAGTCACCAAATGCCCACAAAGCGTGAACCTTTTAAATATTTTTTACACCAAGGAAACCCATATTCACAAAATAAAAAGACCCAGATTTGTTTCATTTGTTTACGATAGTGGTTAACGACTGGCTACAAACGCATTCATTGCGATCGCATCGCCGTGCGTCTTGTTGAGACGCTGGCTGCTGTGGATGGATCATGCGGTGTTCTCTTTGGTATGTAATTGTTTATAGTATAAAAAAAGATTCTAAATGAATTTTGCCGTTTGGTCGGCAATTTGTTGTTGTTGCTGTTAATAATTTTTGAAAACATGCTGTATGTGCGTTTCGATATAATTTCTTTGGTTGGTTGTTTGAAAATTTGCATATGTTTTTTATGAAATTTTACGATTTTCATTACTAAGTCATGTTCGTTCATTAGATTCGTTGGTTGGGTTGGTTGCTATCGGACGGAGGAGGTGGACCATAAAAACTAAGGTCATCATCTAATGTTTATATTAACAAATTTTATTTTGTTTATATTTGTCCGATAGGCGAAGAAAAGAAACATAAAATAAACTAAAACAAAAAAGACCAAGAAAAAAATAAACAAAAGCAACAACATAGCGAGCAAATTAGTTTTGAAGATAATGCAACAACACACATTGGAAGGTGGGCAAACATAGACTGTTGGAATAAAATGTTTAGCAAATTTGCACATAGATATCTTTATTGGTAGGTACTTGGCGAACGATAGGAAACTAATCACACAGGTAGGGCAGCAATTTTTTTAATAGTCCAACAGACAAATTGGCGTGTGAAGAAGCAACTGAAGACATGGTGCGAACGATAGTTTCTTTGGGGTTGGGGTATAGATATATTACCTCAGCGTAAGCATGAGTCATGTGTGCATGAATGTACATTTAATTTAAGAAGCATGCCGCGGACTTTTTTGCACTTTTTAACGAACCACATAGAAACACAGGCCAAACCTAATTGGAAATTGATGAAGAATTTGTTGGTGATGATGGACATTTATGTGGGATCCCGGGTCTGTCATAATATCTATGATTTTGTTGTCTAATGGACTGTATAGAATTTTATAAAAGTAATAACAGGGTAGTGGCCTTGATGCGAAATTTCAAATCAAAGCAAACAAGAATAGATAAATACCCTCGGTCTATGCTTTAAAGAAAAACAATGACAGCAGTTGTGGACCTAAATGAATTTATAAACAAAGACAAAAGGTGGCAAAAGAAGTTTTAGAAGTTTTTCCAGGTTGTTATGGGCCAACCACCAATACCGTCACAAAATGCTTACGTTCGGTCATCACCCTCCGGTAGCGTAACAGTCAACACCACTGAACGGTAGTTTAACGTTACCAAAATAAAAGGCGAATGCATTTGCAAATATGCAAATAATCTCTACAAACTGCAAGTTGAGGGTAAAAAACGTATTATTTCCATCCAAGTAGATTCAACCAGCAAGCATAACCGAACAGGCACTGCAAGACGGCATTGTTATAAGATCGACTGTTACCGTGAAAGTCATCCTATTCATATGGTGGCATGTCAGGAGAGATCTTTGTGATCTAGAAAGAAAGTGCCCCTAGGTTAACAAGGCTATAACGCAGGTTTAACGCAGGTCGCCATAAACACGACAGCGGATTCTTTCGTACCGGATTAAGTCGAAACCAGAAGTGTTTCGGCCAGCGTCTGCTAACCAAACATCATATACTGCTACAACAGCAAAAACGAGAAGTAATATAGGTATACATTTCCAAAGGATCTTTGAGCAGACCCTATCCTACTCTTAAACAATTTCAACTTCTGTGGGGGCAGGTATCCTAAAGAGTAAACCCATGTTCGAACTTTATTTAAGATTCACAGAAATATTATGATGTACAAAGTATGGATCAACTCGGTTACTCTCATCGAGAGTTATCGTGCGCACCCATTCTAGCGAAACGTTTTGACCTTTGGTGGGGGATGTATCTGAAGGAGAAATTTGGACAAAAGATTTCGAGGACCATATTTTAAAACGAATCGGATGATCCATTCGAATGTTGTCGTGTGCTCCAGATATTACACATGGTGTCATAGGGCCATTTTTGTAGAAAGTCTGGACATACTTTTGATAAACTGAAAAACTTGTACCGTCGTAATGGGGGCTGTGCAGCGAATGTTGTTGCAAAAAAAACAAAGCGATTCGGGAGCAGCCGTTAAACTTCACTCTTCCGAAATTTTGTGTGGGAGGTACTTCAAGTAGTGTAGCTATATAGTCCATATTTGAACTTGATCTATGTCTCTAACGAATATTACGATGTACAATGTATGGACCAAATCGGTTACTACATTCGAGAGTTACCATGCACATCATTTTAGCAAAAAGTTTGTAACTTTTTTAGGGAATGTACCGGAAGGTGTGGACCGATATTGCCCGTCTTCGAACATAAACTAAGTCAAAATATTACGAAGGCCACAGTTTGGATCGAATTGGCTGATAGGTTCGAGAGTTATCTTACGCTTCAGACAGACGAACATTGCTAAATCGATTCCAAATTATCTGAATCGAAATTGTGCCTGAGGTTTTTTAATTGCATAACCTTATTTGTAAGATTTTATATAATCATAAAAAAATGCATTAAAGTTTGATAGAGGTATATGAGGCATCACGCTGCTTAATACAGTCTACAAAATAGTAGCCACAATCATAAACAACAGGCTACACTGGGTGGAAGAATCGCTACGCGAGGAACAAGCTGGGTTCAGACCCAGCGTTGCCGACAGTTTTTGATCGGAAATCGTCAAATCGTCATTAAAATTTGGAAAATCGTCAAAAAATCGTCAACATAGTCCAAAACTCGGTTTGGGTACTGTTTAATGCGATTTTTCGCTGATATTTTTGTGAATGAGACTGGCAACATAAGATATACAACCCACAGCAATAAATCTAACTCAATATCACTTAAATACCCTATAAAACAGCACTCAGTAGATGATAGTTTCCTATGGTTATCGAGTTTGCAGTAATGCAGCATGGTAAAGTTGGGTACACATTATAAAACATTAAAAAAGCTCAAAAATCGAGTTTGGAACATTGTTTTCCTTAAAATCTTTCGGAAATTTTGGTCAAAGTGAAGTTATCGTATTTTATTTCATGCATTTCTTGCTTAAGCGAAAAATCGTCATTTTAGACCATAAAATCGTCAAATCGTCATTTTTCGATTTTGGGCCAAAAAGTCGTCAAAATGACGATAAATCGTCAAATTCGGCAACACTGTTCAGACCACATCGTAATTGTGTGGACCAGACAAATACATTGCGCATTATTATTGAACAGTCGGTTGAATGGAGATCCCCTCTTTATTTGGTATTCGTCGACTTCAAAAAAGCATTTGAATCTTTACGGCAAAGTGCAATTTGGTCGGCATTAAAGAAAAAGAGGGTACCACAGAAAATAATAAACATTATACAAGCTATGTATACAAACAACAAACTACATGTGCGTCACAACGGAACCACAAGTGATATATTTGAAACAAATACAGGTGTTAAACAAGGTTGTCCGTTATCCCCACTCCTATTCGCCGTAACATTGGATCAAATTATGCTACAACTTGAAACGAAGAAAAGGGGAATCGTCTGGAATTTGCACCGAAAATTAGAGGATCTTGACTTCGCAGATGACATCTGCTTATTATCGCACAAATTCACCGATATGCAAGAAAAACTCAATGAGCTCGTCGAACTGGCCAAAAATGTGGGTCTAGCAATTAACATAGACAAGACAAAAGCAATGTGGGTAAATAACACCACAAATATGCATATTCACATTGAAAACCAACTAATTGAATACGTATCGGTTTTTGTTACCTTGGTAGCGTAATAGCAGAGGATGGAGGAATCGATGATGATTTAAAAAACCGACTCAACAAAGCGCGCGCCGCTTTCGGTCGGCTAAAGAAAATATGGCGATCAACACAAATTTCAATGAAGACCAAATTACGAATTTTTAACGCGTGTGTAAAATCCACCCTACTTTATGGTAGCAAAATACAAACTTAGATAATCTTAAACATATTTGTAACGATAAATTAAGATGGAATTCTTTTGTAGAAGCCCTATGTTCCCAAGTGGAATAAATAAAGGATAAAAAATATGAGGTTGTAAACCAGTCATACCCTCGTTAGCTTAAAGCTGCGTACACATTGTCAGTTTTGAATGACAGCTTTGTTGGTGCTTGCTAGTGTGGCGTTCATTTTTCTCATTCATCATTCAACCACAAAATATTATGTGGTTACTGGACGATTGGACAGTTATCGATAATTGCAAAAAATCGTCATTCAAAACTGAAATGTGTGCTGTACTTAAAGGGTCAACTTCAACTTACTCCGACTTCAAAAAATATTTCCTTTAAAAAAATTTTTGTAGTGAAATTTTTACATTAAAAAAAATTTAAATTATTTATTAGAAATAATCTAATTTTCATTAAAAAAAAAACTAAAATATGTTTTAATTTTTAATTAATTTCTCGTTGGAAATCGAGCTTTATGATCAATAATGCATCTGATAAAGGATAGCCGACGACTCGAACCCACACACCCACGACTATGTGACATGACATGTTTCGCCTTTGGTAATGAAGGCTCCTCAGACATAAAAATAAATATAAAAAATAATACTAAATATTTTCTTTGCCTAAAAAGGCAAAATTTTCAAATAAATTAAAATTAAAATATGCAAATGAACGTTTTTTTAATTATTTTTTAGAAAAACCTATACTTTTTCTTATTAGATTTTTTTAATAAAGTTTTATGTTTCTCTTTTCAAAGAATTTAGTTTTTTTTTTTTTAATTTTAATTTAATTTGTTAATAGGGTTTAATATTTTTTTTAACGTAAGTTTTTTAATTCTTTTCTAGAAAAAAAATCATTTTTAGAATAAAATTGAAAATAAAATATTTTTGTAAAGTTTCATGTTTTTCCAAAAAAGTTATTTTTTTAATTTTAATTTATTACAAAAATTTAAATTCATTTTTTTTTAATTTTTTCCAAATAGATAAATTATTTTTTTTTAATAAATGTTCCTTTTGAGAAAAATTAAAAAATACAAAAAGTTTCTCCACTAATAAATTAGTTGTTTTAAATATTAAAACAACAGCAATGGGATTAAGCCAGACTATTTTGAAAAATTAAAAATGTTTCATTTTGTTTTTTCAAAAATGTTAGTTTTTATACCCTCAGCATTTATGCTAACGAGGGTATATTCATACGGGCAAAATGTGCCTCATCAAAATAATGGTTTTAGACCCCAAGCATGTTTGGACGAAATGTGTTTCAGACAATATGGAGTCGATTGAGCACTGTCCGCCCGTCTGTCTGTCTGGCTGGAGCGCACGATAACTCTCGAATGGATAAACCGATTCGGTTCAAATTTTGGCTTTCGTAATATTTTGCTCAAACTTAGTCTAAGTTCGAATATGGGCTATATCGGTCCACTCCTTCCGATACCTCCCACACAAAAGTTCGAAAATGTTCGGAAAATTTGTGCGCACGATAACTCTTGAAGGTTGTAACCGATTTGGATAAATAAATAAGGTTTCAATATGGACTCAATCGGTCCACTTCTTCGGGTACCTCCCACAGTTTAGGGCCATCTCTAGAATCGCATTGATTTTTGTTTTAGCAGCTTGTATTCACTGCCCCCCATTCGACGGTACAAGTTTCATCAGGTGCAAGTCTATATTTCCTAAGAAAATAGCCTGAAAGTTGCAAAAAAAATCCCTATGACACCGTGTGAGGTGGTTGGACCGCAAGATAACTCTCTAACGGATCTGCCGATTCGGTCCAAAATTTGGCCTTAGTAATATTTTGTCCAAACATAGTCTAAGTTCGAGGATAAGCAATATCGGTCCACTCCTTCAGGTACCTCCCCCACAAAAGTTCAAAAATTTTCGGAAAAATTGTTCGTACGGTAACTCTTGAAGGGAGTGGCCGAATTAGTCTATACTTTACACATCCTAATATATCTCCCATATATAGATCAGGTTTAAATATGGACTATATGTGTCCACTCCATCCGGTACCTCCCACACAAAATTTCGGATAAGTTCACTTTAAGACCTGATATCGAATCACTTTGATTTTTGTTGAAGCAACTTGCATTCGCTGCTTCAATTACGATGGTAAAGAGTGTAAAAACCCCCTATGGCACCATATGTTGTGGCTGGAGATCCACTTCCATAACGGTCAATGTCGATCCATTCCTTTTCGTATCTCCTCCGCAAAACTTTTGATCTTTAATCCTAATCAACATTTTTGTCGGTTCAAACACCCAAAATTTTTAAAACCTCCTAAATACGTACGTATTTTGGGAAAATAATTGTTTCAATATACACAGGCTGAGGGTATATCTCTGGCGGAAAAGCCGACTGATACTTTTTTTTGTTTTAATTTTTATACCCTCAGCCTTTAGGCTAAGGTGGGTATATACACTTTGATACGATGAAAATGTGCCTCATCGAAATAATGGTTTTAGACCCCAAGTATGTTTGGACGAAATGTGTTTCAGACAATTTGGAGTCGATCTAGCCATGTCCGTCCGTCTGTCTGTCCTGCTGGCTGGAGCGCACGATAACTCTCGAACCGATGAACCGATTCGGTTCAAATTTTGGCTTTCGTAATATTTTGCCCAAACTTAGTTTAAGTTCGAAGATGGGCTATATCGGTCCACTCCTTCCGGTACCTCCCCCACAAAAGTTCGGAAAATTTGTGCGCACGATAACTCTTTAAGGGGGTAACCGATTTGGTTCATACTTTGCTCATCGTCAAATATGTACCAGACTTAGATGAGGTTCCAATATGGACTCAATCGGTCCACTCCTTCGGGTACCTCCCACACAAAATTTCGGAACAGTTTAGTTTAGGGCCATCTCTCGAATCGGTCTGATTTTTGTTTTAGCAACTTGTATTCACTGCCATCCATACGACGGTACAAGTTTCATCAGGGGCAAATCCATACTTCCTGAGAAAAAAGCCTGAAAGTTATAAAAAATACCCTACGACACCGTGTGAGGTGGTTGGAGCGCAAGATAACTCTCGAACGGATCTGCCGATTCGGTCCAAATTTTGGCCTTAGTAATATTTTGTCCAAACATAGTTTAAATTTGAAGATAAGCCATATCGGTTCATTCCTTCAGGTACCTCCCCCACAAAAGCTCAAAAATTTTCGGAAAAATTGTTCGTACGGTAACTCTTGAAGGGAGTGGCCGAATTAGTCTATACTTTACACATCCTAATATATCTACCATATATAGATCAGGTTCAAATATGGACTATATTTGTCCACTCCATCCGGTACCTCCCACACAAAATTTCGGATAAGTTCACTTTAAGACCTGATATCGAATCACTTTGATTTTTGTTGAAGCAACTTGCATTCGCTGCTTCAATTACGATGGTAAAGAGTGTAAAAACCCCCTATGGCACCATATGTTGTGGCTGGAGATCCACCTCCATAACGGTCAATGTCGATCCATTCCTTTTCGTATCTCCTCCGCAAAACTTTTGATCTATAATCCTAATCAACATTTTTGTCGGTTCAAACACCAAAAATTTTGAAAACCTCCTAAATACGTACGTATTTTGGGAAAAAATTGTTTCAATATACACAGGCTGAGGGTATATCTCTCTGTCGGGAAAGCCGACTGATACTTTTTTACTTGTTTTAATTTTTTTTATTAAAAAAATAATTTGTCTTTAAAAAAAAAGTAAAAAATGTTTTAATAAAGTTTAACCTTTCCATAAATGTTCGGTTTTTAAATTTAAAAATGTTTAACATTTAAAATTTATTTCTTTAATTTTTCTTTTTTTAATTTGTTTCACGTTTTTTAATAAAAACTGAAAAAACCAGTAAGGAAAGGATCATAGTCGGGCGGGGCCGACTATATGAGTTTCCAAAGTTCATCAAAATTTGCAGATATAGGATGTTTGGTGCAGCAAATACGTCAAATCGGCCGAAAATATATATGGAAGCTATATCCAAATCTGAAACGATTTCGTTGTAATTTGGCACATTTATTTTTAGACCGAATTCACACAATCCAAATTTCATCAAATTCGGTCGTATATAGGGTGTTTGGTGCAGCAAATACCTCAAATCGGCCGAAAATATATATGTATGGGAGCTATATCCAAATCTGAGCCGATTTCGATATAAATTGGTACATTTATTTATAAACCTAATTCCGTCATAAATTCTAAATTTCATCAAAATTGGACAGATATAGCGTGTTTGGTGCATCAACTACCTCAAATCGGACGAATATATATATGGGAGCTATATCCAAATCTGAACCAATGTTCACCAAAAGCAGTAACGTTCTTCGGACGGCTAAAAAAATGATCTTGCCCAATTTTCAGCCAAATCGGACAACAAATGCGGCCTGTACGTTGCGAACGAACGGACGGACATGCATAAATCGACTCAGAAAGTAATTCTATGCATAACCCTAGAAGGAACTATGGGTCTACCTCTTTTCCTTATGCATGTTACATACAAATGCACTAACACGTAATACCCCTTACCACAGTGTGGTGTAGGGTATAAAAATATTTAAAACATTCGCATGTCAAATGTTGAAGACTTACGGCCAGTAAAAATGTGTAGAGTTAAATGGGCTTTTCGAATAATATCATTTCTCCCTTAAATTTTTACAAACTAGGGTATTAAAATTTTTTAATTTCCCCTTTAAATGGATTTATTGACTGTTCTTTTTACATATATTATAGCCTTTTGAATATTGAAGCAATATCAAAGTGTGACACGATTTTCATACATTTTTGTAGAGATCTTTTTTAGCCACAACAATGAATTGGCAAAGTTTTTTCATCGATTTTACTAAAAATGCGGTCATTAGAGGATTTCCTTGAGAATTCACCTTTGGTACTATATATATTAAAAAATGTAGGGGGAGGCCCTTTAATTTTTTTTTTTCTCTTTTTGGTCACCCTAATGTACATATACAAATGGAAGATTCAACGATTGTCTTTGCACAGACTTCGCATTTAAAATGGAGGATGAGCTGCTTAATAAGCGCAGTGCGATTGATTGAATTTATGTGAGAATTTAAAACTTGTGATTTATTCGTTCTAAGGTACAACGAGTATGTATATGTATGTGATGATAAAAATTTTGGATTTTTAAAAAGATTGGAATTTCTGTCAGAGGAATTAAAGCGTTCACACTGATTTGGTCTTTTAATATATTTTAGAATTTAAAAATTTCCATCTTCTCCCGGGTGAATGTAATACAGTGTTATTTTTTGTATCATTTCACGAAAGAAAAAATTAAAAACTGACAACCAATTTCGTAAGAATACACAATTTTTTTTATTTTATAGCTCAATAAAATGCATTAACCCATAACACCCACCACCCACCTACACACACACTCGTTTCAAAACATATTTGTGATTATTTTTAATAAAATATAAGAAACGACGAAACAAAATGTTTAGTGCATTTTTATTGTCATGCCACCACAACCAGTACCACCAGTGGCACAAACAATTCTTTGATGCTACCAGCCAGCTACAGCAGTGGCGGTAGATAGATATTGGAAAAAAACAACATACTAAAAGGTAGAACAACAACCACAAAAACACAAAAAAAATGTTTTCCACCCTTATTTTGTTTGTTGTTGTGGAAAAAATCTATGTTTGAGCTCACTCTCACTTTTATTTTGTCCACATTTTCCAATGTGGCCTCCAGTCAAGAAAAATCAATAAAATTTATAGCATTTTTTTTATAAATAATGTCACCAACATTTTTTTGTAAAATTAAAAGTGTCTACTTGTTGGCCTAGCACAGCTTCCAAATAGTGTTTGTGTGTGTGTGTAGGTTTAGTATTAGCGATCTAAAACATATATCCCAGAAACTACTTTGCATGGATGAATGAAAAAAATCACGTGTTTGTTTTTTAAGAAAATATTAAGAGAGCATTGAAAAAAAATAAACAAAATAATAATTTTGAAACGTACTTGAGGATTTTTTTTTTTTTTTGATTTTGTAAACAATATTGAAATTTACTATGTTTAGTGTCATGTAAAATAGCTTTAAAATATAATTTAATTAAAAATGACAAACGTGTAAACACATCCTTAAAGATTAGTTTGAGTTATCATGCATTCACCATTACCGCGTTTATCGACTGCAAACGAATGCGTTTTTCGTTCTAATTTGCCACTGATCTTTTGACTGAATTCTTTAGAAAGATTTTCTTCGTCTTCTTCTTTGTTTTTTTATGTTGTGCTGTCTCTGCAACGTATGATGTTTTTGTTGGTGGCGATGGTGATCGTGGTGGCATTGATTGGTTGCCAATAAAATAACCTTTTTAACGCGTGTTGCGCTCTTTTCTTGGTTACATTTTTGCTGGCTAGATGCCTGACAAGCTGCTGTGTGGTGTGCTATTTTTCATTTAATTATATTTTATTGAAGTGTGACAAATATTTAGTGATTTTTTTTTAATGAAATAGAAAAGAATTCTTATAATATAATTTTATTTATATAAAAGGTGTGTGTGTAGTATAGAGGAATGAATGAATAAACGGAAGAAGAAATATTTTGTGAAATTTCAAAAAAAGTGTGCGAGGGCAGTTTTGCTTAACCCACTTAACGCCGAGAATTTTTTTTTTTTTGAAAACTTAAAATTTTATATGAAAATGATATGTTTGATGCTTTTCAAGCATTTTTTAATAAATAATTTTTTCTCTTAAAAGTATAGTTTTCCTGTAATCGGATATTTAAATTTTTCATCAAAAGTCGAAAAATACAAGTGAATTTTTTTCTGAATTGCTTGCGTTTTAGGCTAATTGCATAGAAATGCATGGACCAAATGAAGCTTTACAAGCGTGGAGCGAAAGATAACAAAATGCAAAAAACTCACAAAAATATGCCAAAATACCCTAGTTTTACGTCAATTTTTGCAACCATTTTTTGTGGCGTTTAAACGACCAGTGGCTTTAAGTTGGTTAAATTGTTGATATGTTATGCAGCGGACCAAGTCTATACAGACTGGGTAAAACGTAGGAGGAAAAAGATTATTGTGCAGCAAAAATACTAATGAGCCGAATAACCCATTACAAAATAATGTAATCAATCTACCTAATAATAGGTATTTATACCCTCAGCCTTTAGGCTGATGTGCCCCATAGAAATAACGGTTTTAGACCCCAAGTATGTTTGGACGAAATTAGTTTCAGAAAATTTTGCGTGGATTTAGTCATGTCCATCCGTCCGTATGTCTGTCTGTCTAACTGTCTGTGTGTCTGTCTGGCTGGCTGGTGCGCACGATAACTCTCGAACGGATCAATCGATTCGGTTCAAATTTTGGTATCGAAATATTTTGTCCAGATTCGATTTAAGTTCGAAGATGGGCCATATAGGTCCACTCCTTCAGGTACCTCCCCCCACAAATGTTCAAAAATTGTCGCAAAACTTGTGCGCACGATAACTCTTGTAGGGAATAACCGATTTGGTCCATACTTTACACATCGTGTAATTTCTACCAAACTTAGATGAGGTTCCAATATGGACTCAATCGGTCCACTCCTTCGGGTACCTCCCACACAAAATTTCAGTTTAGGACCTGGTCTCAAATCGCTTTGATTTTTGTTTACGCAAGTTTTATTCGCTGTCCTCTATACGACGCTGTAAGTTTCATTAAGGGCAAGTCCATACTTCCTGAGAAAATAGCCTGAAAGTTACAAAAAACGCTATGATACCGTGTGTAGTGGTTGGAGCGCAAGATAACTCTCGAACGGATCTGCCGATTCGGTCCAAAATTTGGCTTTCGTAATATTTTGTCCAAACTTAGTTCAAGTTCAAAGATGGATTATATCGGTCCACTCCTTCCGGTACCTCCCCCACAAAAGTTTGAAGATGTTCGGAAAATTTGTGCGTACGATAACTCTTGAAGGGAGTAACCGATTTGGTCCATACTTTGCATATTATGAAATTTTTACCAGATTTAGATGAGGTTCCAATATGGACTCAATCGGTAAACTCCTTGGAGTACCTCCAACACAAAATTTCGGAAAAGTTCATTTTAGGACCTGCCTTCGAATCGCCTTGGTTTTTGTTGTAACATCTTGTATTCACTGTCCCCTATACGAAGGTACAAGTTTCCTCAGGGGCAAGTCCATACTTCCTAAAAAAAAATAGCCTGAAAGTTGAAAAACAAACCCTATGACACCATGTTTATGGGTGGAAGCGCAAGATAATTCTCGAACGGATATGCCGATTCCGGCCAAAATTTGGCCTTCGTAATATTGTTTCCAAACTTAGTTTAAGTTCGTAGATAAGCAAATTTTGTTGAAGCAACTTACATTCGCTGCCTCAATTACGATGGTAAAAGTTGTTTCAGGGGCAAGTCCATACTTCTTGAGAAAACAGCCCGAAGGGTGTAAAAACCCCCTATGGCACCCCCATGGTCTATGTCGGTCCATTCCTTTAAGTACCTTTTCCGCAAAATTTTTGAACTTTAATCTTAATCAACATTTTTGTCGGTTCATACGACCAAAATTTTGAAACCCCCTAAAAAATATATTTTTTTGTGAAAAAAGTGTTTCAATTTGCACAGACTGAGGGTATATCTCTGTCGGCAAAGCCGACTGATACTTTTTTACTTGTTTAATTTAAAAATTTATATACTTTTTAATTAAAATTTTTTAACTTATTAATTTTTTGTACAATAACTTTGTAAAATTATTTGTTGTTATTTAATTTTTTTATTGTATTATATTTATATATTTATTTTTTAGTTTATTTATATTTATTTATTTTTAATATAATTTTTTGACATTTTTAAAATTGTTATAAGATTTTATTTAACTCATTTTTTTTCAATTTAATCTTTAAAAAATTATTTTTATTATTACATATTTCTTATCAACATTTTTAATTTTAAAATTTAGATACTTTCTTTTAATTTCAGTGTTTTTTAATTTATGTTGATTTCTATCTAATTTTTTTGTTAACAAAAATGTATCAATATTTTCAATTTAATTATATAAATACCATAATTTATAATTTAATTTTTGTGCTAATTAAATTTTTTTTAATATTTTTTATTTAAGTTTTTGTTACTCAAAATTTTTTAATGTTATTTTTCAAATTAAATTTTTCAAATAATATTTTTTATCATTTTTATATCATTATTTCAATATTACAAACAATAAAATTAAAAAAATGTATTAGAATAATCATTATTCCTTATTATTTTTTTTTTTTAATTTTAAAATGTATATTCTTTTTAAATTAAATGTTTGATTTATTTTTTAATTTAAGGTGCTATTTTATTTAATTTTTTTTTAATAAAACTTATCAATTTTTATCCAATAACTTAAAACATTTTAATACTACTTTATTTATTGAATATTATCATATTCAAATATTTATTTTAGTTTTTTTCTTAATTTAAATTTTTTAAATGTTATTTTTCAATTTAATTCTTCAACATTTATTTTAATCAATTTTTTTTTTAAATATTTATCATTATTTCTTATTAATGGTTTAATTTTAAAATTTATATACTTTTTAAATTAAATGTTTGATTTATTTTTTAATTTAAGGTGGTATTTTATTTAATTTTTTTTTTTTAAATAAAACTTATCT
Organism: Musca autumnalis; assembly: GCF_047663935.1. Taxonomy (NCBI): domain Eukaryota; kingdom Metazoa; phylum Arthropoda; class Insecta; order Diptera; family Muscidae; genus Musca; species Musca autumnalis. The sequence goes on along the minus strand of NW_027411977.1, from coordinate 71,728,267 downwards.
TATGGCCTCAAGCTCGACAAACTTCTTATTATTTCAAAAATAAAACTTATCAATTTTTATCTAATAACTTAAAAATTTTTAATACTACTTGTAATTAATTTTTATTATTATGTTCAAATATTTATTTTAGTTTTTTTTTAAATGTCATTTTTCAATTTAATTTTCCAACATTTATTTTAATCAATTTTTTATTTTAAAGTGTTTATCACTATTTCTTATTAATGGGTTAATTTTAAAATTTATATACTTTTTAATTAAATTTTTGTTTTATTTAAGTTCCTTTTTTATTTAATTTGTTGGAAATTTAAATTTATGAAAATTATTTTTTTAGTTTAAATTTTTAATATTATTTTAAATTCCTTAATTAAAAATTTGTATATTTCTCAACATTTTTATAGAAAAACATCCTTATTCCTAAAATTTCTCATCAATCACCGATTTTTAAGAAAGGCCGACTTCCGTATTGTCGATTGCTTTGTATTCGTGCACGAAAATAAAAATAATAACCCCTAGTGGTTATTAATTCGATTTCCCCACTACTGCAATTTCATAAAATTACTCTAGTATGGAACTCGATTTAAGAACCCCTAGTTTCATGCACGAATACAAAGCAACTGACAATACGGAAGCCAGCCAATTTTTGAATTGATAGAAAGCTTAGGATGTCAAAGAGAGAGATACGTCTGATCATGGCATAAAAAATAAGAAATACAATACAAAACATTCCTAAAATATCAAATACTGCAAAACCCCTTTATAACAAGTAAAAAAGTATCAGTCGGCTTTGCCGACAGAGATATACCCTCAGCCTGTGTATATTGAAACAATTTTTTCCAAAAAACGGATGTATTTAGGGAGTTTTACAAATTTTGTGCGTTTGAACTGACAGAAATGTTGATTAGGATTTAATATCAAAAGTTTTGCGGAGGAGATACTAAAAAGAATGGATCTCCATCCACTACATATGGTACCATAGGGGTTTTTTAGACCTTCAGGGATGTTTGCTCAAGAAGTATGAACTTGCCCCTGAAACAACTTTTACCATCGCAATTGAGGCAGCAATTCAAGTTGCTTCAACAAAAATCAAAGTGATTCGAAAGCAGGTCTTAAAGTGAACATGTATCCAAAATTTTGAGTGGGAGGTACCGGATGGAGTGGACAAATATAGTCCATATTTGAACCTGATCTATATCTGGTAGATATATTAGGATGTGTAAAGTATGGACCAATTCGGCCACTCTCTTCAAGGGTTATCGTACGCACAATTTTTCCGAACATTTTTGAACTTTTGTGGGGGAGGTACCTGAAGGAGTGGACCGATATGGCTTATCTTCGAACTTAAACTATGTTTGGACAAAATATTACTAAGGCCAAACTTTGGACCGAATCGGCAGACCTGTTCGAGAGTTATTTTGCCCTCCAACCTCCTCACACGGTGTCATAGGGGTTTTTTGCAACTTTCAGGCTATTTTCTCAGGAAGTATGGACTTGCCCCTGATGAAACTTATACCGTCGTATGGAGGGCAGTGAATACAAGTTGCTAAAGCAAAAATCAAAGCGATTCGAGAGATGTTCCTAAACTGAACTTTTCCAAAATTTTGTGTGGGAGGTACCCGACGGAGTGGACCGATTGAGTCCATATTAAAACCTGATCTAAGTCTGGTACACGCTCCACGATGGGCAAAGTATGGACCAAATCGGTTACACCCTTCAAGAGTTATCGTGCGTACAAATTTTCCGAACATTTTCGAACTTTTGTGGGGGAGGTACCGGAAGGAGTCTACCGATATAGCTCATCTTCGAACTTAAACTAAGTTTGGACAAAATATTACGAAAGCCAAAATTTGAACCGAATCGGTCCATCCCTTCGAGAGTTATCGTGCGCTCCAGCCAGCCAGACAGACAGACAGACGGACGGACATTGCTCAATCGACTCCAAATTGTCTGAAACACATTTCGTCCAAACATACTTGGGGTCTAAAACCATTATTTCGATGAGGCACATTTTGCCCGTATGAAAGTGTATATACCCTTCATAGCCTAAAGGCTGAGGGTATAAAAACAGATCGACACAGAAAGGCATCAACGTTAAAACCAACATTTACCCATCCGACAACGGTGTAGCGTGAAATAAAAGCTCTGTTCCTTTACGTGCAAGAATCTTCAAGTTTTACCACTTTTTACTCGAAAAGCGTTCCTTTACTTCTGACACCGTACAATTCATATGGGAGCAGTTTTCAACTTTTACTACTTTTGCCGGTTTTACCATTTTTAAAAGTAAAGGAACAAACCAAAATCTAGGCACCAATTTAGAGTGATAATGGATAACATTTGAACTATTCTTAGTAAAATATACAAAAACTCTCAACAAAATATCATTTGGGAGGGCCTTGGGCCCGGCTCCTTGTTTGCATCCGAATCCTACAATATTGGCCACTGCGATCAATACTTCTAATTTGCCGTTGCTTAAAGAAAAAACAATTATAACTCTAAATACAAATTAAAAACGCTTTTTTTTTCTACGTAATAACAGTGTAGAATTTGAAAGAAAAAGTTGCCAACAATAACACACGCATCACTATCGAAAGAAAAAACAATTAATTGGCAAAATATTTCAAGTAACCACCAATCGAATTTATTTATAAATCAAACTAAATTTATTTTCAATTATTTCGGATTTATTTTTTTTTTTTTTAGTCTCACCATCATGTTGTTGTTGTGCTGCTTGTGATGCCGGCAGTAATGCTCTAAGAAATAAGTAGTTGAGCATCGTCAGCATCACCTATTTAGATAACAACAAGTGGACCAACGAACGATTCAAACCCACCAACACTGATTAGTGGCGGTGAGAATAAATATGGCAGGAATAATAACAACAAGTACAAGAAGAACAACAACAAACAGCAACAGCATGGCAATAAGAACACTAAAACATTGATTAACAATCAGAGAGCACTTGCTAACACAAGATGTTCTAAATGCCAAAAAATGGGAAATGAAATGAAAATAAAAGAAAAACAAAACGACAGATAACCCTAGAATTTTGTGTGTGTGTTTTTTTGGGAACGAAGAAAGGGAAAACTGGTCCATTAAGGAGTAGATGACAATCAGGAGAATATAAATATTCAAACCATAAATGAATATTATGAAACCGTCCTTTTGTAGGATTGACTTTTCAACTCCCTGTGTGCATGGCACCCACCAACAGCACCACTATGGGAGCCGACACGGATATAAACACAGAAGCAAAATATGACACCTGTCTCTTAATTTTGGAATTAAAGTAATATATGAATTAAAAATATATATGGTATGATTTTACCATATAATATTGTACATAAATCATCACATGGTAGTTTCAAGAATTGCAATGTCACAGATAAGAATAGTTTTATACCCTCAGCGTTTCTGCTAACGTGGGTATATACACTTTCATGCGGGCAAAATGTGCGTGATCGAAATAATGGTTTTTGGACCGCAAGTGTGTTTGGACGAAATCCGTTTCAGACAATTTGCAGTCGATTTAGCCATGTCCGTCCGTCTGTCTGGCTGGTGGTTGATTTATTGTTTGAAGGCTCAAATGTGATGAAAATAAGTTCAAAAGCCAAAAAAATATCTCTTCATTTTGTTAAAATGATAATTTTGTTAAAATTCTTCTTCCATATAACGGTACCACCCGATTTAAGGTATTTTGAGGATTTTAGCTACATTTTCCGCCTAAATTGGCTCCAATTGTTGTTGTTGTTGTAGCAACGCATATATGTTCGTTCATGTATTATTTCAGTTATCAAGTTCCTCTGTATCCAGACTCAAGAATTCTGCAACCTGGACTAGTTGCGTCCATAAAGAATGAGGAGACAGGTGAGTGGGGTTAGCTGGGCAGTTGAATAAATGCAGAGTATCGTGTGGTCCCAATCCACATACTGGGCATATGTTGGGTATCGTGGCGTTAATTCTGGCCCAATACGAATTGAGGCGGCTGCATCGTCCGGATCCTAACTGAGCTAAAACCACTCGTGTTTGCCTTGGCAGCTGGCGTTCTTCTGCTGCGATGGATGGGGGATGGTTTCCAAGTACGGCATTCACACTGTATCTTCGTACTGCTTGCGCAACCATGTTGGTGTGAATGCGATGTTATACCTTTAAACCTATCTCTCTAGATCATGAAGGTCTCTCCTGACGTGCCTGGGTGGGGGGAGCCTGTCCATTAAATCGTGACAGGGATGCTCTCTGCGGTAACACCCAAGCAGGTACTGCATCGACAACATCTTATTGTGCTGACGCACCGGTAAAACCTTCGCCTCCTCATGAAGGTGGTCCATGAGGAGGCACCCAGTTGCAGTCCTCAGTGCGGCATTCTGGCAGGTTTGAATCTTCTTCCACTGCGATGCGCTAACCTTTGCGGACCACGCTGGCGCCGCATAGCTTACCACAGACCGGCCTATTGCATTGTAGGTGGTCAAAAAGGTTTCTTTATCAGCACCCAAGTGCTGCCGGCCAGCGACTTGAGAACCTTGTTCATACTTCTTATCTTATTGCAACTAGCTGTGGCATGCGCGGACGACTTGAACATGCTATCGAACGATACACCCAGTATTTTAGGGTAGTTAGTGGTCGGAATCAGTGCACCATCGACCAATATGTTCAGTGGGAGCCTCATCTCAGCCGTCCATGTGGTGAACAGCGTGGCTGTGGATTTAGCGGCGGATATTTTCATATTCCTCAGATGGAAGAACTGCACTAGGTCAGCTATGTAGACATTTAACCTATCACATATGTCATCGACGATAGGACCCGACGCCAAGATCGTACAATCATCCGCATACATCACGATCTCTATGCCGTCTGGAGGGTGTGGAATTTCAGAAAGGTAGAGGTTAAACAGTTCCGGAGATATCACCCCTCCTTGGGGAACTCCCTGTTTCACTCTACGGGTTTTGGACTTCTTGTTTCTGAATTCTACAAACGACTGGCGTCCACACATATAGTTGATTACCTAACGTTTCAAACATGGCTGGAGATTAGTTTTCTCTATATCCTCGAACAGCTTGGCATGGTTGACGGTATCGAAGGCCTTCGATAGGTCAAGAGCCACCATGACTGTTCGCTCGCGCGGCCTTTTCTGGTATGGATATGGTGTCTAATGCTGTTGTAGTACTATGCATTTTCCGAAATCCATGTTGATGTTGGGCAACTGGAAAACACCTCATCGTGGGGAGGAGTAACGCCTCTAGGATCTTTGCTACTGGCGAGAGGAGTGAAATCGGCCTGTACGATTCACCCCTGCTGGCATCCTTGCCAGGCTTCAGTAGCGGGACCACCCTGCCAACTCTCCAGGCATCCGGTGACGAAGCTCATCACGTTCATTTGCTAGTCCCGTCGCCTCTGCTGGGTAATTTGGTCTTATTTCGGCCCAATTGGAGTATCAAGAGGTAAAAAAACTTCTGTACCAAAAATGTTGAAGATAGGTCAATGTTTTGGACGATTTTCGGTATTTTGAGTTATCTGAGCCAAAATTTGTAACCAATCTTGCTGTAATTTGCATTTGAGGTTCTTAGTTGTCACAGCACTTCTCCAACAAAAATTCTTTATATAGGTCCATGTTTTGGTATAGACCCTTATATAACCGTAACATCTCGATTTTCGGTTTTTTAAGAGTTTTAGCTACAATTTTTAACGGAACTAGCTGTAACTTGATTTTTGAGGTCACGAAATTTCTCCATGAAAAATCGTCAACATAGGTCCATGTTTTGTTATAGCCCTCATATAACGGTAGCACCCGATTTTCGGTATTTTGATGGTGTTAGCACCATTGTTTGACGGAACTAGCTGTAATCTGATATATGAGGTTCCTTGCGGTTACAAAACTTTTTCCACCAAAAATTGTCCACACTTTGATATTTGAACAAAAAAATATTTAAACGTGCATATAGAGGCATATCTACATATATTAAAAATGTGATGAGGGGAGAGTGAGTAAAGAACAAAAGGTACGAACACCCATAGAGATTTGTTTTAATTAATTTTTTCGACCTATCCTTCAATAGCTTAGCCAGTAATCCCTTACCATTAAAGCTTAATGAATAATATGGTCGGTAAAAAAGAGAAGCATTTACCACACGTGACGGTGAAAAGAAACTTTTCAAACAGTAGGATTCACCTTAAGCGATATATTATTTATACAACGCAAAGCGTGTCAAAGTTTGAAGGAATTTCTATTATAGTTTGCGTTTGACTCGTGTTGGCATAATTAATGTGCCTTGTACGTTAAAGTTACCTATATGAAAGTACATAGTCATAGCCATAAGCATAATGTGGTCATGGTGGTGATAGCCTTGCAAGTTGCAACATGGGGCCTAATTACGGCATTCGATCCGATCGAGTATTTACACGTGAATGAAAAAATCAAACTAAGAAAACCTATGTGTTCATCTGTCTACTTGTATGTATGTATGTGTATTTGGGAATAAATTGCCATTTCGCTTGAACATTGTAGAACATGCTAAATTGAGGATACTAGTACAGGCTATGCTTCAGCGAGCGAGTATAAATACAGGAGAATAGCAGGTGTGTGAATGGCTTGTAAGTCAGACTGCGAACTAAAACCGTCAGTTAGTACAGAAGTAAGTAAGAAGTAAAGTGTAAAATAAACAAGTAAAAAAGTATCAGTCGGCTTTGCTGACAGAGATTTACCTTCAGCCTTTGTAACTTGAAATTTTCAACTATGGTCACCGTATAACTTAGCGGTTTTGGACCACCATGTCAGGAAGCATGGACATGCCCACGAAAAATATAATATCGAAAAATTAAATCGGTTAACAAATGGCTAAGTTATAGTGATTTATGTCTGAAAACCCCTACAAAAAAACTTTAACTGAATTTCTCACAATTTTCAAAATAAATATTGAACAAGACAAAAAACATATTTTTGAAAATTATGAGAAATTCAGTTATAGTTTTTTTTTTTTTTTTTTTTTTTTTTTTTGTGGGGTTTTCAGACTTAAACCACTATAACTTAGCTATTTGTTAACCGATTTAAAAAATAATAACTTGTTCAAAAGATATTATTCACTCCTTTAAAAGGAAGAAGGATCAATAGAAATCCGTTGTGAAAAAAGAAGATATGACCGTTTAAATTTGAAAATGTAAGAAACTTAGATTTTCACTACTTTTACCGCTATAAACAAATAAAACGAAGTGATACAAACGAACTAAAGGTATTTTCGTTGTCCATAGATCCCAACACAATATAATTTTGCATCAGAACGCTTGAATATTTTTCTGGTCAACTTTTGTAACACAGTGCCATTTATCGACATTTTTCGAAAAGTTTGCACCTTCTCAGGGCCAAAACGGCATGAAGGAGCGTTCCAATGCTTTTGCGATGTATTAGAGAGTTCTTAATTACTGTCTTGGCTACAATTGTTGTCCTTGTGTTCGATCGAAAATCTCAATGCTTTGGCTGTTATATGCCAAAATGTCCAAAAAACGTGGATAAAAAACTTAAAGTCCAAATCGGGAGGCTCGATTTTCACGATAGACCTATGGTTATGGTGTGCTTGTTAGTTTTGTCCGCTTATATTTGCGACCGAAAATGTTCTTTGAATTTTAACTTTTGTTTATTAAATTCTAAATCCCTTATGTTTGTGTTTTACAATAATAAAAATATTAATAAATAAAAAGAAAAATAAAAAATAAATGGATAACTTTGCTTTCTTAATAAATTATAATTTTGATTTTTCAAAATAGTCTGGCTTAATCCCTTTTGTTGTTTTAATATTTAAAACAACAAGTTTATTAGTGGAGAAGGTTTGGCATTGTTCGCCAAGGGGTAAGGCAAGGAAGACTAGTTTCGATCCACGCCACTGGATCCCATCAGTTCCCTTTGTTTCTTATTTGTGGATATTCTCCACCGAAGTTATTTTTCAATAACTTCTTCAACAAGAAACTTTTTATACCCAAACATCAATCGTCAGCTCGAAGTATAAACGTTAACAAAGAAAAGCATTCAATGAGAAGTTTTTCTTTGGTAACCTAACACAACTCCGACGAAAGTGTTTACGAAACAAAGCAAACCTTCTTCCACTCGTATGTGTCGTTGATTTTTCAACAAATGCACATACCCAAATGCTGTTTGGTAGCTTATATACCAACAACACACAAAACCGTGCCAGTGTTTCTCAAATAGAACATTGGTGGCGTTTATTTAATTGGGATAGCTGTTACAATTTTGATTTTTCAAAATAGTCTGGCTTAATCCCTTTTGTTGTTTTAATATTTAAAACAACAAGTTTATTAGTGGAGAAGTTATTGAAAAATAACTTCGGTGGAGAATATCCACAAATAAGAAACAAAGGGAACTGATGAGATCCAGTGGCGTGGATCGAAACTAGTCTTCCTTGCCTTACCCCTTGGCGAACAATGCCAAACCTTCTCCACTAATAAACTTGTTGTTTTAAATATTAAAACAACAAAAGGGATTAAGCCAGACTATTTTGAAAAATCAAAATTGTAACAGCTATCCCAATTAAATAAACGCCACCAATGTTCTAAATAAATTATAATTTAAAAAAAAAATACTGGTTTTGTCCGACACTGTACATACAAATAAGTCCAGTCAAAACAGATATGCGTAAAAGGGGGAAAGCAAAAAATTCCCACAAAGCGGAACTTTGGTGGAAAGCTCGGGTTTGCCATTAGAATTAACGTCCTATAAGTCCCCATCGATCCCATGTGTGCAAACGAAGTTATTCAGGGTCAAAGGTAATTTTTGGTGGCCTTATTCAGTTTTTTTTCAAAAACGGCAAGGCATATCAGAAATCGACTCTAATTGATCTGACTTTTCAATAGATGTGGGTTAAATGGGCTATTTTTGCATAAAATGACTCTTACATGGAATAACTGCACTAAACGCGCTGCGATTTTGTTGGATTTTTTTAAGCTAGGCATAATTTCGCTTTTGAATGAAACATATACATTTTTGGGGACGGACCCGCTTACTCCGGCTATTTTAGCCGTTTCATAGTGCATATAAACACAGTGTTTTCTTTAGAACCGCTATATTTCATGAATGGTTCCTTCTAGGAAAATTATTATAAAGACCAAACTTGTCTTGTGCCACCGTGGTGCAATGGTATGCACACCCGCCTTGCACAGATAAGGTCGTGGGTTCGATTCCACGGCCAGGCAACATCAAAACACTTTTCAACGGTGGCAAAATACCCCTCAGTAATGTTGGCGACATTTCCTGAGTATTTCAGCCATGTAAAACTTCTCTACAAAAGTGGTGTCTTAGACACGCCGTTAGGACTCGGCGATTAACTGTAGGTCCCATATTATTGAGCTAATATGAATCGGGATGCACTCATTGATATGCGAGGAGTCTCCCCTGTCCCTTATGGGATGTTTGTGGAACAATTATATTAAACATGTCTTGTAGAGAATTTTTTTCTAACTACAATATTTGCTTTAGTCACTTTTTGATTAGACCTACCGTTTTCAAGAAAAAAAATCCGAAAACCTAAAAAATCCCTAAATTTAGACCTTTGACACCGAATAACTATTTTTGCACTCATGGGATTGATGAGGAATTTTAGGGCATTACTTCTAATGGCAAATCCTAGCTTACTTACTTAGCTGGCCCATTACAGAACATTTGTTCCATAGGCCGAACTAAGAAAAGATCTCCAATTCTCTCTATTCGTTGCTTAGCTCTCTGGAATACCGCGTCTTTTCATCTCTTCATCCACTTGTTTGCGCCATCTATTCCTTGGCCTGCCAATTCGGCGTGCACCGCCAAGCGGCCCGTATTTATACGCTTTTTTAGCGGCTTCATCATCGCTGATTCTTATGATATGGCCTAGCCAACGCAATCGTTGCATCTCGATACGCTTAACTATATTGATGTCTTGATTCATGCGACGTCGATATTCACCGTCAACCCAGATTGGTCCGTAGATGTTTCGAATAATTTTTCTCTCAAACACACCAAGCACTACCATGTCTGCTTGCGCAAGTACCCAGGCTTCGGAACCATACATCAGTACGGGCAGTATCAGTGTTTTGTAGAGCGTTGTTTTCGTTTGACGAGATGAGACTGCTTACTTATGCCAAAAAAGCATCTGTTGGCCAATATAATTCTTCTCTTTATTTCACAACTGATGTTGTTTCTTGTGTTTACGGCGGTGCCGAGGTAGACGAAGTCTTTTACTACCTCAAAATTATAGGAACCAACTCAATGGACGCATTGCGCGTCGACACCATCAACTTGGTCTTCTCACCGTTTACCGCCAGACCCACTTTAGCAGATTCTCCTTCGACCTTCATTACTTCTTTTACTGATCGTCCCATGATGTCTATATCATCAGCATAAGCAAGTAACCTGTGGCTATTGGTGTATATTGTGCCATTTCTCTTAACGTTTGCCTCTCGTATGACCTTTTCCAGCAGTATGTTGAAGAGATCACACGAAAGGCTGTCTCCTTGTCTGAAACCGTTTTTGGTACAAAAACTCTTCCTCTAACTGAGGATCTCGTGTCAGTTAAAGTCATTTTACAAAGCCGGATGAGCTTCAGACATGGCTTGGAATACCTTTGAAAGCAGCGGGCTGTCGAAGGCTGCTTTATAATCGACCAAAAGGTGGTAGGTGTCGCTCTGCATCTCTCGGGTCTTCTCCAGGATTTGCCGCAGGGTAAATATCTGGTCAATGGTGGACTTGCCAGGTATAAAGCCGCATTGATATGGGCCAATTATCTTGTTGACCATAGGCTTAAGTCGTTCGCACAATATCCCTGACACGATCTTGTAGGCAATAGTGAGTAGTCCTATGCCCCTATAGTTAGAGCATACGGGGCACAGGATACTCAGGTTCCAATCGTCGGGTACTCGTTCTTCCTGCCAGATGGTGCTAACTGGCTGATGAATACACCTTATCAGCGTGTCGTCTCCGGTTTTAAACAGCTCGGCTGGTAGGCTATCGGCTCCTGCTGCCTTATTATTCTTCAGCCGGTTTATTGCTGTCTTTACCTCATCTTGGCGGGGCAGTATACATTCAATACCATCTTCTGGGATTGGGTCTGTGGTGTCTTCGTCGTCTTCGCTGCTATTGGATACCAACAGTTTTGAAAAATGTTCTTTCCATATCCTGAGCACACTATATGTATCAGTTACCAAATTACCTTGCTGGTCTCTACAGGAGAATGTGTCTGTACCAAAGCCATTAGTTTGATACTTGACTCTTTGGTAGAATTTTCAGACTTCATCAGCCAAGTTCACCCATATACGTTAACGGGACTACAACAACAACATATGTTCTCATTTTTTCCTATACATCTCGATTTTTTTCACACTCTCGCTTTTCCATCTCTCTTTTTTCCTGCGGAAAAAACGTTTCTCCTCTCTCCTTTTCTCCCAATATCTCTCTCGTGCGCTACGAGTTGCTACGGATTGTAAAGTAGCCCTATATGCCGCATTCTTCTGTTCGGTAGCAGGACGAAACTCCTGATCATACCATGGATTCCTTGGTGGAGGTCTCTGGTATCCAAGTATGGATTTTGCGGCTGTTTGCATGGAGTGGGCAATATTTTGCCATTGTGTTGTTATGTTATCGGAACAAGGAGTGCTCTCATTAAGCAATTGGGCTAGTTGAGTGGAATATGCTGTGGCTATCTACTGTGATTGCAGCTTACCGATGTCTAACTTTCGTGATGTGTTTGTTCGTACTTTGTTTGCTACGTTTAATCTGGTACGTACCTTTGCTGCAACAAGGTAGTGGTCCGAGTCTATGTTTGCACCTCGGAACGATCGTCTATCCAACACGCTTGATGCATGTCTTCCATCTACATTCCATCACAAGGTGATCAATTTGATTTATTGTTCTTTGATCTGGCGCCTGGCCTTATGAATATCGAGATGCTTAAATCTGGTACTGCTAACTACCATGTTTCTGGCAGCTGCAAAGTCTATCAGCCTCATACCATTGTCAGATGTTTCACTGTGGAGACAGAATTTCCCGACTGTTGGGCCAAAGATATTCTCCTTTCCAATTCTGGCAATAAAATCGCCTAGTATAATTTTAATGTCATGGGCAGGGCAACGGTCACAAGTTTCTTTTAAGCGCTCGTAAAAAATATCTTTGGTCTGTTCGTCCTTGTCTTCAGTGGGAGCATGAGCGCAAATAAGATGTTGAAGAATTCTGCCTTTATTCGAATTATAGCAAGTTTTTCATTCACTGATGTGAAGCTGAAGACCAGGTGTTTTAACCTCCGACCAACTACAAATCCGCAACCAATAGCAGCTATAATACAGTGCGTCACCTTTAGGTGTTGTTGTGACGCCACTCCCATCCTATAGTATTTCCTGTATGGCAGTAATGTCGGCCTTGTAATTATACCTTCAGCATTTATGCTAACACTTTCATATGGGCAAAATGTGCCTCATCGAAATAATGGTTTTAGACCCCAAGTATGTTTGGACGAAATGTGTTTCAGACAATTTGGAGTCGATTGAGCAAGTTCCGTCCGTCTGGCTGGCTGGAGCGCAAGATAACTATCGAACGGATAAACGGATGCGGTTCAAATTTTGGGTTTCGTAATATTTTACCCAAACTTAGTTTAAGTTCGAAGATGGGCTATATCGGTCCAACCCTTCCGGTACCTCCCCGACCCCCCATAGTGAAATGTGCACCAGACCTCCCACACAAAATTTCGGAAAAGTTCAGTTTAGGGCCATCTCTTGAATTGTTTTGATTTTTGTTTTAGCAACTTGTATTTACTGCCCCCCATACGACAGTACAAGTTTTATCAGGGGCAAGTCCATACTTCCTGAGAAAATAGCCTGAAAGTTGAAAAAAAAAACCCTATGACACGGTGTGAGGTGGTTGGAGCGCAAGATAACTCTCGAACGGATCTGCCGATTCGGTCCAAAATTTGGCCTTACTAATATTTTGTCCAAACATAGTTTAAGTTTGAAGATAAGCCATATCGGTCCACTCCTTCAGGTACCTCCCCCACAAAAGTTCAAAAATGTTCGGAAAATTTGTTCGTACGGTAACTCTTGAAGGGATTGGCCGAATTGGTCTATACTTTACACATCCTAATATATCTACCAGACATAGATCAGGTTCAAATATGGACTATATTTGTCCACTCCATCCGGTAACTCCCACACAAAATTTCGGATAAGTTCACTTTAAGACCTGATATCGAATCACTTTGATTTTTGTTGAAGCAACTTGCATTCGCTGCCTCAATTACGATGGTAAATTTTTTTCAGGGGTAAGTCCACACTTCTTGAGCAAAGATCCCAAAGGGTGTAAAAACCCCCTATGGGACCATATGTAGTGGCTGCAGATCCACTTCCATAACGGTCAATGTCGATCCATTCCTTTTAGTATCTCCTACGCAAAACTTTTGATCTCGAATCCTAATGAACATTTTTGTCAGTTCAAATTCTCAACATTTTTAAAAGCCTCTAAATACATACATTTTTGGAAAAAAAATTGTTTCAATATATACAGGCTGAGGGTATATCTCTGTCGACAAAGCCGACTGATACTTTTTTGCTTGTTATGTTATGTCTTGGTGTGTTGCGGTCAATCACGTACCGAATATAGCATTCATTTAAATGTAAAACATGAATGGCATGTTCCATTAAGACGATTCGAATTCAAATTCGTTCAAAATACTATCAAACTTCTATGTTTTTTTTTTTTACTTTCAATGAATCAAATGTTTTCAACAATAACAGGAGTTGGGTAGTAATTCGAACGAATTTGAATTTGAATCATTCACATACAACATTTACAAATTTTAACAGAATCACTATTTACAAAATCATATTTTCCAAATTTTCACAATAATGTTATAAAAAAAGTCTTTAAAAACAAAAAGAAAACCAAAAGAAATTCACATACCCTCACAATATTTGCAACATTTTGCTGGCGGTTCATCAGAATCGGCAATGACCGGCATGGTCCTCCCCCGCGAAGGCCCACACAGAGCAGCAAAGGCCAAATATTTTGCTTAGAATGTGAAACACATTTAGAGAACACAAAAACAACAACAACAACACTTGAAGTAATTAATGAAAGAAAAAAACTAAAGGAACACTAACGGCAAATTCTCTAAGGCACTGCACTGCACAAAAAGACACTTTATTTAGGAAACAATTTTTGCACACAATAAACCAGGGTTTGGTTTCGAATCTCAGCCACAACACTTTTACACATTTGCCCACTTTAATTCTGTTGTTCTAAAATTTTCTATTAATTTTTTCCTAAATATTTTTTTCTAATCTTTTTTAATATTTGGAATGTTTTAATTAAAAAATATATGGCGTTTTTGGCTTTTTCATTATTTTTCTTTTTTATTTTTTAACTCAAAATATTATTTAATATTTTTTGGTTTTGAAAGAAATTACACATTTCTTAGAACTTTATTATTATTTTTTTTTTTTTAATTTTCCTTGGTGAGGAGGAGGTTGTTTAAATATTTTCTTAATTTTTATGGGAATTTTTCACATGGTATGTTTTGATTTAAGCGATATGCAGCACGTTTTGACACGTGAATTAAAGAATTGTATTGCGAAAATTTATTGAATATAATTTCTATATTTATATTTTCTTGAGGGCTATCTTTTGCAACATTTCGTTTTTTTTTGCGAAATTTTCAATATCTTCAATATGATAGATGCATAAATTTCTATTTTTTTTTTTTTTTGCGAAATTTTCAATAACTTCAATATGATAGATGCATAAATTTCCACCAGTATTCGTAACAAATAATTCAATTGAATTTCTTTTCTTTCAAATCGATTAAAAATTTTGGTTTATTTGTTTTTCATTTTTTTTTTAATTTTTTGAGGGGTATGCGCGTTTTCGATACGAATTTTCAATACGTTTTAACGTGAAACCTCCGCAGAGACCACTGACATGATTTGGATCTTTTGTTTCAAAACAATTTTCCCACAAAATCCTCTCGCACTCTCTTTCTCTACTGAACGAAAGAAACATTTAAGATAGACGGCCGGTCGGTCACACACTCACTGGTGGCTCCATACTCGCTAGCCCATCGCCCCACACTCATTGGGAAAATGTCGAGCAACACATACCGTGTACACTCACGATCGCCAAGAGAAATTTCCTTTCGTTTTCCTTTTCGCGTAGAACATCTTATTAAGGGAAATTAATGCTCACAAGCAGTGCAATGTTGGCTAGCAGGAAAACCCCCCCAAAAGAGATTTTTCTGAGAAGAATTTTCATTATTGAAGAATCTTTAGTTTGTTTCGCATTTTCTTTTACTGTGTCTTCTGTTTTTGTGAATGAATTTTGTTCAAGGAGTTTCTCTTAAGTTTTCATTTTTCGATCAACTAAAAGAGTGTACGATGTGTTCGCTTTTCGAAAAAGATTTTTTAAGTATTTTTGTTTCGAAGAAAAATATTTTTCGTTCTAAAAAGTGAAAAAAAAGAAAATTTGTTTCGTTAAATGGCACAAACAAAACTGCACATTCACATTAACACTTGACGAATCGTAAACAAGTAGTTGTTGTCTTGTCGAAAAAAAGCAAATCCATTGGAATATACATATGTATGTTGCTATATATTTATGTGTAAGGTGTGTGACAATTTGAAAAATAGCGTTGCATTGTTTGAAGGAGAAAAGACAATTAAGAAAAATTTAAATATTGGATGCTTAGAACGAGAGAAATTTTGAGTCGGTTCAGAATATTTTGACATCTATATTAATAAAAGAGTAAAGCGATTGACCCACTGACTGACTTTATGATTCATCAACGCCCAGACGAAACGGCTGAAGCTAGAATCTTGAAATTTTGGGTAAGGGTCAGGGTCAGTCTTGGTCCGAAGGTGTCAGATAAGGCTGGGTTTTTGGAAATTCGTACGGGAACGGTACGAACGGAAATGTACTAAAAGGTACTAAATATGGTACCGTTTTTATTTGGCGAACCGGTAGAGCTAGAACTTTGAAATTTGGAATGAGGGCCACTGATGCAGTGTATGTATGATAGATGTACCATCGGGTTTTTAGAAATTCGAACTAAAAGTGTGCGAAAAGTACTAAAATGTACTAAATTTGGTTCCATTTTTTGGTTCCATGTGAACGGATAGAGGTAAAAGCTTGAAATTTGAAATGAGAATTAAGGTTGGGATGTAGGTTTAATATAAGGCGGTGATTTTGTAAATGTATACAATTTGGATGAACGGATAGAGCTGGAATCCTGAAATTTTTTATTAAGATGGAGTGTAGGATTGAGATATAGAGGCAGTTTGGAAATTCATTCCTATGTGTACGAAAAGTACTAAATGGTACTAAATTTGGTAAAATTTGGATTTGGTTGAATGGATAGAGCTGGAATCCTGAGATTTGGAATTAAGATTACTGTTGGATTGTATGTTTGAATTAGTTTTGGAAATTCTTACTTATGGGTACGAAAAGTACCAAATGGTACTAAATTTAGTACAATTTGTATTTCGGTTAACGGATACAGCTTGAATCCTGAAATTTGGAATTAAAATTACTGTTGGAATTTAGGATTAATGTAGTTTTGGAAATTCGTGCTTATGGGTACACAAAATAAGAAGTACTAAATTTGATACAATTTGTAGTTTGGTGAACCGATAGAGCTTGAATCCTGAAATTAAAATTACTGTTGGATTGTAGGTTTGAGGTAGTTTTGGAAATTCGTACTTATGGGTACGAAATGTACCAAATGGTACTAAATTTGGTACAATTTGGGTGAATGGATGAAGCTGGAATCTTGCGATTTGGAATTAAGATTACTGTTGGAGTGTAGGGTTGAGTTATGGGGGTAGTTTTGAAAATTCTAACATATGGGGTACGAAAAGTATTAAACAGTACTAAATTTTATACAATTCAGATTTAGGTGATCGGATAGAGCTGGAATTCTGAAGTTTGGAAGTAATAGTACTGTTGGCTTGTAGGTTTTAGGTAGTTTTGGAAATTCGTTTTTATGGATACGAAAAGTACAAAATGATACTATGATGATGATTGGTGCAATTTTTATTTGGGTGAAGTGGTAGAGCTGGAATTTGAGATTGAGATTACTGTTGAAGTGTAAGTTTTAGATATCGAGGTATTTTTGGAAATTCGCACATATGGGTACTAAGAGTACAAAATGGTACAAAATTTGGGACAACTTGGATGAATGGATGGAGCTAAAATCCTGGAATTAGGAATTTAGGTTACTGTTGGAGTAACGGATTGAGACTTGGAAGTAGTTTTGGAAATTCTTACTTATGAGTACTAAATGGTACTAAATTTTGTAAAATTTGAATAGAACTAGAATTTTGAAATTTGGAATTAAGGTTGTTGTTGAAGTTTGGGGTTGAAATATGGAGGTAATTTTGGAAATTCGTACTTATGTGTACGGATAGTACTTAAGGGTACTAAATTTGGTATTGGTGGTAAAGAACTACATGACTTGGGTCTAGGGATAGATTTAGAATTCGGAAGTTTGGAACTGGGGTCAGTGTTGCTGTGTAGGGAAGGGCTTGGTAAATGGCACTCCCAATACAAAAGGTGTACGGATAGAGTATAAATTCTGAATTTTGGTATTAGGGGCAGTGTTGGTGTGTGCGGTTGAAATGTGGGGGCTGGTTTTGGAAATTGGTACTATAAGAGTACGAAAAGTACTAAATTTAGGATTGGAAAAATAGTTTAGTTTTATATAAAGGAACATAATTGGAATTTAAAATCTGGGGTCAGAATTGAGATATAGAGGCGGTTGTTGGATTAATTGTGGGACAAATAAAAAGGGGATCTGTTTGCTTCCTCTTTTCTATAAATTACAATTTTCGCTAACGAAGTAGCGGGCACATGCTAGTTTATCAATAAAACAATTCAAATTTAAGGGGTTACCTCTACGTATCACTTCCAAAAAATCGAAAAAAAAATGTTCAATGTACAGGTAGTATAGAGTTCAAAGTAAAGAACCCGTTGTGTTTTGTATGTAGAAGGAGCTACTTAAAATGTATTTTTCTCGAAATTGCATTTTTGAAGTCTTTGCCAACGATAGCTCGAAAACGATTTTTGTTCAAATGGAAATGTTGACTTTAAAAGTTCAAAAAAATTCTAATCTAGATTTCTTAAAATTCTGTTTCGCTTAAAGACAAGATTACTAGGTTCTTAAAACGCCTAAAAAAATAAACGTAGATCGGCAAATTGGTTTTCGAGCTATCGTTGGCACCGAAAAAGGCTTTAAAAGAAAGGGTACTCGTAGGGTTACCACAAAAATATGCAATATTTTTGAACAACAAAAATTCCAAAAGGAGTATAAAATATAATCTTTGAGATGAGTGAAATGACTACTTTAAAATATTGGTAGCAGTTTCTTTGTAAAAAGAAAATCACTAAAAATGGGTTGTTTTGATCTGCACAACTAAGGATAATCCTTTAACAGTATCCGTCCACGTCTTCATATATCCCCCATTGAACGGTATCTCCCGATTTTCGGTATTTTAGAAGTTGTTGTTTAGTGTACGTTGGGGTATAAAACTTTCCACCTAAAATTCATATAACCCCCATAGAACGGTAGCTCCCGATTCTCGGTATTCTGAGAGTTGTAGTCTCATTATTCCACTGAAATGACTGAAATTTGGTATTTAGTCTTCGCTGGGGGTATAAAAGTTTCCACCTAAAATTTGTCGGTATAGGTCCACGTCTTCATATAATAACACCCGGTGTAGGTTCACGTCTTCACATAGCCCCCACACAACGGTACCTCCGTATTTCAGGTATTTTGAAGGTTGTAGCCTCAGAAATGGCTGAAATTTAGTATTAAGTCTTCCTTGGGGTTATAAAACTTTCCACCTGCAATTTCTCGGTATAGGTGCACGTCTTCATAGGGGCCCCCATAGAGCGGCACTTCCGGATTTCTGGTATTTTGAAGGTTGTAGCCTCAATATCCCACCGAAATGGCTGAAATTTGGTATTAAGTCTTCCTTGGGGGTATAAAACTTTCCACCTGAAATTTCTGGGTATAGGTTCACGTCTTCATATAGCCCCCATAGAAAAATTTAAACAGAAGAAGTAAAAAAGCGTTAAGTTCGGCCGGGCCGAACTTTTCATACCCTCCACCATAAAATATTCTGAACTAAAGGGGAATAATAAGTACTCATTCCTGTCCACAACTTTATGTGGGTACCTAAAAAAATGTCAGATAATGTACCTAAAAACTTTTGTGGGGGTGGTCGGATACGGCTCATCTTCGAACTTACACGAAGATGAGTCAAAATATTACGAAGGGCAAATAGGTTACAGCCACTACTCATGGTGCCATAGGGTATTTTTTAGGTTACCCGAAGGAGTGGTCTAAATCAACTCCAAATTGTCTGAAACGGATTTCGTCCAAACATACATGGGGTCTAAAATCATTATTTCGATGAGGCACAATTTTGGTGTTTAGACTAAAGTCTGAGGGTATAAAAAATAACATAACACTCCCGACGACTGCTAATGAGCCGACAGCATCCGATTACCCAGAGCCGAGGAACACACCGCACGATTGCCAACGAGCCGACAGCATCCAATTACTTCATCCGAACACCAACAACTCGATTAACCGACGAGCCGACAGCATCCGATTGCCACAAAGCCGAGCAACGCAACCGACGACTGCCGAGCCGGCATTAACCCGAATAGGACTGAGCGAAGCCACACACCCGATTACCTCCGTGCCGATTATATCAACCACCCAATCACCATCACCAACTTGATCACCCAGAGCCAACAGCTGACACCCAATTGCCACTGAAACGCTCATATTAACCCGATCACCGCCCGAGGCTAATCCCTGACTAACACGGGTCAAGCCAACAAACACTACCACTAACTACCTAACTTCAAATACATTTCAATCCCACTGCAACGGGTTCTTTCGTACCGGATTGACCCGGAACTATAAAACATCATCGTTCCGGCCAGCGGCTGCCACCTCAGTGTACGTATTTGTTTCGTTTTTCTGTGTTGGGAGCAGCATATCCCGGACCAGGACCAATATATTTTGCTCGGTTTGTCACATCCGCATCTTCACCCACATTCAGCTTTCGGTGAGATGCAATAGATGTCAGGAGTGGTAACATACAAACATAATCAATCCCACGGCAGCGGGTTCTTTCGTACCGGATTGACCCGGAACAACATAAAACCGATGTTCCGGCCAGCGGCTGCCACCACAGTGTGTACATGTTTGTATTTGTTTCGTTTTTCTGTATTGGGAGCAGCATATCCCGGAATGCCTGCTCCGAATTCTATTGGTCCGAGCCGGGACGGAGGAAAACCCAGGACCAATATATCTGTGCTCAGTTTGTCACATCCGCATCTTCACCCTCATCCAACCTTCGGTGAGATGCATCTAAGGGGTTGCTCTGGACTCGTCCACGTGAGGGACTACGACAGGGACTATGTTGCTGCATGCTGCGTGAACGCAGTCCCCAGTGAGTCGTCGTCTGATTACGAAACTCCCCCGCAGTCCCCTCGACAACAACCGCACACGCAGCCTTTAACACAAGCCGTTGTTGTCCCAATCCCCGAAAATGCAGCCTTTTTGTCAATTGAATTGCAATGGACTCCGAGGTAAGATCGAGGAGATAGTAGATTTTATGAGTCGGAAGAACATCAAGGTCGCGGCGGTGCAGGAAACCAAGCTGAACAACAACCACAGCTTAGAGCATTGTGATGGTTACAATGTTCTGAGGAAAGATCGCACCAGAAGTGGAGGTGGGGGATTAGCTTTCCTATTGCACCAGTCTGTCCAATACAGACCTATCTCGCTTGAGCCTGTCTCTAATGACCCGTACATGGAATGTATGGGGGTAGCAGTCAGGTGTGGAGCTGCCGAGATAGAGTTGCTGAATGTATACATCCCGCCGAGAAATAGCTGTATCCCTGATTATAGGCCTGACATTAGCCCGCTCTTGAAAGGTCATAATCGTCTGGTCCTGGGAGATTTTAATGCGCATCATGAGATGTGGCATTCGGCCCTCGGAAACGACCAGAGAGGTACAGCGTTGGCTGAGCAGATTGATAGCTCTACGTTTTGCACGGTCAATGAGGACGCCCCTACCAGAATTAGAGGAGAGTGTCACAGTTCGCCTGACTTAACCATCGTGTCACCTGGTCTGACAAATGACGTTACCTGGCAACCCGTCATTTCCCTTGGATCAGATCATCTCCCCATAATTGTCTCCATTAGCAGACCACCCGACTTCATCACCTCTGAGCGCCGCACGTTCGTCAATAATAAAAAAGCTGATTGGCCGAGTTTCAGAGAGTTCACCAATCACCGCCTTCAGATAACTGCCCAATCCTTCTGATGTTCGGGTAGCGGAAATGACGTTCCGAGCCATCATCACTGCTGCAGCCGCTCGACATATTCCTGCTGGTCGAATACCCGAAGTAAGACCAAACTTCCCAGCAGAGGCGACGGGATTAGCAAATGAGCGTGATGAGCTTCGCCGAACCAACCCCAATGACCCCAGAGTCAGGGAGCTGACACTGGAAGTTAACAGGCTGGTCGGCGAGCATAAGCGGAACAAGTGGTTAAATCATCTGAAGAGTTGCAACATTGGAACCGGTATAGGTGAATTGTGGGCAACGGTTAAGTCACTCTCGTACCCTGGAAGAAGGGAAGATAGGATCTCAGTCACGTTTGGCGACGTTACGTTGAATGACACGACGAGATGCGCAAGTTATTTCAATCGACAGTTTGTCGAGCACTCCGAGAATGACAGGGCGAAGAGAAAAGTATTACGTCGCATCAGATCTCTTCCTGCCGAGGAGGAACCACTACAGTTTTCAATGGATGATGTTGCCAATGCCATCAGGAACGCTAAATCGTCCAAAGCGTTGGGCCCTGATGGAATCTCCATGGTAATGCTGAAGCAGCTAGATGAGCCGGGAGTGAAGTATCTCACTAAAGTTCTCAAGTTTTCGCTATCCACCCTCATTGTTCCCGAAGTGTGGAAAATGGCCAGGGTGATCCCACTACGGAAGCCCGGCAATGATGCCAGCAAAAGTGAATCGTACATGCCGATTTAGCTTTTGTCGCCCGTACAAAGACCCTTGAGGCATTAGTCCTTCCCAGTATCAGAAATAGCTATCAAGTTGCCGATCATCAGCATGGATTCCGTAAGCAGCACAGCACGACAACTGCGCTGCACGCCATCTTCACATATATTTGTCGAGGACTCAACCAGAGACGGATAGAACAGTGATGGTGGCGCTTGACTTATCAAAAGCCTTTGATACAGTCAGGCACTCCACGCTGTTTGAGGACATCGAGCAGCCAAGCCCCCGGGCAAGCCTGAAAAGTTGGATAGTCAATTATATGTGTGGACGCCAGTCGTACGTGGAATTCAGAAACTAGAAGTCCAAACCCCGTAGAGTGAAACAGGGAGTTCCCCAAGGTGGGGTGATATCTCCGGAACTGTTTAACCTCTACCTCTCCTGTATTCCGCCCCCTCCAGACGGCATTCAGATCGTAACGTATGCGGATGATTGCACGATCCTGGCGTCAGGTACCTACCCCGATGACATCTGTGAGAGATTGAACTCCTATTTTTTCACGCCAGGAATATGCAGATATCCGCCACTAAATCGACGGCCACTCTGTTCACCATATGGACGGCGCAGTATAGAAGAGAGTTGAATATCAGGGTCGATGGTAGCAGAATTCCGACCAGAAACTGCCCCAAAATTCTTCCGGTCACATTCGACACCACTCGCATGCCACAGCTAGCTATCTGCGATAAACTGAAATGTAGGAACAAGATCCTCAAGTCCCTAGCCGGCAGCACTTGGGGTGCAGATATAGAAACCTTGTTGACCACGTATTAAGCGATAGGTCGGTCTGTGGTAAGCTATGCGGCGCCAGTTTGGTCCCCGAATTTATGTGACACGCAGTGGGATAAGATTCAAATTTGTCAGAACGCCGCCCTGAGAACAGCAACAGGGTGCCTCCTCAAATCTACAGTGGACCATCTACATGAGGAGGCAAAGATTCTTCCAGTATGGCAACATAATGAGATGCTATCGTTGCAGTACTTGCTCGTGTGTTACCGTGAGAGCCATCCCAATCACCATCTGCTGGCCACAGATACATCCAGGCATATTAAGAAGGATATTCCTGCTCTAGAGACGGAGGTCCAACAATATAGGAGAGAACCTCTAGATCAACAGGCATATCAGGCAGGTTTGAACAGCATTCACACGGACACAGTTGCCAAGGCCATAAACAATTATTGTGTGAATGCAGTCATCGGAGTACATCCCCCCATCTATCGCAGCTGAAGAGCGTCATCTGCCACGACAAACCAGAGTAGTTTTGGCTCAATTACGCCCGGGAGATTGCAGTCGCCTAAATTCCTATTAGGCGGGAATTGATCGCTCCGTGCAAGACATCTGCCCAGTATGCGGCATGGGCCCGCACGAAACTAAGCATCTTTTCAACTGTCCCGTCAAACCTACTCATCTAACTCCAGTGGATCTTTGGTTACATCCCATCGAAGTAGCCACTTTACTGGAACTGGAGATAGACCCAGGGCTAGATTGAACAGGAGAACGAAGATACAAACATAATAATAAAACACTGTTACAACAACAACAACTACACCTAACTACAAATACATTTAAGCGTCATATGTACTAAATTCTATCAATAAAGCAGAGAAGTACAATCCATCGTTTTCCTTACATAAGGTTTGTGGGTTCTTAAGTCGACCCCGGCAGCTGCTGAGCTAACCTCAGTCTTTGATAAAACCACTCTTATAAAATGTTGATATTCTGTCCGCATACCTACTGAATGCAAGGCGGATGTGCTTACCACTGCACCATAGTATAAACACGCAACGCGTGAGCATACTGGGACCAATGGTAGGTTAAGGTTGAAAAAAACTTGCAGCGTATGTCACTGAATTGTTTTTGCTTTTGTTTTTTTGTCGTTTGCAAAGCCTTTTCAGTTATCACGTCCGCGTGCCGTTTAAAATATAGTCTAGTCTGTAATCCAGAACAACTCCCAAATATTTAAGACTTTTGTTAAAAGATACACCATAACCATCCACCAAACGTTTCGGGTTAGTGCAATTTTATTTTAATTCTCACAAATCGTATTTGGAAATAAAAGTATAAATAAAGACATTGATATCAATGATAATGCTTACCATCATTAACCTGACAATTAAAAACAATTACCTGAAACGAAAATAAAATATTTATATATAAATATGTATTTTAAATCTATAAATTATTTTCTAAACCATTTCTCATATATATTTTTTTTATAGTTCTATAAAAATGCGATGCTGTTGTATGTACATATATAAATAAATAAAAGTGTAACCTGCAGTAATCGGCGGCATGAACCTTTGTCTGAATAAAAATAGATGTGTCTATTTTCAAATTTAACTAGAAAATGGGCCACCTGCATAGGTGCGCTGCTGTCAACTACAGACGACAATAACAAAATCGATAGAGAACCAAAATAAATACCCCGTGAACTGTAGATAAGAAAAGACGGGGCGGACGGGCACGGTGACGGGGTGGGTGGATGTAGAATTCTTGAAATACTTGAAATCATCGAAAACAAAGAGGACAATGTGAGGGAAAATTGTTTGCAATCTGTTGCCGTTGTTGTTGATCTAAGTTATTGACGTTAGAGAATGCTCGTAGTGTCATTCAGTAAAATTAATAAATGAAAATTTTACTTCCAAGACTATTCCACAGCCAAACATTTTCTTTTAATTTATCCAAACCCACCTGAAGAATGGGTCACTGCAACAGAAAAGACATTGCTTGGAAATAGTTTTTTTTTCTCTTTTTTATTTCTAATTGTTGGTGAATTTTATTTTAAAATAAATTTTCAACTAAAAATAGGCCAGTTGACTCACAATGTAGTCGTCAACATTACCACCGTTCCTCCCTCTGCCATCCATATTGTCTTCGTGGTTGACTATCACAGTAGATAAAATGTTTCCCCAAAAAAATGTTTTTCTCTTTTGTGGCTTTTAAAACAATTTCCTAATTGCAAATGGCAAAGCAAACACAAAACGTCAAAGTCTACCAGGAATTTTGTTCGGTTTCTTTCGTATAGTTTTTTTAATCAAATTCAGCAAAAAACAAACGAAACGCTTCTTTGTGGATTTGCCTTTAAATGGGTTTCTGGTTATTTTATTACCAAAGTTAGCGTAAAATTAAATGTTTAAATTTTTGTTTGCAAATGCAGTGGGCACAGTGATTACAAGGGCGGAATTTTTTATGACTGTAAACAGTTTGTAACGACAAGTTTCCTCTGGTTGGTGGGATAGGCTTGCGATATTGGTTTCCTTACAGAAAATTTATATTGAAATGACTGAGAGTGAAATATAAGGTTGAATATAGGATTGAATAATAACTTAAAGTGCCACACTGTCTTGGGCTACTTATACTAGTTGCGTTGTGTTCGGGTACGGCTGGTTCGTCGTGTATGTAAGCTGCTTCCGTGCTGCGTCAGTGTGAATGACGTCGGTTCTCGGGAATATATGAATGACGGTACTGGTGTTTACTTACTCGGTACTAACTCGAGTAAAGGTCCACGACGACTCTTGAGATCAGCTAGACTGAGATCAACTAGACTGCATCAACGACAGCTTTGGAACGAAATATTGGTCACTTTCACCTTATGTTCTCGCCCACGACGGCTTTGAAACGAAATATCAACCAGTTTATTATTGCGTTCTGGCCTATGACGGCTCTTGAACGAAATATCGTTCCCTTTTCTGCTTAATCTGGCTCTGGTACGATACCCATGTTTAGGAATGTACTTGCATCAATAGGTTGTAACGACGGACCTATTAGTGTAGATAGTTGATTCGATTTTCAGAGCAGTTAAAATCAATGTGTATGCGGGCCTGTATCGCATACTGGGCCTATGTTTTGCACGGTATCATAAATCCTTACCCTTTAAGAATTGTGGCGGCAAAACCATAAGCTTGTGGATATAAGGAATCTCTCTATCTCTTGTAACTGGACATATCTCCTTACAAAACGCATTCCATTGTGTTGAATATATTTCCATCGCATTTACCTACATTTCAACTTGTTACAGATAGCTGTGGCATGCGAAAAACGGCTGTCGAATGTGATCTCTAGAATCATGGGGAAGTTTGCCATCGGAATTCTGCTGCCATCAACCATGCCATTCAACTCAGAACTCACCTCTTCCGTTCATGTGGTGAACAGAATGTCTATATATTTTGTGGTGGATATATTTCCATATATTCTGTGGTGGTCTGTGAAACCCCCTTTCCATAAGAAAGTGTCTGTGGAAGAAAGGGTCTATCGAAGCACCCTTTCAATAAGAAATGGTCCTTCGAAGCACCCCTTAAATAAGAAATGGTCCTTCGAAGCACCCTTTCAATAATAAATGATCCTTCGAAGCACCCTTTATATAAGAAGAGACGCATCAAAGCACCCTTTTTATAAGAAAGGTTCTATCGAAGCACCCTTTTTATAAGAAACGGTCTATCGAAGCACCATTTCAATAAGAAAGGGTCTATCGAAGCACCCTTTCAGTAAGAAAGGGTCTATCCAAGAAACCTTTCACTAACAAAGGGTCTATCGAAACACCCTTTCATTAAGAGAGTGTCTATCGATGCACTCTTTCTATAAGAAAGGTTCTATCGACGCACTCTTTTTATAAGAAAGGGTCTATCCAAGCACTCTTTATATAAGAAAGGGTCTATCCAAGCACTCTTTCATTGATAAAGGGTCTATCAAAGTACCCTTTCAATAAGAAGGGTCTATCGAAGTACCCTTTCAATATGAAAGGGCCTATCGAAGCACCCTTTCTATAAGATAGGAAAGGGTCTACCGAAGTACCCTTTCTTTGGGAAAGGGTCTATCGAAGTACCCTTTCTTTGAGAAAGGGTCTATCGAAGTACCCTTTCTTTGAGAAAGGGTCTATCGAAGCACACTTTCAATAAGAAAGGGTCGATCGAAGCACCCTTTAAATAAGAAAGGGTTTATCGAAGCACCCTTTAAATAAGAAAGGGTGTATCGAAGCAAACTTTCAATAATAAAGGGTGTATCGAAGCACCCTTTCAATAAGAAAGGGTCTAACGAAGCACCCTTTCAATAAGAAAGGGTCTAACGAAGCACCCTTTCAATAAGAAAGGGTCTATCTAAGCACTCCCCCTTTGAGAAAGGGTCTATCGAAGCACTCTTTCTTTGATAAAGGGTCTATCGGAGCACCCTTTCTTTGAGAAAGTGCCTATCGGAGCACCCTTTCTTTGAGAAAGGGTCTATCGGAGCACTTTCTCTGAGAAAGTGTCTACCCGAGCACCCTTTCTTTGAGAAAGGGTCGATCGGAACACCCTTTCTTTGAGAAAGGGTCGATCGGAACACCCTTTCTTCGAGAAAGGGTCTATCGGAGCACCATTTCATTGAGAAAGGGTCTATCGGAACACCCTTTCTTTGAGAAAGGGTCTATCGGAGCACCCTTCTTTCAGAAAGGGTCTATCGGAGCACCCTTCTTTGAGAAAGGGTCTATCGGAGCACCCTTTATTTAAGAAAGGGTTTATCGGAGCACCCTTTCTTTAAGAAAGGGTTTATCGGAGCACCCTTTCTTTAAGAAAGGGTCTATCGGAGCACCCTTCCTTTAAGAAAGGGTCTATCGGAGCACCCTTTCTTTGAGAAAGGGTCTATCGGAGCACCTGTTCTTTGAGAAAGCGTCTACCGGAGCACCCTTTCTTTCAGAAAGGGTCTACCGGAGCACCCTTTCTTTGAGAAAGGGTCTATCGGAGCATCATCTTTTTGAGAAAGGGTCTATCGATGCACCCTTTCAGTAAGAGAGTGCCTATCGATGCACTCTTTCAATAAGAAAGGGTCTGTCGAAGCACCCTCTCTTTGAGAAAGGGTCTATCGAAGTACCCTTTCTTTGAGAAATGGTCGATCGAAGTACCCTTTAAATAAGAAAGGGTGTATCGAAGCAAACTTTAAATAATAAAGGGTGTATCGAAGCACCCTTTCAATAAGAAAGGGTCTATCTAAGCACTCCCTCTTTGAGAAAGGGTCTATCGAAGCACTCTTTCTTCAAGAAAGGGTCTATCGAAGCACGCTTTCTATAATAAGGGGTTTATCTAAGCACCATTTCTTTCAGAAAGGGTCTATCAGAGCACACTTTCTTTGAGAAAGTGTCTATCGCAGCACCCTTTCTTTGAGAAAGGGTCTATCGGAGCACCTGTTCTTTGAGAAAGCGTCTATCGGAGCACCCTTTCTTTCAGAAAGGGTCTACCGAAGCACTCTTTGTTCAAGAAAGGGTCTATCGAAGCACCCTTTCTATAATAAGGGGTTTATCTAAGCACCATTTCTTTCAGAAAGGGTCTATCGGAGCACACTTTCTTTGAGAAAGTGTCTATCGGAGCACCCTTTCTTTGAGAAAGGGTCTATCGGAGCACCTGTTCTTTGAGAAAGCGTCTATCGGAGCACCCTTTCTTTCAGAAAGGGTCTACCGAAGCACCCTTTCTTTGAGAAAGGGTCTATCGGAGCACCCTTTCTTTGAGAAAGTGCCTATCGGAGCACCCTTTCTTTGAGAAAGGGTCTATCGGAGCACTTTCTCTGAGAAAGTGTCTACCCGAGCACCCTTTCTTTGAGAAAGGGTCGATCGGAACACCCTTTCTTCGAGAAAGGGTCTATCGGAGCACCATTTCTTTGAGAAAGGGTCTATCGCAACACCCTTTCTTTGAGAAAGGGTCTATCGGAGCACCCTTCTTTCAGAAAGGGTCTATCGGAGCACCCTTCTTTGAGAAAGGGTTTATCGGAGCACCCTTTCTTTAAGAAAGGGTCTATCGGAGCACCCTTTCTTTAAGAAAGGGTCTATCGGAGCACCCTTTCTTTGAGAAAGGGTCTATCGGAGCACCTGTTCTTTGAGAAAGCGTCTATCGGAGCACCCTTTCTTTCAGAAAGGGTCTACCGAAGCACCCTTTCTTTGAGAAAGGGTCTATCGAAGCACCCTTTTTTTGAGAAAGGGTCTATCGATGCACCCTTTCAGCAAGAGAGTGCCTATCGATGCACTCTTTCAATAAGAAAGGGTCTGTCGAAGCACCCTCTCTTTGGGAAAGGGTCTATCGAAGTACCCTTTCTTTGAGAAAGGGTCGATAGAAGTACCCTTTCTTTGAGAAAGGGTCGATCGAAGTACCCTTTCTTTGAGAAAGGGTCTATCGCAGCACAATTTCTTTGAGAAAGGGTCTATCGAAGCACCCTTTCTTTGAGAAGGGGTCTATCGAAGCACCCTTTCTTTGAGAAAGGGTCCATCGAAGCAACCTTTCCTTGAGAAAGGGTCTATCGAAGCACCCTTTCTTTGAGAAAGGGCCCATCGAAGTACCCTTTCTTTGAGAAAAAGCCTATCGGAGCATTCTTTCTTCGAGAAAGCGTCTATCGAAGCACCCTTCTATAAGAAAATGTCTATCGAAGCATCCTTTCTATAAGAAAGGGTGTATCGAAGCAACATTTCAATAAGAAAGGGTCTATCGAAGCACCCTTTGATTAAGAAAGTGTCTATCGAAGCACCCCTTCATTAAGAAAGTGTCTATCGAAGCAGCTTTCCTATAAGAAAGGGTCTATCGAAGCAGCCTTGGTTAAGAAAGTGTCTATCGAGGCACCCTTTCTATAAGAAAGGGTCTATTGAAGCACCGTTTCTATAAGAAAAGGTCTATCGACGCACCCTTTCTATAAGAAAAGGTCTATCGACGCACCCATTCTATAAGAAAAGGTCTATAGAAGCACCCTTTCTATAAGAAATGGCCTTTCGGAGCACCCTTTCTATAACAAAGGGTCTATCGAAGCACCCTTTCTATAAAAAAGGGTCTATTGAAGCACCCTTTCTATAACAAAGTGTTTAGCGAAGCACCCCCTTTCTGTAAGAAAGTGTTTAGCGAAGCACCCTTACTATAATATATGGTCATTTTAAAATAAATTGTCGTTAGAAATCCCCTTTCTACAAGAAAGGATCTATCGAAGCAGGCTTTCTATACGAAATGGTGTTTGGTTAAAATATTTGAAAATTCGATAACCACTGTACAAATATATACTATTTGAATTCGGAAGCCGGCGCATAACAACAACACGAACAACAATAATTACAACAAACGATCACAGCAACAGTCAGTGGTGGAATCCCACACACAGCAGAGATGCTGATGATGATTAAGTGCAAAAGACGTCAATCGGAAGACCGCGACACATAAAACAGGCAAGAAATCTATTCACAACAGTTGTCAGTTTTCGTTGTTGTTGTTGATGTTGATGTTGTTGCTGTTGTAAATGTTCATTTCTATGAATGGCCATTTTTTGTTTTTCAGAAATGTATTTTTATAAATTGGGAGGCCTACATATATTTGTGGCTGTGGCCAAAGATAAACTAGTTAATGATGAACTATTAAAATGAACTTTTTTTCATGCCATTTCTAGACCATGAATAACCCAGTCATCCAACCACCCAGCGAAACAACATTCGTCACTTATTGCAGTCGGTTGATCCTTAATCATTGATTTTATTTTAGAAACAGATTGCATCATTAACGCGGAGAACGGCTGCAGTGATTAGCAGAGATTGATCGATGATGCGACGACGAACGACGTTGGAGGAAAGCGTCAATACAACGAAATGCGCAATAAACAAAAACTTATCTTTAAAAATGAATTTATCAACTGAAGTGAACAACAAAAATTCAAAATCAAATAAAAAAAGTAATTCTTCAAAGGAAAGCTAATTTTCATTTTTCATTTGAAAAAAAAATAATATTTTGGCGACAATAGCATCGCTTAAAACCATAAATAAAGGTGCATGACCTACCACTTTCTGTGAGAATGACTGTTTTAGAGAGACCTTGGACGTTGTGTTTGGCGCGAGCAATTTTTTTTATGGAGGAATCCCATAAATTGGAATGTGAGGGAATAATTCGACCATAAGCATGATACTTCGACGTATGCGAGGCACGAGAAGAATGTAGAGCAGCTACACAAAGGTATTCATATCTAGTAGTAGGTACACATACATTAATGCTGTTATTGTGCATATATATATATAACAAGGAAAAAATTTCCAGGAAACGGATCTAATACCAATTTATATGGAGGCATATAAATTAAATCAAATATTTTTATATATAAAAAAGTAAAATAAAATCAGACGGCTTTGCCGACATCTTAACATCCTCAGCCTATGACTGCTGAGAAATGGTATTTTCGTATGCCACAAAAGACGTTTAGGAAGTTTCCAGCTTAAATTATTAGGCGCTTGTGGGGTAGGTATTTTTGCTCCGACAGACCCAATGAAAACAGTCTTCTGCGAAAAATGGTTTCTGTTATCACACATATTTGAGTAAGTAAACATTATTTTTTGTCATATTCTCTTGAATTTGCATTTTTTCTATGCACTCTGTACACACTTAGACACATACGAGTATTTAAAAAAGATGTATACATTCGGCACGTTTTTAGCCCACAGATAGAACTCATCCACGCAACAACAACAAGTTAATTAGAAGTGGGGTGCAATGCAAAAAAAAATAAAATATTTGTGGCCAATTAAATATAGAATCCATGAAAATTGGCTAATGACTGACAACACATCGTCGGTGTCATGCTTAAGTATTCCATACGCCATTTGCCCGTTTTGAGATAATCGCATTTTAATGTTTTGCTTCACAACTGCTTAGAGCTGATTAAAGAAAATATTTATATTTTTGACTAGAAATATTATTAATAGTATATAGAACATATTTGCAAAAATATGGAGGAATATGCATTGGAATATAAAAGTTATAGCGATTTAAAAAAAAAAGAGTTTTTGTCGATTTGTTCC
Organism: Musca autumnalis; assembly: GCF_047663935.1. Lineage (NCBI taxonomy): Eukaryota > Metazoa > Arthropoda > Insecta > Diptera > Muscidae > Musca > Musca autumnalis. The sequence continues at coordinate 71,696,396 of NW_027411977.1, read as the reverse complement.
ATATCCACACTTATGACACAAATGTGAAATATTGTAAATCACCTGGAACAAATTGACAAAATAATTTCCCATCTTTGCCTCAATAAATTAAATACTTCTAAATCGAAAATTAAAGTTCTGATGTTTGAAATGTGTTTTTAACCTTGCAGGTTTTTAAAATATTAATTTAATAACTGACAAAAGTTAAAGCTTTCGTGTAGATGCGTGGATATCTCGGAAACTAGAGCAGATAGGAGAAAGCCGACTAAAAATTCAGAAAGAGCATACCCGAAAACCCTAGAAACCACCCGTATCTCAAAAAGTCAAAAATGGCGTATGGAACACTTAAGCATGACACCGACGACATGACATTCGCATTAGAAATTCCTAAGACATAAATCAATTATAGCAGGGTAAAAGCCTGCCTAAAAGCAATTTATTAACCTAATAGAAACATCAAGCAAAAGCTGCGTAGAGTATTCACTGCGAACCCTCAGTACTAGACAAATGTGACACCAATCCTTAATTTTTGGGAAAGAGTTCAATATGCGATAAATCCTAATGACCTTCTGCGGGTCATCTACACCAAAAATACACTTCCTTATACACCATCTTGTCCAGTACAGAGTCGTATGGCTTGAACTTGTACTGCCGAGGTAGAGTTGCTTGATGTGTACATTAGGGTTATGAATTTTTTACATTTTTTCTCAAAAATAATTTCCTACAGTGAGAATGAATGAACTTTTGCATATTAATGCCTTAAATAACATTCATTCCATTTTATTATAAAAAAATTTGAAAAAAAAATTGAAAAAATTCTATGAAATGAAACAAAATTCTTAAAAACTTATTTCCTGTTACACGAATGAATGTCCTTTTGCCTATTAATGACCAAAATAACTTTTATTCCATTTAAATTTTAAACAAGGTCCCGCACAAACCATTTTTATTTTTTATGATATATGAAATAAAATATGATATATAATATAAAATGATATATACGTTATAATATCGACGCCTCCAAACAATAGTATGCTAAGTCGACTTAGCATGTTTTCAAGTTCTTTACATTTTTATATTTAACATCCTTAACTTAAATTCTGTCAAATTTTGGTAATGATCGGACAATCCGAACAGAAGTTATAAACAAATATTTACTTAGCATAGTACTGAAGGTCAAAGAAATTTTCAAACTTTTAGAGCTTGTCCTGCAAAACTCGCTTTTCAGAATTAGCAAACTATTATTTGGAGGTGTCGAACGTCCTTTAACTTAGATTCTGTCTAATTTTGGTAATGATCGGTCAATCCGAACAGAAGTTATAAACAAATATTGACTTAGCATAGTACTGAAGTTAAAAAAAAAATCCAAACTTTTAGAGCTTCTCCTGCAAAACTCACTTTTTAGACTTAGCATACTATTATTTGGAGGTGTCGATATGATGATAAAATTAGTGAGAAACAAACGGTTATGTCATTTGGCTTATGTTGTATGCCCCCATACCTTGTTTTCAGTGAAATATCTGCTTATAATGACTTCAAAAATCGTCAAAAGTTCTTAAAAATACAAACTTTAAAAGCTTTTTGTGCGCAAGCTTTTTTATCGAATCACTTTATAATTAAGATTTTATACAATCTTAGGTAAAATCTCATTAAAAATATCCTACAGGGATACGAGGTTATAAAAAATTCATAATAAACAAGTAGGAAAAGCGTTAAGTTCGGTCAGGCCGAACTTTTTATACCCTCCACCACAAATTTCAGCCATTTCGGTGGATTAATGTGGCCACAACCTTCAAAATACCGAAAATCGGAAGGTACCATTCTATGGGGGCTATATGATGGCGTGGACCTATACCTACAAATTTCTGGGGGAAACTTTTATACCCCCAACGAAGACTTAATACCAAATTTCAGCCATCTCGGTTCGATTATGAGGCCAAAACCTTCAAAATACCGAAAATCGGGGGATATCGTCCTATGGGGGCTATATCAAAACGTGGACCTATATAAACACTTTATGGTAGAAATGTTTCTTAGCCTCTGGAAACACAAAATACAAAGTTACAACCGATTCTGTTGTCAAATGGGACTAATACATTCATATATACATACATTAAAATGACGCGTACTTTATATGGGGCGTTATATGGGGGCTATACCAAAACGTGGACCTATATAAACCAGCTTTGGTAGGAATGTTTTTCGGCCTCTGGAGACACAAAATACCAAATTACAACCAATTCGGTGGTAAAATGGGACAAATATTTTAAAAATTCCTTAAAACGACGACGCGTCACGCATCATTTTGTATGGGGGCTATACGAAAGCGTGGACCTACATAGCCCGCTTTCAATACCAAAAGTCCAACGTACATATAATAGATTTTCCCAAAATTTCATTTTAATATGTCAATCCGTTCGGACGCTAGAGTGATTTCCACAGACGGACAGACAGACAGACGGACGGACGGAGGGTATAAAAATTCATATGCCCGATAGAAGTTCGCCTTTAGAGGGTAATAGCCGCCCGGTACTAGGGAAATTTAATGAACATCATGAGCTTTGGCATTCCGTCCGGCAGATTTGGGTAGCATTCACACTGATGTAGTCGCGCAGGCAGTACAGAGATACAGTGTGAATGCAGTACTTGTGGACCACTCCATCCATCGTGGTTTTAGCCCAATTAAAATCCGGACGCTGCAGCCGCCTCAATTCATATTGGACCCGAATAGATGGCACGTTACCCAACACTTGTGGTCTTCTATATACACAGAAGACCTTCTTGAGGTCTTCTACACAGACTGAAGATCTTCTTGAGGTCTTCTAACACAAATTACATTTTTAAGGTCTTCTATACACCCGGAAGACCTTTTTGAGGTGTTCTATGCACACAGAAGTCTTCCATACACACAGAAGGCCTTTCTAAGGTGTTCCATACACAAAGAGAACCTTTCTGAGGACTTCCATACACACAGAATACCTTCTTGGGGTCTTCTATAAACACGTAAGACTTTCTTGAGGTCTTCTATACACACTTTGACTTTGCTGTATACTTGGGCAATCTAGTTCCCAGAGCGGATCGCTCTTTCTAGTTCCTTTTCCTAAAAGGAACTAGTTCCTTAATATAGTTCCAAATAGTTCCGAGAACGATATAGTTCAATGAATCTTTCTCTTTCACAGTTCTCTTTGTTTCTTTCGTTCCAAATAGTTCCGTGAAATGTAAACAAACCTGACAAACAATTTGAAAGGAGCCGAAAGGTAGTCCATATTTACATTAGGCAATTTTCCTTGCGACAATTGTCAGTTCGTCGGTGAGAGAGGGTGTTGAGAGGCAAAGGGTTACCATATGCCTCACCTCTCTCACCATCAAACTGACAATTGCCGCAAGGAAAATTGCCTAATGTAAATATGGACGTAAGAAATGAATTATTGAATTATTTTTTTATTTCTGGTTTAATTTGACTTATAGGTAGCAAATAATATGGATGAAAAATTAAAAAGGGATGCACGAACTGCTGGCGAAAGTAAATGACGTGTTCATTAAGTTCAACACTGCGCATATGAGCTTGTGTATAATTTCGGATCTCTTTACTTCCGTAAATGCATTATCCCGAAAGTGTTGTTAATCAGCGAAGGAATTGGTTTATCAGATGTTGGATCCGTCATTGCAATCTTTTGGTTGTTTTTATGGCAACCACTAAAGTTGTAAATGTTGAGCTGAGTTCCAGTTTAAAGCCTGGTCCTGGATTATTTTAAGATTAATTTTAAGATTAATGTTAAGATTAATGTTACAGTCGATAGACCTTGGGACCCTGATTACAACGATATACATTTTGTGTCGCGGATGTCCCTAGTTCACGAGTTGTGGGCCTTCAACATTCCATATTGCAATTTCAAAAACTTTACTTTTAAAAAGAAATGTGTCCGTAGGTGAAAGTTTTAAAATCCCGATCAAGGACCGTCTACGTGCGAATACTTATATTTATTAGTGTTGGGCAATCTCGTTCATTGAGCGGATCGATCTTTTTCATTCCGTTCAACAAAAAGATCCGCGTCGTTTACTTCGTTCGTTGGCTCTTTTTCGTTCAACAATACATTTGACTTTATTATTTTCTTTTGAAGTCGTTCGTTCTCTGCTGCATATGACTCTGTCGTTCTTTTCACCGAATCGTTTTTTTGAAAATGTTCGTTCACGAATGACACATTGTGTGCTAATGGGGGTGGTTTTGTTTCTGAACGTAGTGGTGGTGGTTTTGACATGAAAGAACCAGATGAACGAATGATGCAAAAGAAAGATATGACCGAGATGTGCTACTGAACGAGGTGAGTTACTGAGCGAGAGTAGCTTTCTGAATCATTGTTTGTTTTGTGTGGAAATTTGTGCTGTTTGCGCTAACGCAGCGTTTGTTTAGAGTTTGACTGCAAAACCAATGCTGCTAATTTTGTAAGCAGCAATGACTCGTCCATCGGGGATCTAAATGAACGATATAAAAGAATGGGCTGGATACGGATCCCCCAAAGTATGTTTGGACGAAATGTGTTTTGGACAATTTGGAGTCGATTGAGCAATGTCCGTCCGTCTGTCCGTCTGTCTGGCTGGCTGGTGCGCACGATAACTCTCGAACGGATGAACCGATTTGGTCCAAAATTTGGCTTTCGTAATATTTTGTCCAAACTTAGTTTAAGTTCGAAGATGGGCTATATCGGTCCACTCCCTCCGGTACCTCCCCCACAAAAGTTCGAAAATGTTCGGAAAATTTGTGTGCACGATAACTCTTGAAGGAAGTAACCGATTTGACCCATACTTTGCACATCGTGAAATTTCTACTATACTTAGATGAGGTTCCAAAATGAACTCAATCGGTCCACTCCTTCGGGTACCTCCCACACAAAATTTCGGATAAGTTCAGATTAGGGCCTGCTCTCAAATCGCTTTGATTTTTGTTGCAACAACTTGTATTCATTGCCCCCCATACGACGGTACAAGTTTCATCAGGGGCAAGTCAATACTTCCTGAGAAAATAGCCTGAAAGATGCAAAAAGCCCCTATAATACCGTGTGTAGTTGATGGAGCGCACGATAACCCTCGAACGGATCAACCGATTCGATCCAAAATTTGGCTTTCGTAATATTTTGTCCAAACTTAGTTTAAGTTCGAAGATGGGCTATATCGTTCCACTCCTTCCGGTACCTCCCCCACAAAAGTTCGAAAATGTTCGGAAAATTTGTGTGCACGATAACTCTTGAAGGGAGTGACCGATGTAATCCATACTTTGCACATCCTAATATATCTACCAGATATAGATCAGGTTCGAATATGGACTATATTTGTCTACTCCTTCTGGTACCTCTCACACACAATTTCGGATAAGTTCACTTTATGACCTGCTCTCGAATCACTTTAATTTTTGTTGAAGCGATTTGCAATCGCTACCTCCATTACGACGGTAAAAGTTTTTTCGGGGGCAGGTCCATATTTCTTAAGAAAAAAATCCCTATGTCACCATATGTGACTGTCGGAGAGCACGATTACTCTCGAATTGTTCAACCGATTTGGTCCAACATTTGGTCTTCGTCATGGGGCAATACCGGTCCACATCTTCCAGTACTTTTCCCCAATATTTAAAAATGTCACTAAAATGCTAGGACAATAGCACTTGAATGGGGCAACCAATTTGGTCCAAACTTTGGATCTACTAATATTTTGTCAAAATTTTGTTTAATTTCTAAAATGGACCATATCGGTCCTCCCTAAGTGTACCTCCCCCACAAAAGTTCAACATTTGTGTCTTAGTGCAGTTAATTCCTAATCCATAATTGTCGGCAAGTTCAAATGTCCAAAAAGGGCCACAAAATTCTGAAGAGACCTTAAATACATCGATCAGTCCGTAGGTGAAAGTTTCACTTCACACTGGCTGAGGGTATATATCTGTCGGCAAAGCCGACTGACACTTTTTTACTTGTTTTAAAAGGAAATTCTTAAAATCCCTTAAATTATACTTTTTATGGTGGACTTTAAAAACAAAACACATTGAACTATGGATACCTTTGGAACTTTGAAAGCCCATATCCCGGGAAGTATGAACTTCGGTTTAGATTTGGATATAGCTCCCATGTATATATTCGGCCAATTTACAGTATTTAATGCATCAAACACCCATATCTTTCCAATTTTGATGAATTTTTGAATGTGTGATGGAGTTCGAGTCGATTTAGCCATGTCCGTCTGTCTGGCTGGTTGGAGCGCACGATTACTCTCGAACGGATTAACCGTTACGGTCCAAAATTTGGCCTTCGTAATATTTTGTCCAAACTTATTTTAAGTTCGAAGAAGGAAGGGTAGAAATACAATATTATTAACCTTTGAAGGCTTGTATACATAGGCGTCTTAAAGCTAATACATAAACACGAAGATATATGTTCTTTCGCTCATTCCACCACTGTAATGGGTTCATTTTTCTGTCGATGTACTCTTCGTTGAGGTATTTGTCGAACTCTCTAATTGCCGCTGCGGTATTTATTTACGCTGCATATTTTCTGCTTCAAACTGTTAACCGCTATTTCGAAGGACGAGTTGGTTTTAAAAGCCTTTCTTTTAAAGCGGGGGTGAAAAATTACACTTTCTGTATATAGAAATTTTGTCTCGTAGTCTCCAAATCTTGACATAATTTCTTGTTGTAATCGGGAGAGCAGTTCCTTTATACAGGAATTTGTGGAAGACATGCAGGCAATTGTTTGACCCAATATTTTCGCGAGGACCAAAACTTTAGAAAGCGTTACACTCTTCTCTGCTGAAATCTCCACAGTCATTTGATAAAAGGGCTTCAAAATTGGGAAAATGTCTTCAATTATGGCCCACAGAAAGACTTAATTTTGGTTTAGTCAAGGACAGTGTTGTTGTATCGGGTTGTCTAAGCTTATGAATGCGTTCCAACATTTCATACGTCGAGTTCCACCTTGTCTCGACGTCATGTTTCAGCTTTAAGATTGGCAGGTTCAGCTGTTTTTGCGCATCCGCCAGTTGTTTCCACGCATCTGTACTTCTATGAAAGCAGGTAACTAGCAGGTGACAGATAATGAATTTTTGACTACCAGATTCAACGAATGCACAAAGCACACAACCCAGCGCTAACCTAACAAACCTGCAGCTGATATTACATTGGTGGCATTGTCAGTTACGATAGCAATTATTTTACTTAATTTTTAATAGCCAAATATGCGCAATTACCTTTGGAAACCCATCCGTCTGTTGTAAGGCAAATATCAGAGGAAGACTGAACTTGGCTTTTGACAACTTCCAGAATCTAGTGTTTTTCTCGATGGCAAGGTATAGTTAGGACATTGCGAAACCATGTTTATAAGGTTTTTGAATTCAGGCTCTTCAACAATTGTAAATGCATGGTGCCCTTTTGTAATCATCTTCAACACCTGACGGTCAATTTTTTCAATTTTTCTAATTGGTGGTCTTCTGATATATTGGGTTATTTGCGGTTGTGGATTTTGAACTAGAGCCGCGGCACTGGTAGATGGTCGCTCAGAAACCACTTCCACTTCGTTTGTTTCTAGATCTAGAACTTCAGCGGGTGCTTGCCTTTCCATTCTTTTGGGCGTAAACGGGTGCTTCCTGTTCATATGCCGGTTTAAGGGCCTGTTTATGTATGTCGATAAGAAAACGAATGCGCAAGAAAAACTACCAAATTTGAGTGTGTTTTTCAAATTTGTTTTTTGTTTTGAAGCAAAAGCAAATGAAATAATATTTCAAAAACTAAAGTTTGGGTGTCTTTCATGCGCACACATTTTCGTTTCGAAATACATAAAATGGGGGTAAATTTTCATGTGAGCCCGAGGCAATGCTTATTGATGTTTTGCAGTATTTGCATTTAGCTCTGTCAGGGCCATCTTCATCATAATGAAGCCAAATTGCACTTGTTTTTGCTTTAATTGACATGTTTCAGATCAATTTAAAGAAGTCCGTAAATTTAATTATGGTTCAAAGTTCTATCGTTTTGCAAAAATCCAATCTTTTGTAACGTTTTGCTTTGGAAAATCACTCTTACAAACATTTACTTGTTTTGTTTAATCCAATAGTTAGAGAAGTAAATTTAAACGTTTGACGCCGTTAACGCCAAGTGTCGACGTTCTCCAGAAATGTAACGTAATGTATATACATGCAATTTTAGTTTATTAATTAGAAAAACGAGCGAAAGGAGGAAGAGAAGAATGCAAAATAAAAGGAACTATGTAAACTAAAGGAACTATATCAACTAATGGAACTATATGAACTAAAGGAACTATATGAACTAAAGGAACTATATACATGCAAGAGCCGGATATAGTTCCAATAGTTCCTTGTCCGGAATAGTTCCTTGGAACTAGTTCGTTCCGGAACTACACAACTCTACTTTGCTGAGGTCTTCTATAAACACGGAACATGGGGTCTTCTACACACACAGACTTTCTTTAGGTATTCTACACACAGAGAAGACCTTCTTGAGGTCTTCTAACACAAGAACTTTTTAGGTCTTCTACACACACGGACCTTCTTGAAGTCTTCTATGTACACATAAGACCTTATTGGAGTCTTCCATACACTGAAGGCCTTCTTTAGGTCTTCTATACACCGAAGACCTTCTTTAGGTCTTCTATAAACAGAAGACTTCCATGATGACTTCTATAGAAGCTCTCACTTGATGCATTTGCTTTCATATTTCAGGTTTTTCGTTTCAAAACACCATATCACCCAATAGTTTTCAATTTTGTGCAAAAGTCATAAAATAAAAAAAAACTGCAAGTAATTTGGCAAGTTAATAGTTTTTGGCAAACGAAAGCCGTGATGATTATTTTTTGCAAATGTCCACAATATTTGCCGCCTTAGGTACAATGACATGCGGCAACATTTGGTCAAGGTTATTCATAAAAAGTACATATGTATATATACACACATATATATCACAAGACATGGACGACATATTTATTCACAACTTTTCTACTTATATAATAATATTATTTTGAACAAAAAAAAAATAAATAAAATAAAAAACAACCAAATCACCCGCAATACAAAAACAATAACTACACTACTACTGGCGACAAAAAGTAAAAACAATTTAATTTGATTTGAAATTTTGAATTAAGAAATTAAAAAAAGAAATATGTATGGTTTTGAAAAAAAAAAATAAAATAAAATCGCACACCCACCAAACATCGTCGCAGCAACCCCGTCGCATGACATAACATTTGAAATATGTTTTCTTTTCTTGTTTTGACCAGGCTAAGTGCTACCAGAGAAGTGGGGACACCGTTCGTTGTAGGTGTGCGTTTATGTTGTTGGCTTGGGAAAGCAGGAATGAGTGTTGATTAAAGAAAAAGAAAATATTATTCTTAGAGCATTAGTTTGACATCGAAATAAACTTTATTTATGGAATCCAAAAATAAAGAACAAGAAAAAAAACACATAAATGACTGATCAAAAGATTCCTTGGCATAGATATAAAATATGTTCACGAGATTTTCCCGGGGCTGGGTGTTTAACAAAAATAGAGAAACGGTGAGTGTTTTTTCTTCATTTAAAGAACAAAGAAAATATTTTTTAAACAAAAGTTATTTAGGGTAATTCTTAAACTCTCAACGGAACTAAGTCAAACAGAAGTTGCATTCTTTTAAAACAAAATTTTGGAAAATGGCCTATATAACAAAATGGAGTTGAGATCTAAACCCAACTTTTATAAATACGAATGTTTGATCTAGATTTACTTCAGGTTATTTTCCTTGCCACAATTGTCAGTTTGACGGTGATACAAGCTATGTATTGGAAATCTCTTTTACACAAACTAACAGTTGCCGTAAGGAAAAAAATTGTCTAATATAAATTGAAAAAATTGATAAACTATTTTATTAATATAAAAAATATTTTATCGATTGAAAAAAAAATAAAATTCAACAAAATTCTTAGTTAATACATCTGAGAATTATTTTATCAAAATAAGAATGAATAAGAATTTTTTTATCGGCGATTGTAAATATGAACAGTATTTTTATCGGCAAAAAATTAATCAAAAATTAATTGGATTTTTGAATTTTGTTGATCAAATAGTTACAAATTTTTTTCTGCGTATATATCTGCAGTCCTTATCTTTGGCGACAAGTTCATAGCCAATAGCACCGAACAACAGCCAGTCTAGGCGTGAAAAATTCAAACTTAGGATGATAGAACATATTCATTAAAAGTGTTGGCTCTTGGGAACTCCCTTTAACACCAGGTGAAGGTAGTGTGATAACCCATAAGAACGTAAAAAACTTAGGTTGGACGTTGGGCTAGTAGCCCATCCCTCAAAAAAAGCAACATACTGTGAAAAAAACAAAAGAAAAGAAAAACAAACCTAAAGTTAACGACTCCCGCAAACGTTTTGAGGACCATGATCTGCGAATCTGGAAGGTTCGCACTTTTTATAGAGAAGGTGCAGCTTACGCATTGGCAGATGTACTTGAAAGGTACAAGGCCGATATTACTGTCATACAGGAAATATGATGAGTTGGGTAAGGCGTCACAACAACGCCTAAAGTTGGCGTATGAGTCTGGTTGCGGATTTGTAGTTTGGTCGGAGGTTAAAACATCTGGTTTCCAGCTTCACCTCCAGTGAATGAAAGACTTGATGCTCCCACTGAAGACGAGGACAAACAGATCAAAGATATATTTTACGAGCGCTTAGAAAAAACATATGACCGTTGTCCTACCCATGACATTAAAATTATCCTAGACGATTTTTAATGCCAAAATTGGAAAGGAGAATATCTTTGGCTCAACAGTCATCAGTTTTCACAGAGAAACATCTGAAAAATTAGAGAGACTTCGTGGCGACAAAAAAACATCGTAGTTAACAGTACCATATTTAACCAGACAAAATACAAAAAATCAAATTAACCATGTTGTGATATTTGGGAGACATTCATCGAGAGTGTTGTACGTACGATCGTTCCGAGGAGCACAATTAGTCTCGGACCACCACCTTGTTGCAGCAGGCAAGGAAACAGTCTTTCATGTGACTTATTCAAGATACTGCTGGAAAAGGTTATACAAGATGCGATGGTCAAAAGAAGTGGAACAATATATACAAACAGTCATACGAAACGCGAAATCATCCAAAGCGTTGGGGCCACACGGAATCTCAATGGTAATGCTTAACTCGGTGCACCTGAACTAACTTTAAATCAAAGCTGCTTACACTTGGGAAGTTATGGCGGATTCTGAAACGATGAGAAGAATCAAAAAACAAAAAATCGCCGGAACACAGAAAACCTTTTTGAGTTATTCTATACACATAGAAAACCTTCTTGAGGTCCTCTCTACACACCGAAGACCTATCTGACGTCTTCTATACGCACAGTATACCTTCTTGAGGTCTTCCATACCCGCAGAAGACCTTTTTGAGGTCTTCTATACACACAGAAGTCCTTCTTGAGGTCTTCCATAAGCACAGAAAACCTTCTTGAAGTCTTCTATACACACAGAAGTCCTTCTTGAGGTCTTATATATACCTTCCTGAGGTCTTCTATACACACAGAAAATCTTTTTGAGGTATTCTATACACACAGAAGACCTTCTTTAGGTCTTCTATAGACACAGACGACCTTCTTTTGGGTCTTCTATGGACGCAGACGACCTTCTTGAGGTCTTCTATACAGACAGAAGAGCTTCTTGAGGTCTTCTATAGACACAGAAGACCTTCTATGGACACAGAACACCTTCTTGAGGTATTCTATACAGGCAGAAGAGCTTCTTGAGGTCTTCTATAGACACAGAAGACCTTCTTGAGGTCTTCTATGGACACAGAAGACCTTCTTGAGGTCTTCTCTATACCTTTCTGAGGTCTTCTGTACAACTTGAGGTCTTCTTTACACACAGAAGACCTTCTTTAAGTCTTCTATAGACACAGAAGACCTTCTTCAGGTCTTCTATAGACACAGAAGACCTTCTTGAGGTCTTCTATAGACACAGAAGACCTTCCTGAGGTCTTCTATAGACACAGAAGACCGTCTTTAGGTCTTTTATGGACACAGAAGACCTATACCCACAGAAGATCTTCCTGAGGTCTTCGATACACACAGAAGACCTTCTTGAGTTCTTGTATACACACAGAAAACCTTCCTGAGGACTTCTATAGACAAAGAATACCTTCTTGAGGTCTTCTATACATACAGAAGACCTTCTTTAGGCCTTCTATAGACACAGAAGACCTTCTTGAGGTCTTCTATACACACAGTAGACCTTATAGGTCTTCTATAGACACAGACGACCCTCTTTAGGTCTTCTATGGACACAGACGACCTTCTTGAGGTCTTCTATGGACACAGAAGACCTATACCCACAGAAGATCTTCCTGAGGTCTTCGATACACACAGAAGACCTTCTTGAGTTCTTCTATACACACAGAAAACCTTCCTGAGGTCTTCTATAGACAAAGAATACCTTCTTGAGGTCTTCTATACATACAGAAGACCTTCTTTAGGCCTTCTATAGACACAGAAGACCTTGTTGAGGTCTTCTATACACACAGAAAATCTTTTTGAGGTATTCTATACACACAGAAGACCTTCTTTAGGTCTTCTATAGACACAGACGACCTTCTTTTGGGTCTTCTATGGACGCAGACGACCTTCTTGAGGTCTTCTATACAGACAGAAGAGCTTCTTGAGGTCTTCTATAGACACAGAAGACCTTCTATGGACACAGAACACCTTCTTGAGGTATTCTATACAGGCAGAAGAGCTTCTTGAGGTCTTCTATAGACACAGAAGACCTTCTTGAGGTCTTCTATGGACACAGAAGACCTTCTTGAGGTCTTCTCTATACCTTTCTGAGGTCTTCTGTACAACTTGAGGTCTTCTTTACACACAGAAGACCTTCTTTAAGTCTTCTATAGACACAGAAGACCTTCTTCAGGTCTTCTATAGACACAGAAGACCTTCTTGAGGTCTTCTATAGACACAGAAGACCTTCCTGAGGTCTTCTATAGACACAGAAGACCGTCTTTAGGTCTTTTATGGACACAGAAGACCTATACCCACAGAAGATCTTCCTGAGGTCTTCGATACACACAGAAGACCTTCTTGAGTTCTTGTATACACACAGAAAACCTTCCTGAGGACTTCTATAGACAAAGAATACCTTCTTGAGGTCTTCTATACATACAGAAGACCTTCTTTAGGCCTTCTATAGACACAGAAGACCTTCTTGAGGTCTTCTATACACACAGTAGACCTTATAGGTCTTCTATAGACACAGACGACCCTCTTTAGGTCTTCTATGGACACAGACGACCTTCTTGAGGTCTTCTATGGACACAGAAGACCTATACCCACAGAAGATCTTCCTGAGGTCTTCGATACACACAGAAGACCTTCTTGAGTTCTTCTATACACACAGAAAACCTTCCTGAGGTCTTCCATACACACAGAAGACCTTCTTGAAGTCTTCTATACACAGAGTAGACCTTATTGAGGTCTTCTATACATACAGAACATCTTCTTGAGGTCTTCTATACCCACAGAAGATCTTCCTGAGGTCTTCGATACACACAGAAGACCTTCTTGAGGTCTTCTATACACACAGAAAACCTTCCTGAGGTCTTCTATAGACACAGAAGACCTTCTTGAGGTCTTCTATACACACAGAATACCTTCTTGAGGTCTTCTATGGACACAGAAGACCTTTCTGAGGTCTTCTCTATACCTTCCTGAGGTCTTCTATACGCACAGAAGACCTTTTTTAGGTCTTCTATAGACACAGAAGACCTCAAGAAGGTCTTCTGTGTGTATCGAAGACCTCAGGAAGATCTTCTGTGGGTATAGAAGACCTCAAGAAGATGTTCTGTATGTATAGAAGACCTCAATAAGGTCTACTCTGTGTATAGAAGACTTCAAGAAGGTCTTCTGTGTGTATGGAAGACCTCAACAAGGTCTTCTGTGTCCATAGAAGACCTCAACAAGGTCTTCTGTGTCTATAGAAGACCTCAATAAGGTCTACTGTGTGTATAGAAGACCTCAAGAAGGTCTTCTGTGTCTATAGAAGGCCTAAAGAAGGTCTTCTGTATGTATAGAAGACCTCAAGAAGGTATTCTTTGTCTATAGAAGACCTCAGGAAGGTTTTCTGTGTGTATAGAAGAACTCAAGAAGGTCTTCTGTGTGTATCGAAGACCTCAGGAAGATCTTCTGTGGGTATAGGTCTTCTGTGTCCATAGAAGACCTCAAGAAGGTCGTCTGTGTCCATAGAAGACCTAAAGAGGGTCGTCTGTGTCTATAGAAGACCTATAAGGTCTACTGTGTGTATAGAAGACCTCAAGAAGGTCTTCTGTGTCTATAGAAGGCCTAAAGAAGGTCTTCTGTATGTATAGAAGACCTCAAGAAGGTATTCTTTGTCTATAGAAGTCCTCAGGAAGGTTTTCTGTGTGTATACAAGAACTCATGAAGGTCTTCTGTGTGTATCGAAGACCTCAGGAAGATCTTCTGTGGGTATAGGTCTTCTGTGTCCATAAAAGACCTAAAGACGGTCTTCTGTGTCTATAGAAGACCTCAAAAAGGTCTTCTGTGTCTATAGAAGACCTCAAGAAGGTCTTCTTTGTCTATAGAAGACCTCAGGAAGGTTTTCTGTGTGTATAGAAGAACTCAAGAAGGTCTTCTGTGTGTATCGAAGACCTCAGGAAGATCTTCTGTGGGTATAGAAGACCTGAAGAAGGTCTTCTGTGCATATAGAAGACCTAAAGAAGGTCTTCTGTATCTATAGAATACCTAAAGAAGGTCTTCTGTGTGTATAAAAGACCTCAGAAAGGTCTGCTGTGTGTATAGAAGACCTCAAGAAGGTCGTCTGTGTCCATAGAAGACCTAAAGAGGGTCGTCTGTGTCTATAGAAGACCTAAAGAAGGTCTTCTTTGTGTATAGAAGACCTCAAAAAGATTTGCTGTGTGTATAGAAGACCTCGAGAAGGTCTTCTGTGTCCATAGAAGACCTAAAGAAAAGGTCTTCTGTGTCTATAGAAGACCTCAAGAAGCTCTTCCGACTGTATAGAAGATCTCAAGAAGGTATTCTGCGTGTATAGAAGACCTCAAGGAGGTCTTTTGTGTCTATAGAAGACCCAAAGAAGGTCTTCTGTGTGTATAGAAGACCTCAAGAAGGTCTTCTGTGTCTATAGAAGACCTAAATAAGGTCTTCTGTGTGTAAAGAAGACCTCAAGGTGTACAGAAGACCTCAGAAAGGTATAGAGAAGACCTCAAGAAGGTCTTCTGTGTCCATAGAAGACCTAAAGAAGGTCTTCTGTGTCCATAGAAGACCTAAAGAAGGTCTTCTGTGTCTATAGAAGACCTCAAGAAGGTCTTCTGTGTGTATAGAAGACCTCAAGAAGGTCTTCTGTGTCTATAGAAGACCTGAAGAAGGTCTTCTGTGTCTATAGAAGACTTAAAGAAGGTCTTCTGTGTGTAAAGAAGACCTCAAGTTGTACAGAAGACCTCAGAAAGGTATAGAGAAGACCTCAAGAAGGTCTTCTGTGTCCATAGAAGACCTCAAGAAGGTCTTCTGTGTCTATAGAAGACCTCAAGAAGCTCTTCTGCCTGTATAGAAGACCTCAAGAAGGTGTTCTGTGTCCATAGAAGGTCTTCTGTGTCTATAGAAGACCTCAAGAAGCTCTTCTGTCTGTATAGAAGACCTCAAGAAGGTCGTCTGTGTCCATAGAAGACCCAAAAGAAGGTCGTCTGTGTCTATAGAAGACCTAAAGAAGGTCTTCTGTGTGTATAGAATACCTCAAAAAGATTTTCTGTGTGTATAGAAGACCTCAGGAAGGTATATATAAGACCTCAAGAAGGACTTCTGTGTGTATAGAAGACTTCAAGAAGGTTTTCTGTGCTTATGGAAGACCTCAAGAAGGACTTCTGTCTGTATAGAAGACCTCAAGAAGGTCTTCTGCGGGTATGGAAGACCTCAAGAAGGTATACTGTGCGTATAGAAGACGTTGAGGCCTTGTTGAGGTCTTCCATACACACAGAAGACCTTCTTGAAGTCTTCTATACACAGAGTAGACCTTATTGAGGTCTTCTATACATACAGAACATCTTCTTGAGGTCTTCTATACCCACAGAAGATCTTCCTGAGGTCTTCGATACACACAGAAGACCTTCTTGAGGTCTTCTATACACACAGAAAACCTTCCTGAGGTCTTCTATAGACACAGAAGACCTTCTTGAGGTCTTCTATACACACAGAATACCTTCTTGAGGTCTTCTATGGACACAGAAGACCTTTCTGAGGTCTTCTCTATACCTTCCTGAGGTCTTCTATACGCACAGAAGACCTTTTTTAGGTCTTCTATAGACACAGAAGACCTTCTTTAGGTCTTCTATGGACACAGAAGACCTTCTTGAGGTCTTAAAGCTACATTTTGAAGGTATTTTATATTCCAACATATAAAGAAGTTTTAAATATAGCACCCTAGTTTTATAATGCAGCAACACTATCATAATAGTAAAAAACCACAACAATATAGTTTTTTCCTAATTTTGTATTAAACAAAAATCTAAAAATGTGTTGTTTTTAGTTCTGGATGCTCCATCTTGGAAGAAAAATCGTCATTCATTAATTGGATATAAAACAAAAGCAAAGAACATAAAACGCAACTAGTCCGACATAACAAAATTGAAACATCGAAAAAAATGCCGGCAGGTACAACAACACCAACGACAGAAAACAACAGCATACCAACAGTGGTACTAGACGTGTGAATTGTGTAGGTGTAACAATTCAAATGTGGCAATATCCGAACGCACCATAATCCCAATACCAAAAAAAATTGGATCATTTTTATATTTTTTCTAAAGATGGGGTGGTGGGAGGGTGGGCAGAAAATCAAAATATCCCACAGACAAAGAAAAAGGGAAATATTCCCATTAAATCTTCTTCGAAATGTTCTGCATTAAAAATACGTTGCTTTTATTTATTTTTATGCAGTCGCTCTACAAGCTTTGGTTTTTTGAAGTTGTTCTCCGGATCGAGGACATAAAAAGTACGTCCCTACAGTCAAAGGTCCGTAGAGTGAAACAAGGAGTTCCCCAAGGTTGGTTGATATCTCCGAAACTTTTTAACCTTTACCATGCTGAAATTCCATACCCTCAGGAAAGCACAGAAATCGAAGTTCATACGAATGATTGGCGTCGAGTCCTATCGGCAATGATCCATGTGATAGGTTATATACTATTATCTACTTAACTGACTTAGTCCAGTTTTTCCATCTTAGGGATATGAAATAACTGCCGCAAAATCCACTGCCACACTGTTCACAACCTGGACAGCTAAAATTCTGAAATTCGACACCCTCCAGAAGGTATTGATATAGTAATGCATAATTCAATTACCTATGTGTGGATTAAATGCGAGCATCTACATAGCCGATTTAGTGCAGTTTTTCCATCTGAGGAATATGAAATATCCGCCGTTAAATTCTGATGAAAATGACATCCCCCCTGAACAAATTGATCAATGGTGTCATGATAGCATGTTAAAGTCGTCCGCGTAAGCCATAGCTATAGAAGTAGGAACAAGCTCCTCAAGTCGTTGGCCGACAACATTTGGTGT
Source organism: Musca autumnalis (assembly GCF_047663935.1). Taxonomy (NCBI): domain Eukaryota; kingdom Metazoa; phylum Arthropoda; class Insecta; order Diptera; family Muscidae; genus Musca; species Musca autumnalis. Next base: position 71,678,805 of record NW_027411977.1, on the reverse strand, counting down.
GATGGCAAAGAAAGCTTGTTGACCTCTTACAGTGAGTGTGGTATGCAAATGTTAGTGGCACGCAGTGGAAAAATATTCATCTTAACACCAGTGGACCATCTTCCTGAGAAGACGAAGAGTTTACCTGTTTGGGTAATGCCGCAGTAAGCGTCCCCAGAATCTTGTGGATAGCCCTCACAGACATATCAGGAGAGATCTTTAAGAATTAGTGAGAGAGGTTCAACGATACAAGCAAGAACCTATAGATCAAAGAGTCTATCAGACATGTCAAAATAGCATTAACACTGATGCAGTTGAGCAGGCAGTGCAAAGTTCAGTGTGAACGCCGTTCAACGAGGCCGCCCCTACCAGAATTTCTGGAGAGTGCCACAGTTCGCCAGACATAACCATCGTGTCTCCTGGTCTGACACATGACCTCACCTGGCAACCCGTAATTTCTCTTGGATCAGACCATCTAGCAATAATTGTATCCATCAACAGACTGCCTGATTTCATCACCTCTGAACGCCGCACTCTGATCAATCATGGGAATGCGAAATGCCCTAGTTTCAGAGAGTTCACAAATCACCGCTTCATAGATCTTTCTAACCCTTCTGATGTTCGGGTAGCAGAAAGAATGTTTGGGAAGCCGCTCCCATATACCTGTTGGTCGAATAGCCGTAGTTAAACCAAATTTCCCGGCATAGGCGGCGAGCTTTGTGGAACCAAACCTAGTGGCCTCATAGATATGGAGCTCCCATTGTAAGTAAATCGGTTGATAGGTGAGCACAAGCGGAACAAGTAGCGATGTCATCTAAAGATTTGCAGCATTGAATTGAGAATAAGTAATTGTGGCCAACAGTTAAGATACTCTCGAACCCTGAGAAGTAGGAAGATATTACTTTAGACAAGTTTCGCAACTTTACTCTGACTGAGGTTATTTTAATTGAAAATTGTCAAGCAACGCGGGCGCGTCAGGGCGAAGAGAAGAATACTACGTCGTGTTGTATCCGGGCAGGAACTACCACAATTTACAATGGATGTTGCTGTAAATGCCATTGGGAACGCTAAGCCATCCATAGCTTTAGGCCCTTTGCCGAAACAGATGGATGAGTCGGGAGTTGAGTATCTCACCAAAGTTTTCAACATGTCGCTAACCACCTATATCCTGCCCGGAGCTTGGAAAATGGGCAGGGTGGTCCCTCTTCTCAAGCCAGACAATGATGTCAGCAAAGCTACATCGTAGACACCGATTTCGCTTTTGTCACTCGTAGCAAAGAATATTCAGGCTTCATTCCTACCCAGCATATATCGTACCCAGCTATATCGTTGCCGATCAAGCAGTACAGCACTACAACAGCGCCGTACGCCATATCCACACATATTAGTCGATACTCAACTATAAAAAGCGAGCGATAGGACAGTGTTGATGGCGCTCGACTTATCAAAAGCCTTTGATACTGACAAGCACTCCATGCTGTTTGAAGATATCAAGCTCACTACCCACCGACCAAGTTTCCAACGTTATGTAATAAATAATATGGGCGAATGCCAATCGTACACAGAATTAAGAACAATAAGTCGAATCCTCGTGGGGGTGACGTAGGGGATGAAAGATACCAAGGAACGGTCCTGACCGGGTTTAACATGACAAAGTCCAGGATTTATCTTGGTCCCTCTTTCATCTCAAGTGGACACTGACCTCCCCATGGTGTCACCTGGGGTAGCTGCCTTTAACTCCCGTTAAAGGTAGTGAGCTAAAATGTGCCGCGCGTTCACCCATAAGAACGTTAAAAGCTTGGGTTTGGGCGCAGGGTTAGTAACCCTCCCCTAGAAAACGCAGCCTACTATGAAAAAACGAAAGAAAAGAAAAACAAATCCCTCAAAAGTTGACGACCCCCGCAAACGTTTTAAGGACCATGATCTGCGAATCTGCACCTGGAATATTCGCACTCTTTATAGAGAAGGTGCAGTTTACTCATTGGCAGATGTACTTGAAAAGTACAAGGCCGACATTACTGCCATACAGGAAATACGATGGAATGGGAAAGGCGTTACAACAACACCTAAAGGTGACCCACTGTACTATAGCTGCCATGACATAAAGCATGAGTTTGATTGCGAATTTGTAGTTGGTCGGAAGTTAAAACACCTGGTCTCCAGCTTCACGCCAGTGAATGAAAGACTTGCTACAATTCGAATAAAAGCAAAATTCTTCAACATCAGCTTTATTTGCGTTCCTGCTCCTACTGAAGACAAGGACGAACTGACCAAAGATATATTTTATGAGAGCTTAGAAGAAACATACGACCCTTTCCCTGCCCATGACATTAAAATTATTCTAGGCGATTTGAATGCCGAAATTGGAAAGGAAAATATATTTGGCCCAACAGTTGGAAAATTCAGTCTCCACAGTGAAACATCTGACAATGGTATGAGGCTGATAGACTTTGCAGCTGCAAAAAACATGGTAGTTAGCAGTACCAGATTTCAGCAGCTCGATATTCATAAGGGCACTTGGCTGTCGCCAGATCAAAGAACAAGAAATAAAATTGTTCACGTTGTGATAGATGGAAGGCATACATCGAGCGTGTTGGATGTACGAACGTTCCGAGGAGCAAACATAGACTCGGACCACTACCTTGTTGCAGCAAAGGTACGTACCAGATTAAACCTAGCAAACAAAGTGCGAACAGACACAACACGGAAGTTGGACATCGGTAAGCTGCAATCACAACAGATAGCCACAGCATATTCCACTCATCTAGCCCAATTGCTTAATCAAAGCACTCCTCATCCCGATAACATATCAGCACAATGGCAAAGTATTGCCCACTCCATGCAAACAGCCGCAAAATCCATACTTGGATACCAGAGACCTCCACCAAGGAATCCATGGTATGATCAGGAGTGTCGTGCTGCTACCGTAGAGAAAAATGCGGCATATAGGGCTACTTTACAATTCGTAGCAACGCGTAGCGCACGAGAGAGATATCGGGAAAAAACGAGAGAGGAGAAACGTCTTTTCCGCAGAAAAAAGAGGGAGATGGAAAAGGGCAGTGCGAAAAAATCGAGATGTACAGGAACCAGAATGAAGTCCGAAAATTCTACCAAAGAGTCAAGCATCAAACTGATGGCTTTGCTACAGGCACATCCTCCTGTAGAGACCAGCAAGGTAATTTGTAAGAACATTTTTTAAAACTGTTGGTATCCAATAGCAGCGAAGACGACGAAGATACCACAGACCCAATTCCAGAAGATGGTATTGAATGTATACCGCCCAGATGAGGTAAAGACAGCAATAAATCGGCTGAAGAATAATAAGGCAGCAGGAGCCGATGGCTTACCAGCCGAGCTATTTAAAACCGGAGGCGACACGCTGATGAGGTGTATTCATCAGCTAGTTAGCACCATCTGGCAGGAAGAACGGGTACCCGACGATTGGAACCTGAGCATCCTGTGTCCCGTTCACAAGAAAGGAGATGAGACTTTATGCTCCAACTATGGGGACATAAGTCTTCTCCCTATAGCCTACAAGATAGTGTCAAAGATATTGTGCGAACGACTAAAGCCCATGGTCAACGAGATATTTGGACCATACAAATGCGGCTTTAGGCAAGTCCACCATTGACCAGATATTTACCCTGCGGCAAAACCTGGAGAAGACCCAAGAGATGCAGATCAACACCTACCACCTTTTTGTCGATTATAAAACAGCCTTCGTCAGCCCGCTACGTTCAAAGTTATTCCAAGCCATGTCTGAATTCGGTATCCCCGCAAAGCTCATTCGGCTTTGTAAAATGACTCTAACTGACACAAGATCTTCAGTTAAAATAGGAAGAAAATCTCCGAAGAGTTTTGTACTAAAAGACCTGTTCAAAATCCTCCTGGGAAAAGGTTATATGAGATGCAAACGCCAAAAGAAGTGGCACAATCTACACCAATAGCCACGTGTTACTTGTTTATGCTGATTATATAGACATCATCGGACGATCAGTAAAAGAAGTAACTGATACCTTTATGAAGGTCGAAGGAGAATCGGCTAAGGTGGGTCGGTGAGAAGACCAAGTTGATGGTGTCGACGCGCAATGCGTCCATTGAGCTCGTACCAACTGTGGAAGTTGGTTCCTATAATTTTGAGGTTGTAAAAGACTTCGTCTACCTCGGCACCTCCGTAAACACAACAAACGGCATCAGTTGTGAAATAACAAGTAAAAAAGTATCAGTCGGCTTTGCCGACAGAGATATACCCTCAGCTTGTATATATTGAAACAATTTTTTCCCCAAAAACGTATGTATTTAGGGGTTTTTACAAATTTTGGGCATTTGAATCGACAAAATGTTCATTAGTATTAGATATCAAAAGTTTTGCGGAGGAGATACTAAAAGGAATGGCTCTACATTGACCATTATGGAAGTGGATCTTCAACCACTACACATGGTGCCATAGGGGGTTTTTAAACCCTTCGGGATGGTTGCTCAAGAAGTATGGACTTGTCCTGAAAAATGTTTACCAACATAATTGAGGCAGCGAATACAAGTTGCTTCAACAAAAATCAAAGTGATTCGATAGCAGGTCTTAAAATGAACTTATCGAAAATATTGTGTGGGAGGTACCGGATGGAGTGGACAAATATAGTCCATATTTGAACCTGATCTATATCTAGTATATATATTGGGATGTGTAAAGTATGGACCAATTCGGCCACTCCCTTCAAGAGTTACCGTATGAACAAATTTTCCGAACATTTTTGAACTTTTCTGGGGGAGGTACCTGAAGAAGTGGACCGATGTGGATTATCTTCAAACTTAAACTATGATTGGACAAAATATTACAAACGCAAAATTTTGGACCGAATCGGCAGTTCCGTTCGAGAGTTATCTTGCGCTCCAACCACCTCACACGATGTCATAGGGGTTTTTTTTTGCAACTTTCAGGCTATTTTCTCAGGAAGTATGGACTTGCCCCTAATAAAACTTGTACCATCGTATAGAGCGCAGTGAATACAAGTTGCTAAAACAAAAATGAGAGCGATTCGAGAGATGGCCCTAAACTGAACTTTTCCGAAATTTTGTGTGGGAGGTACCCGAAGGAGTGGACCGATTGAGTCCGTATTGGAACCTCATCTAAGTTTGGTAGAAATTACACGATGTGCAAAGTATGGACCAAATCGGTTATTCCCTACAAGAGTTAACGCGCGCACAAGTTTTGCGACAATTTTTGAACATTTGTGGGGGAGGTACCTGAAAATTCGAGAAAAATTCTTCGAAAGATCTACGGACCAATCTGCGTTGACGGTGAATATCGACGTCGCATGAACCACGACCTGTATCTGCTATACAACGACATCAATATAGTTAAACGTATCGAGATGCAGCGATTGCGTTGGCTAGGCCATATCATAAGAATGGGCGAAGATGAACCCGCTAAACGAACTGCTTGGCGGTGCACGCAGAATTGGCAGGCCAAGGAATAGATGGCGCAAACAAGTGGATGAAGAGATGAAAAGGCGCGGTGTTCCAGAGTGCGAATCAACAAATAGAGAGAAGTGGAGATCTTTTCTTAGTTCGGCCTATGGAACAAATGTTCTGTAATGGGCCAGCTAAGTAAGTAAGTAAGTCGAATCCTCGTACAGTGAAACAGAAAATTTCCCAAGGTATGATGAAATCTCCGAAACAGTTTAACCTCTACCTTTCCTGTTTTCTAGTCCCTTTAGACGGCAATAAGATTATTACGTAAGCTGATGATTGTGCGATCTTGGTGCCGAGTATCTTCCCTGATGTCATTTGTGAAAGGTTGAAATCCTCTTTAATCGATCTGTCCATCATTTCCTTCGCGAGTAATATACAAGAAATATTCGCTACAGACAATCCCAAAACCTGGAGAATTTGGTTTTAAGAATTTTTGGTCAAGGTCGTGGCATGGTCTCTAGCATGTATGATCTCATCTCTCTGTACCTCATGTTGGGCAATGCGTGATTAGTAAAAATATTATACCTAATTTTGAATAAATTGTCCACATTAAATAAATTTTTCGATGGCTTCTGAAATTACCCTTTAATTAAAATCCGTTAAGAAAAGTACCTTAATTTTGCTTTTGCCGCCTAAATTGGAAACTATATCAAAAAAAAAACATAGCAACACGCTAACATATGTTTGTCAGACAGACAACATATACAAACACATATCCACCAAATCTGAGCAATAAGCGAGCCAACAAACCACCACCCACTTTTGACATTATTTCATTTATAGAATTTTTTCTGTTTGTTTGTTTGTTTGTTTTTGCTAAATTGAGACACTTGCAGTGGTAATTAATTTTCAAAATTATTTCGAGATGAGTTGTTGCGGCGGGAAACTACAGTCCAAATGCGATTGAAAACAACAATGATGACAATAATCCCCATCACGACAAGCAAAATTACAAAGGCAACAACAACTACCACAACACTATGTTGAAATTCTAGTGCCAAAATATTTAATATTTTTCTTGGCGAAAATATGGCAATTTATTGATATTGTTGTTGTTGTTGCTGTGGTCGATGTTGTTGCTATTTTCAGCCATAATTGTAAATAAAAACGGCTTTGGTGTTTGACAACGAAAATTCGAATCAATTTTTAGTATTTACACAAACATGTTTGTATCATTACATGAATGGGTGGGTATACAAAGGGGGGGGGGGGGGGAGGGTTTATTTACTAAACCAGTAAAAAGAACGTGACTGTACAAAAAACAATAACAAGAATGGGGGACTTTATATTGCAAAAATACTAATTGGGCGAAGATTTTGGAACATTCGGGGCATTATCGAGGGAAGATTACAAAAAAACTTTAATGCGAAAGGCATATTTCGGGTCCCATATCTCTGGAAGTATCGGCCTTCCCTATCAAAACAAGTAAAAAAGTATCAATAGGATTTGCCAACAGAGAGAGATATGCCCTCCTATGCCTATGTGAATTGAAACTTGCCCCTACGGACATTCAAAACATATATTATATTGATAAATAGCTTAAAAATATGTATTTTCTTGTGAGTAGGCTAAGTTCTACGGACAGATTGAATGTATTTAGGGCAAGCATGGTCACATTTGGCACGCCGGTGCCGATGATTTTCGGCAATTTACACGCACACGACCCGAATCCACAGAAGGAGCGTACAAAAGAGAACAAATGTTTTGATTTGTTATTGTTTTATAGCTTGCGTGAATACAAACTTACTGACTCACTGTTATAAGTTGCCAATATTTGAATACATTCACATTTTCTCCGTTCTCTTTTTGGTCATGTCTGATTTAGGGTCTTTTCCAAATGGTGCCCCGTTTTGGACATCGAACTTGCAGACAAAAATGTGGATTAAACTTATTTTACATTTAGCATGTTTTCATTATTTAAGTTGTCAATTCCATACAATATCTGTCAAATTTATGACGTAAACTCCCAAGACACCTGTTTTAAGTGTAAGTGTAAAATTCGTTTTAGGATTAAAATTCAAAAATGTTGTCGGGGAGGTACTTGAAGGAATGGACCGACATAATCCACTAGTCATTTCTGTGGGTCATCGTATAACTTTTGGCCAGTATGCCAGGAAGCATGAACTTGTTTGCGAAAAACATAACATCGCTGTAAACTGGACCATAACGAACAGCATCGATATATATTACCAAAGGATCTTCGAACTGACCCTAAACTGCACTTAGACACAAATATTGAACTTTTGCGAGGGATGTACCATTATATAACATATAATTGCTCTACAAACATCCCATCCGGGATAAGGGAGACTTCTCTCATATCAGTGAGTGCACCCCGATTCATATTAGCTCAATGATATTGGACCTACTGTTTATCGCCGAGTCCGAATGGAGTGTATTAAGACACTACTTTGTAGAGAAGTTTTACATGGCTGAAATACTCAGGAAATGTCACCAACATTACTGAGGGGTATTTTGACACAGTTAAAAATTTTGATGTTGACTGGCTGACCTTCAGCATGCAAGGCGTGTGTACATACCATTGCACCACGGTGGCACCCATAAGGAGACAAAATATTAGTATATCCACAGTTTGGACCAAATTAGTTGCACCCTTCAAGAGATATCGTGTATACCATTTTAGTGAAACTTTTTTAAATATTTGTGGACTGGCATTGTCGATATTGGACTTGAAACTAAATTTGGACAAAATATTAGGAGATCCAAAGTTTGAACCAAATTACCTGTCCCGTTCAGGAGTGCATACCATTTTAGTGACATTTTTGAGTACTTGGAAGAAGTGCCGTAAGTTGTGGACCAACTGAAACTAAGTTTGGACAAAAAAAAATTTAAACTAAATTTGGACAAAATATGACGAAGCCCAAATTTTGGAGAAAAAAATCGGTTGATCAGTTCGAGAGTTATCGTGCTCTACAACCACTACATATGGTGTCATAGTTGTTTTTTTTTACACCCTTCGGGCTGTTTTCTCAAGAAGTATGGACTTGCCCCTGAAAAAACATTTACCGGCGTAATATAGGCAGCGAATGCAAGTTGTTTCAACAAAAATTCGAAAGTTATTCGAACTTATCCGAAATTTTGTGTGGGAGGTTCCCGAAGGAGTGGACAAATATAGTCCTGATCTATGTCAGAAACAGCGCTACATGAGGTAGTAAGTTATATAGAGAAGAATATGGATAACTCGGATCACACATTGGCCGCTTTTCTAGACATAGAGGGAGCGTTCAATAATGTGAAGCTTGAATCCATTCATTCTTCTCTAGAGCTTCTGAGTGTCCCCTCTATCCTAAGCAACTGGATTGATAGAATGCTGGAAAGCAGACTGATCAATTCCAGTATTGGAGAGAGTTCCGTAAGGAAGTCAGTCATTAGGGACACCCCACAAGGTGGGGTCTTATCTCCACTGCTGTGGCTTCTAGTGGTGAATGGGATACTCAAAGAGTTTGATAGACTAGGGACTAAAGTTGTAGCATACACTGACGACGTTGTCCTTCTAATCAGTGGACAATTCTTGTCGACGCTGTCGGAACTGATGCAGGGTGCGCTGGTTAAGCTCTCTCGCTGGGCTCACCACAATGGTCTTGGGGTGAACCCTGCGAAGACTGAGCTGGTACTATTCACCAGAAAAAGAAATATTGCCGAATTTGTGCCGCCAACGCTGGATGGAGTGCGGTTGGATCTCTCTACGGAGGCGAAATACCTGGGAGTGATCCTGGACCATGGAATAGGAACACGGAGGAGCCCACCAAGAGGGGTTTAATCGCGCTTTATTCCTGCAAGAACTCCATAGGCAAGAGCAGGGGCCTCAGACCACATGTAATACATTGGCTGTATAGGACAGTGGTCAGTCCCATTCTGACCTATGGTTGTCTCGTTTGGTGGCATGCTCTAGGCAATAATTCCAATCTGTCCAAATTAGCTACTGTGCAAAGAGCTGCGTCAGTACTCGTTACTGGAGCAGCAAGAAGCACCCCTCAGGCCGCATTGAATGCCATACTGAAAGTCCAACTTATGGACATTCTTGTACAGTATCGAGCTTTACGATCTGCCGTGAGGCTTAAAGAGCTAAATCGGTGGCGTGGTTCACATCTTGGACATGCTAGTGTTCTACAGCGGATATGTCGCCAGATTGGACTAAGAGCCAGGGGAGATGAGACTGACTACATCTCATCAAGCCTGGACTTTGACACAGCTGAAGTATTAATCCCCGACAGGAGTGAGTGGACACGAGGCAGACCACTTCCCGACAGTCTGTCGATCTTCACCGATGGGTCCAAGATGGAAGAAAGCACGGGATCTGGTGTGTTTTGTGTAGAACTAGACATCAGGAACTCATATAAGCTTAATGACAATTGTAGTGTTTTTCAGGCAGAAGTTTTTGCGGTTTTGAAAGCCTTGGAAATAATAGTGGGAATGACGGACCTTATAGATAAGGCAGTCACTGTTTATGTGGACAGTCAGACTGGCCTAAAAGCGTTAACGTCATACAGTATTAAATCCAGGATTGTTCAAAGATGCAGGTCTCTCTTAAAAACATGTAACATAGTTGTTAGGTTTTGTTGGGTTCCAGGGCATTGCAATGTTGAGGGAAACGAGGTAGTTGATGAATTGGCTAGAAGAGGATCTCAATCCTCGGACCTCACGGTAGAGGATAGTGTCAAGCCACCTCTCTGCTTCTTCCTCGACAAACTCAGTAAGCTCCACGCAGAGAAAACCGTTAAAGTTTGGCAAGATGTGCCTGGTTGCAAGGTATCTAAGTCAATCTGGCCGGTTATCTCATGGCGTAGAACTTCGTCCCTCCTCTCGCTGTGCAAATCAGAAATCAGAACCGCTGTGGGGGTAATAACCGGTCACTGCGGAATAAGATCCATGACTTGCAAGTGGGATGGCAATAACATTGAGTACTGTAGGTTATGTGAGGATGAGGAGGAAACAGAGACAATCGAGCACCTTCTATGTAGATGTTCTAGACTGATGGTCAAAAGACATCGACTATTTGGTGAACATGTGATTGAATATCTTTCCTACTTCGCCTCTATTGACCCTACAGTGTTGGTGGTATACTGCAAGAGCCTTAAGATGCTCTGGGGCAGGCCAGCACAGACCTAAAACCATTAGTAATTAAATCGTAGTTAGCTACTAAACCATCTTCCCTCTTTAAATAACCTGACTTCTCCAATACAGTCACTAATTATTCTAATTATTCTTACTCTTCTCTCTTGTCATACCAACTTCCGCTTCCCTATCTGTCCAACCTTTCCAACCTAATCATCTTCCTCCCACACAGCGCATCACATCAACAGACATATATCATCACCCACAGTCACACAGCACCACATAGCTCTATCCACAACAGGCACCACATCACTTGTCTTCCACACCACCAATATCTTCACACACACTATCATCATCTAAATAGCCACACATCATCATCTACAGATATATAACATATCTCTTTGCACAGTCATCACCTGAATGCACAAATCACCATATAGCCATCAGTTACACATCATCACCATCTACAACCCAATCAACACCAACGCACATAACCCTATCCATCATCTACAATCAAATAGCCCAAATCACACATCAATACAACATCTTTCACCTCTATAACACACACAATTCAATAGTTTGGATGAACACAATGGACCTCAAGGTCTCCGAGTGGAGTAGCTGCCAACATGGCAGTTGCGCATCCTGAACCTAACCTAACCTATGTCTGGTAAACATATTAGGATGTGTAAAGTATGGACCAAATCACTCACTCCCTTCAAGAGTTATCATGTCCACAGTTTGTCCGAACCTTTTTGTACTTTTGTGGGAGAGGTACATGAAGGAGTGGAGCGATGTGGCTTATATTCCAACTTAAACTAAATTTGGACAAAATATTACGAAGGCCAAATTTTGTATCGGGGCCACCGTGGTGCAATGGTTAGCTCGTCCGCCTTGCACTCAGAAGGTCTGCGGTTCGAATCCCAGGCCAAGCAACATCAAATTTTCAACGGTGGCAAAATTCCCCCTCAGCCATGAAAAACTTCTCTACAAGTGGTGTCGTAAGACACGCCGTTCGGACTCGGCAATAAAAAGTAGGTCCCATATCATTGAGCCAATATGAATCGGCGTGTACTCATTGATATGAGGGAAGTCTCCCTTGTCCCTTCGGGGATGTTGTGGGAACATATGTATGTAAATTGTGCACCGAATCGGCAGATCCGTGCGAGAGTTATCATGCGCTCCAACCACTACACATGGTGCCATAGGGGTTTTTAAACCTTTCTGACTATTTTCTTAGGAGGTACACTCGAAGTATGGTTCTCTGGAGTCGAGCTCATCGAGCTCGAGATAGATCTTTATTGTATACACTAGTGCTGAAGGATTGCAAGTTCACCACCCCCGTACGAGAGATCCAAGCGTAGTACGTTGTAACACCGAAAACTGCTGTTGTTGTTCGGCTTCGTTTTCTGAATCACTGCAATCATTACACTACTTCGACTAATAAAATTCACATTCTCTTGCCACGAAGGTCTTCGCAGTTAAGCTACTGGAATGTTACTTCGTCAGGAACATGAAGAGCAATACCCGGTTTCATATTCCCTCAAAAGGACAGGCCTAAAAAATTCATGGAATGTACCCATTTACGGTAACTGTTGAATCTCACCGTCACCCCAAAAACATTGACGGGGGTTACTCTCAATCCCGTCACGTAACTGAAAAATCCGGACAGGCACTGCGGGACATACCGCTCCCAAAATAAAACATATTATTCTGACCGTAAATTCTCCGTGAGTTTTTTCAGTCCCTTCTTTAAGTTGAAGAGACGATAATACAAAACTCATGGGGAATTGTGGAATTTGTTCTCATCAGTCGTTAGAGCTTTTGTTCAATTCTGAAATTCCATTCCAGAAATTGAACCATTCCAACGCAGTGCATTATTTCCATAAGGCGAATTTTTATCGTATCAAGTGAATCGTTATCCTGAAGACTGAGGCTATAAAAAATGTCAGTTAAAAATTATTGCATTTACTCTTGAAATTCTTGTACCTATTCTTAGTTACTGTCTGAAAAAGCAAACATTAAACCACTTTTATTGTAAAATGTTCCCTTTAATTCCATGAAGACACGACGACACTTTCAGAAATTACATACAAACAACAAAAAATTTTATTTTTAAGAAATATTCACAAAGTTTGCTCGTTCAATGTTTAGTAAAGCTGGGAAACTATGTCTTTGCCACTTTGTTTTTTTTTTCTATCTTTTGCTAAAGTTGTCAAAACGCAAAAATACAAAAAAAAAACAGCTATCAATATTGAGCCAGCCAAAACGCTATTCCACTACCACAACCACACCATAAAAGCACAAAGAAGAAGAAATTTCAATTTAAATTTGTTTAGAAGATGATTTAAAAATTTGTTTAGAAGATGATTTAAAAATTGAAACCAAAGCAACAAAAAATTATATGATTAAAATTGAAATAATTGCATATATTCAGGCGCAATAGAGTGTGCGGTGGCATTGCCGTTGACAGTCATTGTCTGCTGTGGGTTTATACACCAACAGAAAAAAATAAATTTAGTGTACACAGGGAAAAAAATCCTGATAAAAGTTAAAAATGTGAGCGGTTAAAAATGTGTGAAACTACAATGTACGCGATCAAAAGTTCACATTTTCACATTTTCAGGTTTTTTTTTGGGTTTCCACGGTTTTGCTTGAAAACCGCAAGACATATCGAAATGGTATTAAAGAAAATGTTGTAGCTGTGAAAATTCTCTACAAGTTTGCCATTTATTTACTCCTTATAAACTAATGTCATCCACGGTGCGCCTTAACTAACTTTAAAGAGGAAAGAACCTCTCGGAACAATTCAGTACCAAAAGAGGTTTCACACAAGGAAACAGCCTTTCAGCTGATCTTTTCAACATCCTGCTGGAATAGGTTATTCGAGAGGCAAACGTCAAAAGAAGTGGCACAATCTACACCAATAGTCACATGTTACTGGCTTATGCTGATGACATTGACATCGTGAGACGATCAGTAAAGGAAGTAACTGAAACCTTTAAGAAGGTCGAAGGAGAATCAGCAAAAGAGGGTCTGGCGGTAAACGGTGAAAAGACAAGGTTGATGGTGTCGACGCGAAATGCGTCCATAGAACTCGGACCAACATTGGAAGTTGGTTCCTATAATTTTGAGGTGGTAAAAGACTTTGTCTACCTCGGCACCACCATAAACACAACAAACAACATCAGTTGTGAAATAAAAAGAAGAATTCTATTGGCCAACAGATGCTATTGTGGTTAAGTAAGCATAGCCACATCTCGTCAAACAAAAATAACGCTTTACAAAACACTTATACTAACAGTGCTAATGTATGGTTCCGAAGCCTGGGTACTTGCGCAAGCAGGTAAGGCAGTGCTGGGTGTGTTTGAAAGAAAAATTCTTCGAAAGATTTACGGACCAATCTGCGTTGACGGTGAATATCGACGTCGTATGAACCACTAGCTGTATCTACTATACAACGACATCAGTATAGATAAACGTATCGATATGCAACGATTGCGTTGACTAGGCCATGTCATAAGAATGAACGATTATGAACCCGCTAAAAAGGCGTATAAATACGTGCCACATGGGATACTGGCAGGCCAAGGAGCAAACAAGTGGAAAAAGATATGAAACACGTGGTATTCCAAAAAGCGAACGTTGGACCCCTTATTCCAGATCATGAAGATCCCTGGAGGTGCCTATCGACCATATGCTTATGTACTGGATGAATCTTTGTCTCCCTATGTAGATAGTCCACTGAAGACATGGAAAAAGGTGGTAAGATCTGTCAAATAGGAGTTCAGCCTTTTACAGATGACATTTGGGTAGGTACCTTACGCCTAGATCTTAGTACAATCATCCACATAAGTTCCAACTGCTCAATGTTAAAAACTTTTAATAAGACGAGCGCCATCAATACTGTCCAATCGCAGGACTTGCTCTGCTTGAGTCCTCGACTAATATGTGTGGAGATAGCGTGTAGAGCTGTTGTCGTGCTCTGCTGCTTACGGAACCCTTACTGATGATCAGCACCTGGATAGCTATTTCTGACTTTGCGGAGGACCAAAGCCTCAAGGGTTTTTGCTACGGGCGATAAAAGTGAAATCGATCTGTACGATTCACCTTTGGTGGCATCCTTACTGTCTTCAGTAGCGGACCACCCAGACTTCGGTAACGATGTGGGTGGCTAGCGACGGATTGAGAATTTAAATGAGGTATTCCTGATGACATTTGCGAAATCATCCATTGTAAATTATGGTGGTTCATCCTCGACAGGAAGAGATCTAGTAGGACGTATTACTCTTCTCTTCGCCCAGTCATCGCCGTGGTGCTAAACAAACTGTCGATTGACATAGCTTGCACACTTCTTCGATCAGTCAGCGTAACGTCTCCAAACGTGACAGATGTCCTATCCTAATCCTTTCCTGCCTTCGAGTTTGTCTTAACCACTGCCCACAATTCACTTATTCCGGCACTATGGTGTTTCGATTTCTTGTTCCTGAATTCCAAATACGACAGGCGTCCATACATATAATTGATTATTCCACCTTGGCCGGAGGGTGGTCTACTCGATGTCCTCAAACAGCGTGGAGTGTTTGACAGCACCAAAGACTTTTAAAACGTCGCGCGCAACCAACACTGTCATGTCGCACAGTTTTTTCTGAGTCCTTGACTAACATCTGTGGAAATGGCGTGCAGCATTATTGTAGTGATGTGCTGCTTATGGGACCTATGCCGATGATCGACAACTGGATAGCTATTTTTGACGTTGAGGAGCAATAAAGCCTCAAGAGTAATACGGGCAACAAAAGCGAAACTGGTCTGTATGATTTACCTTTGCTGGCATCCTTGCCTGGCTTCAGTTGCGAGACAACCCTGCCCATTTTTTGATTGATAACTTTAGTGGGATAGTTGACTCGGCTCATACAACTGTTCCATGATTGCCATGGAGATTCCATCTGTGCCAAACACTTTGGATGATGCTGCAACTCTTCAAATGATTTAGCCAATTGTTCCGCTTATGTTCTCCGACCGACATGTTAACTTCCAGTGTCAGCTTCGGGGACTGTAGGTTCACTGAGGTTGGCACGACAAAGCTCAGGACGCCCATTTGTTGGTCTCTTCGCCTCTGCTGGGAAATTTGGTCTGACTTCGGGTATTCGTCCAGCAGCTATATTTTGAGCGGCTGCAGCAGTAGTATAGTCTCGGAACGTCCTTTCTGTTAACCGAACATCAGAAGTGAATTCTCTGAAACTAGGCCAATTATATTTTACATGATTGATGAAAGTGCGGGTTGCCATGTGACGTAATATGTCAAACCAGGTGCCACGATGGTTACGTCTGGCGAACTGTGACACTCTCCGCTAATACTAGTAGGGGCGTCCTTATTGACCGTGCAGACTATAGAGCTTTATAAATCTCCCCTTTGGTCGTTTCCGAGTACAGAATGCCTCACCTCATGATGAGCATTAAAGGTCCCCCAAAACTAGAGGGTAATGACATTGCAAAAGCGGGCTAATGCTGGGCCTACAACCTGGAGTACAGGTATTTATCGGAGGGATGTATACGTTAAGCAAATCTACCTCGGAAGATCCACATCTGACTGCTCCTCCAAACATTCCATGTACGGGTCATTAGAGCCAGGCTCAAGCGAGATAGATCGGTATTGAACAGTCTGGTGCAATAGGAAAGCAAATCCCCCACCTCCACTTCTAGTGAGATACTTCCTCAGTACGTTCTTAACATCACAACCCTGAAAGTTGCAGTTGTTGTTGAGTTTTGGTTTCCTGCACCGCCGCGACCGCGATATTCTTCCGGCTCAACAAATCCAGGGATTTCAGGGATTAGAAAGGCAACGGCAGAAGTTAAGTGCCCGGACAGCGGGGAGTCTGGCTTTACGCAGATATCAAATATTTTTTCGATTTCTACACGATGTCTTCTTTTACAAAGAAAACATTTTTTTCTAATTTTCAACACATATCAAAGGATAATGGTTTAATCATCATCCGAAATTTGTCTGAATTTCAATATATTTAAATAATTTAGTTCTTGCCTTTTTTTGTCTCCTGCAGAGATATTTCACCTACATTCCAGAAGTGTTTTCTTGAAAAATGAATATAAGAAAACTTATTTAGAGAACAAATGATTCAGTTTTGAGGAAAAACAAAAAAAGAAAACACAGACGTGCAAAGGTGTCGCAAAGATTATTTGGCAGCATAAAATGAAAACAAGCTGCCTATTATTAAATAATGAATTTAAATTAAATTTAAAAGATTGGCTATGACAACAATAACAAATTCGCTAGGATTGTTCTTTGTGATTCATAGAAAACATAAGATTGTGAAAAAGCAAAGAGAGAGAGAAATTTATAAAATGGAAAAATCTTAGTAGCATAACAAAAATATTTGGGTATGATAGCGTTAGCCACCATAGGTTATTATTTTCTATGTTCGTGGGAAATATATATCACATATGCAAAACACAATAATTTTTGCAGCACTCCCTTTATAAAACACTGTTACTTCAGTTTATAATGAGGCTCGGAAGTATGGCGAAAATAGCTAAATTGTGCCCCCCTCAACTTATGGTTGTACTAAAGCAGGTGCCTCAATGAATTTATCGGCCATAGTCCACCTTAGAAGTGGATCTATTAATTTTGCGAGTCATTCCTTTGATATTTTCTCATGCCAACCAACCATATTAGTTTATTACCGTAAAATTTTTTTATCTCAGGAAAAAATTATGTCGTAGCTATCAGATTCACACTGACTACCTTTAAATAAATATCAAAAGAATTCTCGATCAGCCCTTAAACTGCACTTAAGCAAAAATGTTGAACATTTGTGAGGAAGGTAATCGAAAGTGTAGTCCGATATAGAACGACCTTCTTTGCGCGGGGCAATGTTTGGAAAAAAAGTAAAAAGGTACATATAAGTCGGCTTTGCCGACAGAGATATACCCTCAGCCTGCGTGAATTGAAACACTTTTTTCCAAAGTACTAATGTATTCAGGGGATTTCAGAATTTTGGTCGTATGAACTTGCTGACAAAAATATGGAGTTGGATTAAAGTTCAAAAGTGCTGCGGGGGAGGTAACGACATAGTCTATTTTGGAAGTGGTTCTTATTTTGGGAGTCATTCCTCCTCTCGGTAGATATCGCGTTTGGAGCATTATATTAGGAAATGCCGGCTAGGGACTTGAGGACCTTGTTTTGCGGTAGTTTGTGGTCGGAATTCTGCTACCGTCGACCACGACATTCAATTCTCTTTCAAACTGCGGTGTCCATGTGGTGAACAGAGTGGCTGTTGATTTTGTTGCGGAAATCTGCATATTCCTCGAATGGGAAAAGGTGGTATGATCGGTTAAATAGTTGTTCAGCCTCTCACAGATGTCATCACGATAGGTGCCCGACGCCAGGATCGTGCAATCATCCGCATATCCAACGTTTCAGACTTGGCCGGAGGATTGTCTGCTCGATGTCCTCGAACAGCGTGAAGTGCTTGACAGTATCAAAGGCTTTTGATAAGTCAAGCGCCACCGTCACTGTTCTATCACACCCCCGCTCCTGGTTGAGTCCTCGACAAATATGTGTGGAGATGGCGTGCAGCGCTGTTGTCGTGCTGTGCTGCTTACGGAATCCATGCTCATGATCGGCAACTTAATAGCTATTTCTAATGCTGGGTAGGACGGACTAAAGCCTCAAGGGTCTTCGCTACAGGTGACAAAAGCGAAATCAGCCTGTACGATTCACCTTTGCTGGCATCCTTGCCTGGCTTCAGTAGCGGGACCACCCTGCCAATTTTCCAGACAATAAGGGTGGCTGGCGACAGGTTGAGAACTTTAGTGAGATACTCCGCACCCGGCTCATCCAGCTGTTTCAACATTACCATGGAAATTCCGTCAGGGCCCAACGCTTAGGATGATTTAGCGTTCCTGATGACATTGGCAATATCATCCATTGTAAACTGTGGTTGTTCATCCTCGGCAGGATGAGATCTAATGCGACATAACACTCTTCTCTTCGCCCTGTCACTCTCGGGATGCTCGACAAACAGTCGATTGAAGTAACTTGCGCACCTCTTCGAGCCAGTCAACGTAACGTAGCCAAACGTGACTGAGGTCCTGTCATCCCTCCTTCGGGGGTTCGAGAGTGACTTAACCTTTGTCCACAATTTACTTATACCGGCTCCAATGTTGCAACTCTTCAGATGATTTAACCATTTGTTCCGCTTATATTCGCCGACCAGCCTGTTATCTTCCAGTGTCAGCTTCCTGACTCTGAGGTCGTCGGGGTTGGTTCGACGAAGCGCATCACGCTCATTTGCTAATACCGTCGCCTCTGCTGGGAAATTTGGTCTTACTTCGGGTATTCGACCAGCAGGTATATGGCGAGCGGCTGCAGAATTGATGATGTCTCGGAACGCCCTTTCCACTACCCGAACATCAGAAGGATTGGGCAGTTCTCTGAAGAGGTGATTGGTGAACTCTCTGAAACTCGGCCAATCAGCTTTCCCATGATTGACGAATGTGCGGCGTTCAGAGGTGATGAAATCGGGTGGTCTGCTGATAGAGACAATTATGGGGAGATGGTCTGATACAAGGGAAATGACGGGTTGGCAGGTGACGTCATTTGTCAGACCAGGTGACACGATGGTTCTACCTGGCGAACTGTGGCTCGCTCCTCTAATTCTGGTAGAGGCGTCCTCATTGACCGAGCAACACGTAGAGCTATCAATCTGCTCAGCCAGCCAGCCATCTCATGATGCGCATTAAAGTCCCCCAGAACCAGACGATTGTGACCTTCCATAAGCGGGCTTATGTCAGGCTTATAATCTGAGATACAGCTATTTCCCGGCGGGATGTATACGTTCAGCAAATCTATCTCGGCAGTTCGACACCTGACTGCTAGCCCCCTGACTGCTAGCCCCATTAGAGGCAGGCTCAAGCGAGATAGGTCTGTATTGAACAAACTGGTGCAAAAGGAAAGCTAATCCCGCACCTCCACATCTGGTGCGATCCTTCCTTATTACGTTGTAACCATCACAACGTACTGAGCTGTGGTCGTTCAGCATGGTTTCCTGCAGCGCCGCGACCTTGATCTTCTTCCGATTCATAAAGTCCACTATTTCATCGATCTTACCTCGGAGCCCATTGCAATTAAATTGCAAAAAGGATGCATCATCTGGGATTGGAACAACAACGGCTGGTGTTAAATGCTGCGCGTGCGGCTGCTGTTGGGGGACTGCGGGAGAGTTTCGTAATCCGACGACGAAGGAGTTTCGTAATCTGACGACGACTGACTGGGGGCTGTGTTCGCGCAGCATGCAGCAACATAATCCCTATCATAGTCCCTCGCGTGGGCAAGTCTAGAGCATCCTCTTAAATGCACCCACTCCTGACATCTATTGCATCTCACCGAAGATTGGATATGGGTGAAGATGCGGATGTGACAAACCGAGCACATGTGCAGTGCTATTCGGAACCCGTGATGCTACTCCGCAACTGAAGAGCTAGCATACCCCGATGCTGGAGAGGAATAGCGGCTCAAGTAACTTTGCTACTGGCAAAAGTAGGATCGCTCGGCCTGTGTATACGGCTTCAGTAACGGGACTACCCTGTCCATTTTCCAGGCTTCGGAAACTATTAGGGTAGCTAACGATAGTTGAGAACATTTTTCAAATACTCTGCTCTTGGCTCATCCTGTTTTAGCATCACCATTGAAATTCCTTCAGGTCCCAGCGCTTTGGATGATTTTTAGCCTCGGATAAAATCTACGCCATCACCCATCTTAAACAGGGGTAAACTTCTCCTAAGATGGAAGAGATCACAAATACGAAAAACTCTTCTCGGTCATAGTCGTATTCACAACAGCAGTCTATTTGAAGATGAAGAACAAGGAAGATGGTCTATAGGTGCCCGAAAAAGTCATGGCCCATATCACCGGTCAAATAAAAAGAAAGTTTTGTTTGCATATCCGACTTTTTCTACTGTCCGTAGGAGAAATTCTTAAACCCCCAACCAAGGGAAGGCTACTAAAGGAAATCTAATAATTTAAAATAAAGTTTTGTTCGCGTAGCCGACCTTTGTAACGAAAAAAAAAATTCCGAAAATGTCAAGACCGTTATCTCGAGAATTGTGGAATTCCCCACATAAAACTTTATACTGTTGTTATCAGTATGACAGGGTTTACCTGTGGAATCTGTTAAAATATAGTATAATTCATTTCTGACATAGTCAAGACCCATATCTTGGGAAGTGTAAACTTCCCCGAGGAAGCTATATTTCATTTTGATCGGAATTACAACGACTACCTGGTGTAAAAATGGCTGACTTCCGAAACGTCAGTTGCTTTGTATTCGTGCATGAAACTAGGGGTTCTTAAATCGAGTTCCTCACTACTGCAATTGCATTAAATGACTCCAGTGTGGAACTCGATCTAAGAACCCCTAGTTTCATGCAAAGCAATTGACGTTTCGGAAGTCAGCCAATGTCTACCCCACCCAAAGCTGGCACTCAGAAACAACATAATGATGATAAAGTAAAACGTTTCCGAATAAGTCAACACCCAAATCTCGGGAAGAGTGGGATTCCGGTCATAAAACTATATATCGTCGTTAACGTGATAACAAGGACTACCTGTGGTAAACGTTTCCGAATAAGTCAACCCCCAAATCTCGGGAAGAGTGGGATTCCGGTCATAAAACTATATATCGTCGTTAACGTGATAAAAAGGACTACCTGTGGTACAAATTTCAGTCCGACCATAGATGTGCACCTAAATTGCACTTGTTGCATAATTTCTAAGGGCTAACTGCGCTAATTTTCTTCCGTAGTTGTTAAAATCCATCATGAGCTCTTTTTTTCCTGGAGTAGAAAAACGAGTTTGTTATTAAGAAATCTTCTTCCATACTCGAATGTCTACCTAAATACCGGCAATACCCAGGAAAGCCAAGCATAAAGGAACACAAAATAGAGACAACAACAATTGTATTGGAATATAGGAAGCTTGCCGGCATATCGACCTACCTAAAATTTAACAAAAAAGCATGCCATACAAGAAGCAGCAGCAAGCAGCGAAACAAGTTCCGGTAAAATTACAAACAAAAAGAAACAAGAAACAAAACAAAACGACAAAACATTGTAAGCGAATGGGGAGGAAATGACAAAACAGAAAAACAGCCCTATTTTTATTCATGATAGGTACGTAGTTTCTGCTCTTGTTGTTGGATTTTGGTGCTTTGTTTCTGTCTACGGCGCGGCAACGGTGAACGGTGGCTGTGACGTTTTGGTTTGAAAACAAACAAAAACAAAATGTAAATTATTTAACAAATCTGTTGTAAACAAATGTGGGCGAGAACTATAAACTGTTGGTCCGAACGCCAACCTGCTTGTGGTGCAGATTGTAAAAACAACTATCAATTTGGGGTTTCACTAAGCAAATACATAATACGTCGTACATGATTAATATTATTTTAGAAATAAATTTGAAAACACTTGAATTTCTAATACAAAGCAAAACAAAAACTACGACTCTCTTGAACTGGAAACTTACACGGTTATGATAATTGATTCTTTGGCATTTTTGCACAATAAAAAACGTATAAAACGTAATAACATAGCAACAGGCAGGACGTGCTTCGAGCCATCACCACAGATGTGTGTTCATCGTCAACCAAATGACACACTACTTGGTAGCACACCCCATAGATAGAAAGAGTGCACAAAGAGGCATTGCAAAAAATATAGAAATGCAACGAGACACGAGTCACCGCTGTTGTTCACTCAAACCAATGAAATGTGCCCCAGTGTCAGACCATGGCACCTATTGCTTTTGCTTGTATTGCAATTTGATGTCGATACGGAGGGGCCACGGGAAATCGCAATGATCCACTAACATGAATTTATCATCATCAACGTACCTAGCCAGCACACAAACGAAATGCCCGCCGATTATATTGCCCTTATTCCCTATTGCCACTTACCTTAAATGAACAAGATGTATTCGATGATCTTACGATAGAATTCACAAAATTCTATTGTTTCTGCTTCTTATTTGAATTGTTTTTTGTTATTGACGTTATCATATTCGGCGGTTGTGGTAAACATTTTCTCTTCAAAAGTTTTGATTTTGCCACTTGATGAAACATTCACTATAAATAAAGAAAAAAATCTTGCGAATTCACAGCACTTGTTTTTATACATTCACCACGAAATACACACAGCCACGGCAAGGCCCATAGACTCCTCTTCTCCCGTGCAGCACTTACTATGGCCGTTTTTAATATCTATTTTTTCTTTTTTATTACGGCCTATCTAAGACCACAATAGGTTAGTAAAACTAATCTGTTTTGGATATTACTTTTTACACACACACGAACTCCTTTATTTAACTTTTTGCGAAATAAGAATAGAATTACATAGTGGTGTGGGTAAAAATTTAGTTGAAGACGACTTTCTGGAAACAACTTTAAAGCACTGGCGCCTCTTCCAATTGTTTTACCTTGAGAAGGATTTGGATATTTGTTCACCGAACCGCAGTTTGTTGGCTCTGCCTATGAATTCTAGTAGGATATTTAATATTTTTTTAACAAATAATGCACAGAACGTCGCGGAAATTTTTCAACTTTTTCTCTCTTTATTTTTATTTTTATCTATCATTTACACTATTGATTTTGACATTTTATTTTGTGCATTAAATTCGCCTATTGGAATAACGATACAAAAAGAAATTGAGGTAAGTGCTGCCAATAAGAAAACATAGGTGGCTGGGTAATGTCAAGTATACAAAAAGAACAATGGTGCCAATTTTTAGAAATTAACCAGCAGTATATTGGTCTGTTCCAGAACTGCATGAATCTACTAATGGGCCAAATACATACGGTCCGTTGTGCGACGCGTTGCGCGTTTAAAACAGCAACCAAATAAAAAATGTGCCAATTTGTTCTTGAAGTTTTCATGTGGTTGTTGTAACGCGACGCTCAAAGCGCCGTATGTGCCGGGGCCTTAAAGTTGACATTAGGCAAATATTTGTTCCGAATTTGTTGTTCCATATTTACCCACACAAGTGCCAATTTAATACAAGTCAGTAGTCACACGCAGAAAGTTAGCGGTAAAGCAAAATTACAGCCTTTTTCACTATAGACCTGTTCGATAACTTCGCAAGTAAAAAGTATTTGCAAGTTCTTGCAACTACTTGCAAGTACTTCTCATTTCTCTTTTACTCAACAAGTTTGTTATCGAACAGAATTTTGTAAAAATTTGTACAAACTTTTGAGTTGTCGTACAGACCTTATGTCGAACGAAAATGAATACGAAAAAAAAACAACTAATTGTTTTAAAGCAAGCATAAGCTGTGTTCCTTTACTTACCTGAGGTTACCATTTTTGCCATTTGTTACCATTTTTAGCCTGCAAAGCGTTTCTTAACCTCGAAAAGTGGCAAAACTGGAAGCAATTTTTAAGAGAGTGAGAGTGGAGAGATAGCGAAAATGGCGTTCTCTTCTACCACAGGCTACCAGCAAAATTTCTGCAGGTAAAAAATGGCAGAACTGATTTTTCGACTTTTGTTTGACGATTATTTCACAATGAAAAAGAAAATGGACGAAAAACGGAAGAAAAAGTCGAACGCTGACAAAACTTAGTTAAAAAACTGTGAAATAAAAGACGAAAATCGATTTTTTTATGTTTCTTTCTGAGATTGCTGCCAGATCTACCATTTTCCGTTCCTCTACTTTTCTGGTAAAAATGTTCATGAGAGAGCAATTTTGACACTTTTCTCTTTTACCACCCTTACCATTAAAAAAGTAAAGGAACAAAGCTATAAACTCACAGCCTGTTTCACTATGTCGAACGAAAATGAAAACGAAATAACAACTAAACTCGTGCATGATTTTTAAATTTTGTAGTTGTTTTTAAGGGGTTTTTAAGGAAATAAAAACAGTCCATATCTACCCACGCAGGCAATGTGGAGACGTAATTTTATTACATTTTTGCTGGTGTGGACGCACAAAGTAAATGGCGTAAGGAAAATCCCGAATATTGCACATATTAGCGACTATATAATGATGAAAAATTTCGTGTCATATGACATTTACATATAATGTAAACTACCCCAAAGCAAACACAAAGTCAATAATGCCATGAAAACCAAAGTTTACGTGTTTTTCGTTCGCCATACTTTTCTTTCGATATAGTCAGACAGGCCCTTAATATTGCCAATATTGAAAATCAAAGTTTAGGTGTTTTTCGTTCGCAAACATTTTCTTTCGACATACTGAAAAAGGCCCTTAAGGCCTGCGTACATAAGCTGCTCTGCCTGATTGCCTTGCTTTTCTGCTTCATTTTTGACATAATAAAAATAAAAGAATAAAGAAGGCCGAGGGTTGCCCTTTTCTTTTTTATTCTTTTATCAGAAGTAATGGGTACTTTACACGATATGTTTTTTACATATGAGTTGTCACTTTGCATATACATTTTGTATGGGAGAAGTGACAACTCATATGTAAAAAACATATCGTGCAATGTACCCATAAGCAAGGTAAGCAGGCAAGGCTGCTTTTGTACGCAGGCCTTTAAGACCTAAACACCTCCAACGTTTGAGTAAAGTTTTGTGTCATTTCTGGTAGCCTGTGTTTAGACACACACAATTTCTCGGGAAAGTAAATTGAGATTTTTGGGAGAGAGCGGAGAGGAATGAGCTCCTCAATACTTTTTCCTACCCCCTAAAAACTGAATTTACTTTCCCGAGAAATTTGGGTGTGTAAACACGGACATAGATGAATAAAATACAAAGTGCTGCCAAGTTTCAATTTCTTTATTCTTCTAACAGAAATGAAACAAAACTTTACTTAAACGTTAGATTTGTTTTCAGCTTTAGTTTTGGATGAGAGCGGGGAGAAAGAGTATAGAGGGGCCCTTTCCTCTCAGTTGAAATAGAATAACAGAAATTTTTGAATTTTTTTTACCCAAACGTTGGTGTGTTTACGGCTTTATACCCCGGTTACACTTAATCGGATTAACCCTGTGGGTTTGGATTTCAAATGTCATACTCCGGTTACACTTAACCGGATTAACCCAGTGGGTTTGGATTTCAAATGTCAATTCCATTCCATTAACCCGGCAAAAAACTCTAGTGTAACCGTACTATCAATTACATAGCGTCAAATAAATCCTCTCGAAGTGGGTTAACTAGGCAAAAAACTCTAGTGTAAACCTTCTATTAAATGTAAATAAGACTTTAAGTTTCAATGTAAATTAGGCTTCAGATATTACATTAGTCCCGGTCCACACTAGCGTGAATTTCATTAAAAAATTTCATGAAATTAGGTGTTCTTAAATCGAATTCCCCACTACAGCAATTTTATAATTTTACTTTACTATGGAGGTCGATCTAGAGACGCATAATTTCATGCTATTTTTTCAATGAAATCACTCTAGTGTGGACCGGGACTTAGGGGCCAAATACATACGGTCTATAGTCCGTTGTTACGTTATAGTACGGTTAGGCCATGCTTACTGCTAAACCTAAATAACGACGGGACGTACACAAATATTTCACCAACCTACCAAAACAACGCTCTCTGAGCGTCCGTATTACCCAAATCACATTTAAAACACAAAATCCGCGACCGAAACTTACTTAAATGTTTTCATTCGTAAAACAAATAATTTTTCGTTGCAATGAATTGTATTTCATGTTTTGTTGGGCTTTTGTTTTTAAAATAAAAAACACAAACTTTTTCAGCTTACATAAAGTATACGCTCGACGTATTTCGGTAGTTCTCATATGAATACATGTGTTCTACAAACACGCCCTGGGTATACGTCCGTATATAGGAATGGGCCTTAACCTTCTTTAGGCCGTGTTTATATTATAGCCTTTTGCAGGGTTAACCTTCTTTATGAGGATTTGTTTGACGTATATTTAATGGAATTGACATTTAAAACCCAGTGGGTTTGTTAAATCCGCTTATATATAAACGTACTATTAACAGGGTGTTTTTGTAAAAATGCTTGCCTGTCACACGAACCGTTCGAACTAAAACGTATACATTCAAAATTTGGTTCTTGTAAAAATTTACGAACCATTCGTTTTTATCTAAAAGCTTTCGTCTATTTCATAAAAGCTTTTATATTTCAGGGTTTCCATGATACTTATTTTGTGAATTTGGCATAGGCATCTGCACGTAAAATTTGCTACTTGATGGTTACCCCGATAAACAGATGACAAACAAAAAATAAGAAAAAAATGTAATCAAATTTGTCCAAAAATAATTGTGATAATATAAAGAAACGGATGTACATATACGCGTGTGGTTCTATGAAAATAAATAAAATTGAATTCCCTTCCAGTTTGCGCGTGTTTTGTGCCATTTGTTACCCAAATTATTTAATTTTCATTCAAAACGATGGGTATTTTCCATTCGTTTATTTTTGACGTATTCGTTCGTCTGATTTTGTTACGAAAACCAAAAAAATTACGAAAATAAAAAGCTTTCATTTGTTTGTCACACGAATACAAACGTCAACCGCTATGAAAACCAAATTGTGTCTTCGTTCATGAAATCGACGAACGAATGGGCAAAAACATTTTACAAAAACACGCTATAAGCCCATGGTAGAATCATTACAAGGTAGGGCATAGCAAACAGCTGATTACAATTTTTTTCTATTGGTTTGCTTATTCTTTCAAATCAGTATACACAAAATGTGTATGTATTTGTATGGTTTTGAAAAATATGACAAAATATTTTATACATATTAAAATTCAGTCGAAATGAAAATTGTTATTACAACATTTATTATTTATATTTATTACAACATTGTAATAAAACAAACTTTTGAACATATACAGAAGCTGACTCTGTAAAGAAAACTTACAGCGTGTTTTTGTAAAAAGTTTTTGCCCATTCGTTCGTCGATTTCATGAACGAAGACACAATTTGGTTTTCATAGCGGTTGACGTTTGTATTCGTGCGACAAACAAATGAAAGCTTTTTATTTTCGTATTTTTTTTTGGTTTTCGTAACAAAATCAGACGAACGAATACGTCAAAAATAAACGAATGGAAAAGACCCATCGTTTTGAATTAAAATTAAATAATTTGAGTAATAAATGCCACAAAACACACGAAAACTGGAAGGGACTGCAATTTTATTTATTTCCATAGAAGCACACGCGTATATGTACATCCGTTTCTTCGTATTATCACAATTATTTTTGGACAAATTTGATTACATTTTTTTCTTATTTTTTGTTTGTCATCTGTTTATCGGGGTTGCCATCAAGTAACACATTTTACGTGCAGATGCCTATGCAAAATTCACAAAATAATTATCATGGAAACCCTGAAATATAAAAGCTTTTATGAAATAGACGAAAGCTTTCAGATAAAAACGAATGGTTCGTAAAATTTTACAAGAACCAAATTTTGAACGTATTCGTTTTAGTACGAACGGTTCGTGTGACAGGCAAGCATTTTTACAAAAACACCCTGTTAGCCTCCCATTCATTCTTCTCGTTTTTCGTTAATGATCCAAAATATCAAATAAGTCGATGGTCAGACTAGCAAGGTTTCTTGAAACCATTTTCGTTAAAGTTTCTTTTCAAGTTTCGTTAGTGTCCCCACACGTTAACGTGAAATTTCAGATTTTTGCATGTCCTCTTTATTTCGCCATTCGCCTTTGTTCTGTTTCTCATACCAATAAAAACAAAAACAAACATAAATAAACTAAAAAACAACACAAAAGAATTAGAATTAATAATTAAATTAATATTAACAGTTACATTTTCACTATTTCATTAATTAAATGTTTTTATTAAATCTTTTTATGCTTGTTTTGTTGTTAACGTTTGCTTGAGAAAATAAAAATGAAAGAAAATGGAAGAAAAAATCTTGCAACGAATAACAAGAAGAGGCAACACAACAAACACAGAAAACCATGTACATGGGTTTCACTACTTCATACCCCTCGCCTATAAACGTGACGTCGCCATGTTGAAATCGTGCTAGTCTGACCATCGAGTAAACAGTACAACCTGTTGCATATTCAGTTATGGTAATTCTGACAGAATAAGCAAATACACCCAGGCCTTGTTTTTCACAATTTGTTCGAACCTGACCTACCTTCCAAATTATTGTACCATGTTTAAGCCTTTTCCTAATTAATTGCGTGTTGCGTGTGCGTTCCAAAAAACAAAATACATGTATTTCAAATTGACAACAAAAACAAATACATGTATTTTGTTTTTTTGAACGCACACGCAACACGAAATTAATTAGGTAAAGCCTTTATGAGGATGTATTTGAAATATAATGCTTGGTTTACATTTACGAAATCCACTCGATTTCAACTGTCAATTCCTTTTCGTATACGTCAAATGAAAACTCGTCTGAAATCCATTCGATTTCATTTGACGTTTAAGCAATGGAATTAACAGTTGAAATCGAATGGATTTCGTAAATGTAAACCTAGCATAAGTCCCGGACCACACTAAGAGTAATTTCAGTGAGATTTTGA
The DNA here is from genome assembly GCF_047663935.1 of Musca autumnalis. NCBI lineage: Eukaryota > Metazoa > Arthropoda > Insecta > Diptera > Muscidae > Musca > Musca autumnalis. The sequence continues at coordinate 71,649,773 of NW_027411977.1, read as the reverse complement.
CATGAAAGTAAAATAAAATGTAAAATAAAACGGTATGTTTGTTTCATACGAATATTGCAACAAAGCAAAATTTCAGAACACATGAAAACGTGTACACTAGTTTCTTGAAATTATGCATTTTTCCCAAAAAATGCAAAGTTTCATGTCAAAATTACAGCGAAATTACTCTAGTGTGGCCCGGGACTAAGCAATGGAATTGACATTCCCAACAAAAAGTTTACATCCGCGGATGCAGTTGAATCACTACAAGTGTACAGTACAAGTGCCGTTGGAGTACATCTTTTTCTATGAATTCACTTATGAATTTTACACGGGAGCGCGCAGCTAGGATGCACTCCATTTTGCTTCCACAGCACACAGCTAGAATGCACTCCATTTTCGATCCAAATCACAGCTTTTGATGTAGTGTTTTGGATTGAATCTTCGGATTGAATTTTTAGTCAGTCTAAAGATGCAATAAAAATGCAAGCCATTGCGAAATATCCCAGAATAAATAAAATGGATTTGTTATTTGTGTAAAACAATAATACAAAGAACTTTATTATATAAACACAATTGAAAAAAGTTTCCATTAAATTCAATCACATTTGAGTTTACTTTCTCTGTTCTCCAATTAATCCAAGCGCATCTGATTTTGCTTCATCATCCTAAAGGTTTTTTATACTTGACTTCCCATCACTAGTTCAGCTTTCGACATGAACTCCAACTGGACTCCACTCCATTAAAAAATTCCGCCTCGTGAATTACGGCAAAAATGTTCGCAACTTAAGTTTTTATTTCTTTATTTTATAACAAATTCTTAGAAATGTATGCACTCTCTCTTATTTTTAGAATAAATGATTTCGCCAGCCAAAGATGTCAATATTAGGTGTGTACGATAACTTTCCCAGCAAAATTTACTCAGTCAATTCCAGCAACCTCTCTCAGTGAATTTTACTCTCTCAAGCAAGAAATATTGCAGAAAGTTATCGAACAACAATTTGTAAAAACTTGCAAGGAATCAATTGTTTTGAAAAAGAAGAAGAAGAAAAGTTTTTGCATCAATTTGATGTTCTTGTTTTCCATGATTTTTTTTATATTTTTCAGCTTTTGATGTTTAATTTTTTGATATTTCAGTATTTATTTTTGTTTTCGCCAAACAAGAATAAACAAGTAAGAAAAGCGTTAAGTTCGGTCGGGCCGAACTTTTTATACCCTCCACCACAAATTTCAGCCATTTCGGTGGATTAATGTGGCCACAACCTTCAAAATACCGAAATTCGGAAGGTACCGTTCTATGGGGGCTATATGATGGCGTGGACCTATACCTACAAATTTCTGGGGGAAAGTTTTATACGCCTAAAAAAGACTAAATACCAAATTTCAGCCATCTCGGCGTGATAATGAGGCTAAAACATTCAAAATATCGAAAATCGGGAGATACTGTATTATGGGGGCTATATCAACACGTGGGCCTATATAAACATTTTATGGCAGAAATGTTTCTTAGCCTCTGGAAACACAAAATACAAAGTTACAACCGATTATTTGGTCAAATGGGTCAAATAGATTCAAAATATATTAAAATGACGCGTACTTTATAAGGGGCCTTATATGGGGGCTATACCAAAACGTGGACCTATATAACCCATCTTTGGAAGGAATGTTTTTTGACCTCTGAAGACACAAAATACCAAATTACAACCAATTCTGTGGTCAAATGGGTCTAATACATTCAAAATATATTAAAATGACGCGTACTTTATATGGGCCCTTATAGGGGGGCTATACCAAAACGTGGACCTATATAACCCAACTTTGGTATGAATATTTTTTGGCCTCTGGAGACACAAAGTACCAAATTACAATCAATTCGGTGGTCAAATGGGCCAAATATCTTAAAAATTCCTTAAAACGACGACGCGTCACGCGTCATTTTGTATGGGGGCTATACGAAAGCGTGGACCTACATAGCCCGTTTTCAATACCAAAAGTCCTACGTAAATATAACATATTTTCCCAAAATTTCATCAACCTACGTCAATCCGTTCGGACGCTAGAGTGATTTCCACAGACGGACAGACGGACAGACGGACGGACATGGCTATATCGATGTAGAATTGCACGCTGGTCAAGAATATATATACTTTGTGGGGTCTACAATGATTATTTCGAGTAGTTACAAACGTAGTGACAAACTTAATATACCCCCATCCTATGGTGGAGGGTATAAAAATAAAACAAAACAAATGTTTTCAAACCAGCTGATCAGACTTGCAAATTTTTGCGGGACAAATTTTCCCAGCAAAAATTTGCAAGTTCTTAGTCACAAAACTCTCCAAAAATCTCTCCAAACTCGCTCTCTTTTGCTGGATAATTTTGTTATCGAACAGCATTCAGCAATAATTTGTACGAATTTGTACAAATTATTGGGTTATCGTACACACCTATTATAAGATAGGAAAAGTCAATTGTGAAAAATTAACTGTAGAGGGGGTTAACCTCTGTTGCTACGACATCATAGCAACATTCTGTTAAATGAAAACTGTTACTCATTGGAATATTGACAAGAAAAACATTAAAACTCAAGTTTGACGGCATTCGCTTTTGATTTTTTCATTGAATGAACAATAAAAAAGAAAAGAAATAAATTTCAGCCACAAAACACGGCGTTAATGTTTTCTGCCGCGAGAAATGGGAATCAAAAACGATTGACATTGCTGTTATCAATTCCAGTGAGTTGTGTAGCCATCTGCAACCAAAATGTGGAACTATTAGCATATGTTTTTGGAAAATGCATTTGTTCGGGTCTTTATTGCTATACGTCTTTGCGCCAGCGGTATGTAGGGATCAACCAACTGTTTTTGTTTTTTTTATTATGTAGGGATCTCCAAAGCAACTGCTTATAAATTGTATCCAACGGAGTGCATTTTTCATAACTCCGTGTGGACTGCATCGAAGGATGTTGTGAAATCATAACTCCACACTCCACATGCACAACTTCCAAAATTTTTTGGTGGGTTTGAAACCCAGTGGGTTTGTTAAATCCGGTTAGATAAACGTGCTATAATATAACCGGATTTAATAAACCCACTCGGTTTAAAATGTCAATTATTTTGCGTATACGTAAAATAAATCCTCATTAATGCTAAGTTTACATTTACGAAATCCACTCGATTTCAACTGTCACTTCCATAGCTCAAACGTCAAATGAAATCTCGTCTGGATTTCATTTGACGTTTAACCTATGGATTTGACAGTTGAAAACGAGTGGATTTCGTAAATGTAAACCAAGCATAAGAAGGTTAACCCTGAGAAAGGCTATAATATCCCGGTTACACTTAACCGGATTAACCCAGAGGGGTTGGATTTCAAATGTCAATTCCATAGCGCAAACGTCAAATAAATCCTTTCGAAGTGGGTTATCCCGGCAAAAACTCTAGTGTAATGCTAAGTTTACATTTACGAAATCCACTCGATTTCAACTGTCAAATCCATAGCTCAAACGTCAAATGAAATCTCATCTGGATTTCATTTGACGTTTAACCTATGGATTTGACAGCTGAAACCGAGTGGATTTCGTAAATGTAAACCAAGCATAACCGTACTATAACATAAACATGGCGTTAATCTTCTGTAAAAAGATTTATTTGACGGATACGCAATGGAATTGAAATTTGAAGTCAGACGGATTTATTAAATCGAGTTATATGTAAACTTAATATAAGAATTAAATCATGTGTCACCTTACGATACGTCACGTCACTAATCGATTAATAAATTCAGCGTTCTTTGCCATTCGTCCGATTAAATTTTGATTGTCAACACTGTGCGCGTGAATTTTTGGAAAAAGACGCCGATTTTATTCTCCTCCATCAAGTTCTCCCTCAACGTTGTTCGAAGTAATATACACAGGTTTTTTTAGATTATAATTTGACTGATACTACAAAGTTTTGACTTGAATTTTAATAAAATTAGGTAAGTCGAATGGATTTCTGATCGTTTTCTGCATTGTATTTCCATCAATTTGTATTATTTTAGAGTTTATTTAATAAAACTAACAAAATGGCTGACATTTCTACGGAACAACTGACTAACGAAATTCATGCAATATTAAAGAAGGCTGACTTGTCGACTATGTCCGCCAAGAAAGTCAGAGAACAAGTTGAAAAGAAACTGGACTGTTCGTTGGCAAATCGCAAGAAGGAATTCGACAAAATTGTAATGGATTTCATTAACTCGCAACAGGGGGATGATGATGAATCCGAAGAGGAGGATGAGGATGAGAAAGAAGAGAGTGCATCAGAAGAGGAGGCCAGCAGTGAAGAGGAGAAGAAAAAGCCGGCTAAAAAACGTCCACAACCGACACAGCGTAAAGCATCGCCGCCAAAGAAGAAGCGTAAATCATTAACTGCTTCTGATTCGGGCACTGAGTCGGACGGAGGTGATGACTCCGATTTTGAGGTGTCTAAGAAGAGTAAGAAGAAAGCATCTGCTGGCCCTAAAAAGAAGGCTGCTGGGGGCGGTGGTGGTGGACGTAAATCGACAGGTTTTACACGCGCCTACAATTTATCACCCGAATTATCCTCCCTTATGGGCGCCGAGTCCTTGCCACGTCATGAAGTTGTCAAGAAGGTTTGGGCTCTCATCAAGGAGCGTAATCTGTATGATCCCAAGAACAAGCAATATGCGATATGTGATGACGAACTATTCAAAGTGATGAAGGTAAAACGTTTCCGTACATTCGGAATGTTGAAACATTTAAAGCCACATTTCTTAGAGTAGAAATATTGGTACATATGATTGCAAAGCGTACAGTCCAACTCAATTGGGAGTCGTACAGTAATAAAAGATGTTGTGTTTATTGTCCTGAACAGGCATCGTCCTTAAACATTTTTTTAATTTACACCATATTTTAATTTTTAAAAATTTTGCATTAAGTTTTCGTAAATTTTGATATTTTGTCGTCTTCAAGTTGATAATTCTCATCTAAAAAAATAACGTAAAGCATTTCAATTTAAGTTTGAAATACCTATGTACATTTTTTATACATACTTTAAAATAAAAACAAAAGATATTGAGGAAGAAACATGGTGTCGGCATTTCCATGTAGGTTTATACGCATGCGCGTATGCGGTTTATTTCATTTTTTCTAGTTTCAAACCTGCCGTCACCATTAATTTAGAGTGTCGTAAGAAAATTAAAGTATCTTTGTAAGAAATCGTATAAATAAAACATAAATTTAAAATAAAAAAAAAATGTTTACATTTTTTCTTCTAACGTTTGGGGTATTCGTTGTGTGAATGTATGATGATTGAATTTAGCGTTTGTCATTTTGCTTTGTTTATATTTTTCGCAAGAATATGTATCTCGCACACCACAGTGAACTAATGTTCTATTAATAGACCAAAATTAACTTTGAATTATTAAATGACAACAACAACAATTATTGAATTCAAAAGTGGCGATTGCTTTTTGTTAATGTTTTCGTTAACAAAATATGTACTTAATCGTTTTCGAGTTTTTTCTTTGTCTATTTTACATGTTCAAAATGTGATCGGTTTAGAATACTTGTCGAAAGCTCTAATTCAGCACTACTTCAGGAATGTAGGGACGCTTTTTTGTCTGGACCATTTTAACTGCACTTGGAACTCTCCGTCATGGTGAAGCACATCTTCGTAAGAATGATAAATGTTGGAATGCTAACTATTTAATTTGAAGATTTGTGTTGAATTCCGAGGAAAAACACACGCTTCGTAAAATGAAAACGGGAAACCGCAAGGTGGAGTACTCCAACTAATTCTACCTTGCCAGCTAGGAGTCATACATTCAGGTCATATTTCTTACATTATTGTACCATGATTGTCCTTTAAAAAGTATCCACGGTAAAGGTGGAGAGATATTGAGAGAAGGTCATGAAATAATAGCACACCCCTCTTTAACCCAAGAAGACAAACTATTTCTGGAGGATATATTCCAAATGTCATTGGGGCAATCTTGTTGCCACTATCACTATCTGGACTGAAAGATAAAGGGGTCGATCATCGAAAACAATTATCGTTGAGTGGCGTTGCCAGTTGTCAAAATTGATCCACGTATGGCAACTCTCAACTGAAGTTGCGAATCTCAGTTGACGAAGCGGCTGTTTTTCAGCAACCACAAATTTTCAGTTGCAGTGAACATTTTCGAAGAAACAAGAAGTAAAATAGAAGGAAAAATAAACATTTTATTAACAATTATTGATTCTTTGCATCATTAATTAATTTTGTGTATCAATATGGTGGTCCATCGCAATAAGTGAATTTATCGCGTTTGGAGCGGACAGCAGCAAATCTTTTGCAAATGAATTTGGTGACAAATACTGTAGGTTCAGTTTAAGTACAAATGACGAACATCCTCCATCTATATAGCCAACTACACCAGGGAATTTCGTTTTTGAATAAAAATGGTTTTTATTTTGCCTTTTTTCCTCCTCTGTCAACTTCGAAACGATCTAATTTTGGCACAATTTGTCCTCTATCAAGTGGACAACTTCCTTCAATACCTTCGACAATGTAGATTGAGCCATGCAATTGTTGAAATCATTGCCATGGGACTTTTGGAAACTTCCCTCCTCCAAGAATCGCAACGCTGCGCACACTTTTAAAAGTGGGGGTATTGCTGTTGATCTGTAACTTACTTTGAAGTCATCCTTTAACGTTTCCACAACGTAAACTACGGCATCCTTTGGCAATCGAAAATATTTAAGGCGTATTTTGAAAAAATTTACTGATTATACAGATCTTTCCACATGATCATCAGCTTACAGTGCAGATGGCAATTCCAATGGATTCGACTTACCCCTCAAATTTCTTCTAATAGATGCAATGTCCTGTACATTTTCTTCATCATCAAAAAATAATTCCACCGAACTTATCATTTTTTGGGACAGCAAATAAAACTTGACGATCCGAAGATTCAATGGGCAGGTTATTTTCCAATCTTGGGTTGTTTTCCAAATTTGCTCGTAAACTCAGCCAAAATATTAAAATATTGTCCAGAATACACAAAAGAGTTATCCAAAGCGCACTTATTTTTAAAATGTTTTTTTTTTGAGAATAGAGGTGACAAGTTTGAAAAAACACTGATCGATAACATGTTTATCGACCACCCAGTTGAGTTGACATTAATGGTACAACATTTCGTCTCAGTCGCGCAGACAACTGACAACGCAACTCAAGTTTAGTGGCAATACAAGATAGACCCAAAAATTGAAGAAGAGTAATTCAAAGACTCCGTTAAAACCACTGCATACTTTGAAGATGCAAGGCTAAGTGAGCTGAGAGATCGTTTGAGGTTAGAGTTTAGGCAAGTAACCCACGCTAACAAATTTGAAAGAGGAATATTTCGGGCTCTTAATAGAGATGTCCTAGTAATGTACAAGCCCGATATTAGCTTAGAGCTTTACATAGATTTGGGATGGAAACTAAACATGTATTTGTAAGGATGAAAAATTACAGGTCATAGACATTGATGGCTCGTGAGAGCAAGTCTTTAGACAGAGACTAACACATCTTGCATCCAGATTTACCCTAGTAACCCATTCTAATGTCACACAAATCCGCTAAGAATGAAGAAACTTGTCGCCCGATCTCCCTTCTTTCACCTGAAGCAATGATTTTAGAATCTCTATTGCTTCCATCCCTGAAACAGAATTTCTTCATTGCTTCACATCAACATGGCTCCAAAGAAGCTCAAAGCATCCATTACCATCTACCGGGGTGATGCGCAATTTAATGTTATCTCCGGCAAAGTCAACAGTCTTCGTATTCACATCCTAGACAAGAGAAATTAATGTACAACTTGACATTTACTTTGGGGTAGTAATCTACACCTTAAGGAACAAGGTCCTAAAATATAGCTGGCACTTCCTGGGACAAAGAGGAAGAAAGGACACATTGAAAGCTACATATAAGGTCTGAACTGCCTTGCTGAGCGACAAACAAAACGACACACAAACTAATTTTCTAATAATTGCTACGTGTTACGTTCAGATGACAAATGTGGATCATCTTTATGAGGAGGCCAGTTCCTGCTGCGGGTCAGAGTAATATAATGGGAAACGGATTAGCAGATGAAGTAGCTCGAGGTGCCTCTAAGTTTATTTTATCGGCAAGATTCGTGATATCTACATCGAAGATGGCTCTGGAACCTGGATCATCCAAAGCAATCTGGCCAGTAGTCTTTCGTCGTAGAACGAACTCCCTCCTATCATCCGGCAAGTTATGGATGAAAATCACTGTGGGACCCATAACCGATCACTGCAGAGTGAGATCTCAAGCTTCAATATGGGATGACAATGGCATTGACTACTGATGCAGAAATGATAGAGACTGTTGAACATCTAATTTGTAGGTCTCCCTTGTTGTCCACTGAATACCAAGTTGATATGAGATTGATACCCATTATCCTTTTAACTTTGCCAAGCACCCATCATCCCATCAAAAAAATCGACCAACAACACGGCAGAATTCTGGAATTCTCTTCTTCTTCATCTTTAATTTTCCAGCAAAATTTGAAGGAAGAGGTTCCACGCGATGACGTGATTTCACGGCATCTTTTGCAAACGAAGTCGTGAAAGATCCGATCGTTTCATCAGCATTTGAACCCATGCAAAGGAAGTCGTGAAAGATCCGATCTTTTCATCAGCATTTGGACCCATTCCATCGATTCAATAGAGATGAATGTTGTGTTTTTATTTATACACATTTTTTCTAAATTATTTACAATAGGCTTGATGTTGTCGGAGACTCGAAATTACAATCAACGTTGTTAAAATTCTCGTCGTAATGATAATGTCATTGCAAAGTTTGGTGAAAATGACATGCCAAAGAATTGGTGAAAATGGCATGTCATAGCATTGGTGTAAATGATATGCTTTGGATCCAAAAATCAATAGCATCTTTTGGGGTCCACGCTCATATAAAATTCATCGATGAAGATGCTAAAAAGATGACATTCAGATCACTTTCACCCATGATTGAATGACATCCTTGGCATCGAACATTTTGCTGGGTTAATATCCACAAAACTCATTACTACATCATCTCCTTTTTCATTTTCAACTCTTAAAAATGTATCATCATCTGTACATCATCTTCAACCTACCCAGGAAAAAACGCAATGGACCAACGGTCTCCGTGTGAAGCAGTCATCTATGCCATTACATGGCTGCGCATCCTTAAACCTAATCATATTCCATCAAAATTTCGAAATAATCTTTGAACCGGCCGCCGTTAAACTGCACTTTAGCAAAGTTTTGCAAAGGCTAGGAAATACCCAAAGAAATGGATCTATTTCTGGAAGAAATATGTTTTATGATGAAAAAAAAATTGGGCCAAATCGGCTAAGTCCTTGTCATGTCCACCCTTTTTTGAAATTGTTTGAACTTTTGTGGGAGTGTTCCGGAAGCAGGGGATCAATATGGTCCATATTCGAACTTGATTTACATAAGTTTGGATTACTGTTTTATCCAAACTTAGATCGCTAAATTTTGGACCAGTTTATTCATTCGTGCACTCCAGACAGCCAGATGAACGGACAGGTTTAAATCAATTCCACTAGAGTTGGGTAATCTAGTTCCTAGTTCCTTGTACTAGTTCCAAAACGTATGAGTAACATCATTAAATGTAACGTGTGATAGTAAGTATACGCAGTTCGTTCAAAGAAAACATGTGGGCCATTGGAACTGCGAAGTGAACTAGATAGTTCCATATAGTTCCTTTGGCACAACTCTAAATTCCACATTGTCAGTAACGGACTTCGCTCAGTTTTATGTGGTGCCTAAAACATTAGCTCTGTTCCTTTACGTGCAAGAATCTTCAAGTTTTACAACTTTTTACTCGAAAAGCGTTCCTTTACTTTAGAGACCATACAATTCATATGGGAGCAGTTTACAAATTTTACTACTTTTGCCGGTTTTACCAAAGTAAAAGAACAGACCAATTATTTCGAAGAGCCACATTTGTATCGTTAGTCCAAAATCTGAGGTTTACATATAAACGGATTTACTAAAGCCACTGGTTTTCAAATGTCGATGTCGATTGTGTATATGTCAAAAAAATCCTCATAAAGAAGGTTATCCGTGCAAAAATAATAGGGTCGTTCTTAATATGTTCTTAGGAAATAGAAAATTATATTTTGAAAATGCTCTAAAATAGAACAGATTTGAATCAAGATTTAAAAATAAAGCACTCAGAACTATCATACGTCATTATACCCTCAGCCTTTAGGCTAAAGAGGGTATTTACACTTTGATACGACCAAAAATGTGCCTCATCGAAATAATGGTTTTAGACCCCAAGTATGTTTGTACGATATCCGTTTCAGACAATTTTGAGTAGATCTAGCAATGTCCGTCCGTCTGTCTGTCTGTCCGTCTGTCTGTCTGTCTGGCTGGCTGGTGCGCACGATAACTCTCGAACGGATCAATCGATTCGGTTCAAATTTTGGGTATCCAAATATTTTGTCCAGATTTGATTTAAGTTCGAAGATGGGCCATATAGGTCCACTCCTTCAGGTACCTCCCCCACAAATGTTCAAAAATTGTCGCAAAACTTGTGCGCACGATAACTCTCGAAGGGAGTAACCAAATTGGACCAAACTTTGCATATGGTAATACTACCTCTAGGCATACATCAAGTTCGAATATGGATTATATTGGTTCACTCTTTCGGGTACCTCCCACACAAAATTTCTGAAAAGTTCAGTTTAGAGTCAACTCTCGAATCGCTTCGATTTTTGTTTTAGCAACTTGTATTCACTGCCCTCCATACGACGGTACAAGTTTCATCAGGGGCAAGTCCATATTTCCTGAGAAAATAGCCTGAAAGTTGCAAAAAACCCCTTTGACACCGTGTGAGGTGGTTGGAGCGCAAGATAACTCTCGAACGGATCTGCCGCTTCGGTCCAAAATTTGGCCTTAGTAATATTTTGCCCAAACATAGTTTAAGTCTGAAGATAAGCCATATCGCCATAGCCCCACATAAGTTCAAAAATGTTCGGAAAAATTGTGCGCACGATAACTCTGGATGGAAGTGGCCGAATTGGTCTATACTTTACACATCCTAATATATCTACCAGATATAGATCAGGTTCAAATATGGACTATATTTGTCCACTCCATCCGCTACCTCCCACACAAAATTTCGGATAAGTTCACTTTAAGACATGATCTCGAATCACTTTAATTTTTGTTGAAGCAACTTGCATTCGCTGCCTCAATTACGATAGTAAACGTTTTTTCAGGGGCAAGTCCATACTTCTTGAGCAAACAGCCCGAAGAGTGTAAAAACCCCCATATGTTGTGGCTGGAGATCCACTTCCATAACGGTCAATGTCGATCCATTCCTTTTAGTATCTCCTCCGCAAAACTTTTGATCTTAATTCCTAATCAACAGTTTTGTCGGTTCAAACGCCCAAAATTTGTAAAACCCCCTAAATACATACGTATTTTGGGAAAAAATTGTTTCAATATACGCAGGCTGAGGGTATATCTCTGTCGGCAAAGCCGACTGATACTTTTTTACTTGTTTTTATTACACGTTTAGGATGAAAAAAGTATTTTATGGTAGAAAATTTCGAAGTTTTAAATTAGACCCATGGCACAATTACCCAGGTAGTGGTATCGTAAAATTTTGAATATGTTATGTCAAAATTTTCTTTATCTTGTTGGGGAAATAACAACAAAAATAATTTGGTCTGTTCCAGTACTGTAAGAATCTTCTAATTTTTACTATTTTTTTCGATAACATAAAGGAAAAAACGTTATCGTAGTAAAAAATAGTAGCTTTTTGCAGGTTCTGGAACAGAACAATTTTTTTATAAAGGGATTTGACTTTTCGTATTCGAACAGCTGCACAGTGGAAAAAAATACCGATCTAGCGCGCCAAAAGTCTAAAAAAACACATACGCCAATTTAAAAATGATTGTTGCAGTATTAATCTAAGGTGTCCACAGAATGCAACTGCATTTAAAATAATTTGTTTTGCATCAGTCTAAGCGGAATAACGGTCCGTTTTTGGTTGACATTTTTAACTAGTTTTCATAATATAGTTTAGTAGTAAATTTGTGACCGTCGCATGCACTCTTCATACAAAGTAATTTTAAAGCTTTATTGGATTTAACATTTCGTGAAGCAGGTGATTTAAAAAATGTTGAATATAAGATGTTATTTATTGCAACTCGGATGTTACACTTAAAACATGTGACATCCGATTTTTTTCCAATTTGAGGACTTTGTTAAAGCTATTACTAAGGAGTGTCGCGGGATGGCGCGTAGATTTTTTATTTTATTTTTAGTAAACATAGTTCTTAACTAATTTGTAAAATTTTAGCTGCAACAAACTGCAACATTTTATTTTATTGCTATTTTTATTAATATCATTTTTTATGTAAAAATGCTGAAATTAGAGCGGTATCTTCCAATAGGGGCCATATCAATGCGTGTACCTGTGCCGAAAATTCTCCGTCGGAATATTTTATACCACCAACGAAGACTAAATGTCAACATTCAGCTATATCGGTTGGATAATATGGCTAAAACCTCCAAAATTACCGAAATCGGTGGTACCAGTCTATGGGGGCTATATGAAAACATGGTCCTATACCTAAAATGTTTATAGGTTGGATAATGTGGTAGAAATCTTTTAAAAACCGAAAATCGATAGGTACCACATTCTACGGTAAAAATACAAATTTACCAAATATGTTAATAAATGAAGTAAAATTGGCAATTTATAGCTGTTCATATCGAATTTATGGACAAACATACAATAAAACATAGACTTTTACTTTTGGCGCGCTAAATCGGTACTTTTTTCCACTGTGAGCTGGTGTGAAACCACTACCTTGGTAATTGTGCCATGATTAGACCCTATACAATTTCAAAGACATAGAACTGTAAAGATTGGACATAGTGCATAATGCAGTTCAATTTTGCTATTAAACCATAGAGGGTGTTTGTGTATAACATACAACTAACAGAACACGACGGCAACAAAACAAGTATAACATAATTTTATGTCACCATATTGGAACATAACATTATGTTAGACCTCCAGCACCATCTGCCGATGTATAGTAGCAATGTAAATGTCCCATCTTGTTATATTTTATGTCTTTGACAATTTTAATAACATATGGCCTGTTCCCATACTTTATAAAGTTGTAAAAGTCGTAAACGTCATATAAATTTTGTGTACGGGAACGCAAAATGTGTAAAAGTGGTAAACGTTGTAAAAACTTTTTAGTTCTAAAACAGACCAATAATTTACAAAAAGGTAAAAAATATAGCTGATTGTCACATCTATACCTTGGCTGAGGGCATGGTACAATTATTTAACAGGTAGAGGCAAGTGTTGTTGTTCAACAAACGTAACAACAACTACATAGAAATTTTATGTAATACTAGTGTCACTGGTTTTTGTAAACAAAGCATACAAAGTGTCAATAAATTATTTTAATTTCAAAAATATGTTTAGGGTCGCTAAAAATTTAATGAAAAATTAAAGGCGGCTTCAAACTTTTGTTTTTAAAATCAATAAGGCTATGTTTATATTATAGCCTTTTGCAGGGTTAACCTTCTTTATGAGGATTTGTTTGACGTATATGTAATGGAATTGACATTTAAAAACCAGTGGGTTTGTTAAATCCGGTTATATATAAACGTACTATAAACTTATGTTTATTAGGGCTTAATTTTTTTTTTTAATTTTACAAAATAACACACATTTTGTGCCACCTTCTGTCCATCGTTAAAAAAGTTTTCGAATCGAAACAATTTAATATGCTGTTTATATTAGAGCTTTTTGGGAGGTTAACCTTCATTATCAGGATTTGTTTGACGTATATGTAATGGAATTGACATTTAAAACCCAGTGGGTTTGTTAAATCCGGTTATATATAAACGTACTATAAGTATTTTTTGTTCTGAACGGAATCATATATTGCAAACATGCGGGTATGTTCTGAGACACACTTCACCTCTCACTTGACGGCTCAAGCATTTTGTTCACCACATTTACGCTTATTTTTCGTGCATTTTATGGACGGGCTAGGTTTTACTCTTCTCTTTAAATAACTTAATAAATATTTGCCACAAAATAAATTGCAAAAAATAGGAGTAAATGACGTGAACAAAATGCTTGAGGCGTGAAGTGAGAGGTGAAGTGTGTCTTAGAACATACCCGATTATCTGAAATTAACACTAGGTTGATTAAGGCATCATACATAAAATCAATGTAAATGCATTCGAGAGCAAAGTCGGTTGCAGAAGATTTCCAACTGCTGGGAACCCCAAATACAAAAACCTGGACCTACATATATCCACAATTTTTGGAAAGGGTAGTACAAGGATCATTGGGAGCTCCAAGAACCATGTTACAGCCAGTTCGGACCAAAAATGTAGATAAAAATCAATATACCTGAAATGTGTGGGTTATAGGAATAAATGATATCCAAATCTTAAAAGTGTGCAACGCTTTAGTTCGGTTGGTCAAACTACAACTGTGTTAAAAACGAGTTACTAGATTTGAACTAAGCAGACAACAAAGTTAAATAAGGGGTCGATTATGGATAGCAACCCAACTCCAGTTGCGTTGCCACCAACGAATTTAGTAATAGCAATTTCCATTTCTGCACTGAAAATCACACTTTTTTACAATTAAATTTATTGCTAAAGTAAAAAATGTTATAAAAATGATACAAATATGTTTATAATATCCAAGACCACAGTGTGAAGATCGATATTGGGTATATTATTGTATAGATCGTGGTGGGTGCGGTGATTAAAATCCCTCACGAAATTGTTCTGAAGAAACGTCCTTATATGTGGTGCCATACTATGTGAGGCAGTTCGTTCGGACTCGAAGAATCTCCCATTAATATGAGGGAAGTCCTCCCGTTTTATCTTCGGAGATATTCGTGGAAAATATTTTTAATTCTGAATGATATTTTGCCCTCAAAACATATATATCCCTAATGTAAATAAAATAAGTCCATATTTACCTCCTGTTTTTGTAACTTATTTTTGTTCGTTCGTCTATATTCGTAATAATTTAGGCATCCATAGCACAGCCCCCAGAAGACATACACATATAATTTTTCGTATACCCGTTCCATATATCGTTAAGAATTCCTCATCTAAAAATCAGCGCTCTACATTTGCGTTAAAGCGAGTAAATCAATCTACAAAATTTGACAATTCGTGTGAGAAGAATAACAATTTTTACAAAAACTGGGGGTTACATTAGACAATTTTCCTTGCTTCAATTGTCAGTTTGTTGGTGAGAGAGGGTGTTGAGAGGCAAAGGGTTACCATCCCAATAGAAAGTATCTTTAAGACAACATTGATGAATCGTACACGACATTTCCAATTCGTTCACGACTCCTTGCAGACAGCCCTTTGGGATCGTTGACGACTTTTTCACACAAGTGTCCCAGTATTCATGCACGACAACTTGGGCGACAAGGTAAGTGAAGCTGTCGTCGACGACGATTTCGAAGACAAAAAACCCGTTAATTCGTTGACGACAGCTTTACAGACACTGTCTTGCTATTTGTCGTTAACGACCCTACTAAAGAAAATTTTATTTTGTTGTCGTGTGTCAAATTTGTATTCTTATTACATTAAAAATACATCATTTTATAAATTTTATCTTACATTAATTATGATTCGTTCCTGAATATTGTCCGATCCACCTATTTTTGAATTTATCCGCGCCTCAATTTCTCATCACAACCTATGGATAGGCGACCTCCTTTATATATGGATTCTGTAAAAAGAAAATATTATGAATGAATGTGGACAATAACCATTAAAATAATCTATAATCTTACCATATACCACTGCCGCATCTTTTAAAACTGCTGAGATTTTCGGAATTCTCCATGACTTCACTACATATATGTATTAAAAGAATAACTTAAATTAATTATGATGTGAACAATCATTTCATAGCACGCTTTTTTGAAAATTTTTGAGTTTGTTGCCACGACACTTTGCAAGACATGGTCATGCATCGCGTCGTGCATGTCAATTTCGGTAATTTCGTCAACGAATCGTCGACGAAAATGTCGTCGATGACTTGATTTTCTATTGGGATATTCCTCCCCTCTCTCCAACAAACTGACAATTGCCACATGGAAAATATCCTAATATAAATATGGACTAAGAATACAAAATTGCTCTGTTCCAGAACCTGCACGAAGCTACTAATTTTTACTTACTTAGCTGGCCCATTACAGAACATTTGTTCCATAGGCCGAACTAAGAAAAGATCTCCATTTCTCTCTATTTGTTGCTTCGCACTCTGGAATACCGCGCCTTTTCATCTCATCATCCACTTGTTTGCGCCATATATTCCTTGGCCTGCCAAGTCTGCGTGCACCGCCAAGCGGTCCGTATTTATACGCCTTTTTAGCGGGTTCATCATCGCACATTCTTATGATATGGCCTAGCCAACGCAATCGCTGCATCTCGATACGTTTTACAATATTGATGTCGTTGTATAGCAGATACAGAGCCATACATCAGCACGGGTAGTAACAGTATTTTGTAGAGCGTTATTTTTGTTTGACGAGATGTGGCTTTGTTTTTAAACTGCTTACTTAAACCAAAGTAGCATCTGTTCGCCAATACAATTCTTCTTTTTATTTCACAACTGATGTCGTTTGTTGTGTTTACGGAGGTACCGAGGTAGACGAAGTCTTTTACTACCTCAATATTATAGGAACCAACTTCCACAGTCGGTCCGAGCTCAATAGACAGCAGATTCTCCTTCGACCTTCATAAAGGTGTCAGTTACTTCTTTTACTGATCGGCCATGATGGCTATATCATCAGCATAAGCAAGTAACATGTGACTATTGGTGTAGATTGTGCCACTTCTTTTGACGTTTGCCTCTCGTATAATCTTTTCCAGAAGTATGTGGAAAGATCACACGAAAGACTGTCTCCTTGTCTGAAACCTCTTTTGGTACCAAACTCTTCGGAGAGGTTCTTTCCTATTTCATTTTACAAAGCCGGATGAGCATTGCAGGAATACCAAATTCAGACATGGCTTGGAATACCTTTGAACGCAGCGGGCTGTCGAAGGCTGCTTTACCTTTTACAAAAAGGTGGTAGGTGTCGATCTGCATCTCTTGGGTCTTCTCCAGAATTTGCCGCAGGGTAAATATCTGGTCAATGGTGGACTTGCCAGGTCTAAAGCCGACCATACCAAGGTCCAATTATCTCGTTGACCATAGGCTTTAGTCATTCGCACAATATCCCTGACACGATCTTGTAGGCAATAGGGAGTAGACTTATGCCCCTATAGTTAGAGCATACAGTCTTATCTCTCTTCTTGTGGACGGGGCACAGGATACTCAGGTTCCAATCGTCGGGTACTCGTTCTTCCTGCCAGATGGTGCTAACTAGCTGATGAATACACCTTATCAGCGTGTCGCCTCCGGTTTGAACAGCTCGGCTGGTAAGCCATCGGCTCCTGCTGCCTTATTATTCTTCAGTTACCAAATTACCTTGCTGGTCTCTACAGGAGGATGTGCCTGTACCAAAGCCATCAGTTTGATGCTTGACTCTTTGGTAGAATTTTCGGACTTCATTCTGGCTCCTGTACATCTCCCTCTTTTTCATCTCTCTCTTTTTCCTGCGGAAAAGACGTTTCTCCTCTCTCCTTTTCTCCCTGTATCTCGTGCGCTACGCGTTGCTACGGATTGTAAAGTAGCCCTATAAGCCGCATTTTTCTCTTCGGTGGCACTCCTGATCATACCATGGATTCCTTTGTGGAGGTCTCTGATATCCAAGTATGGATTTTGCGGCTGTTTGCATTGAATGGGCAATGCTTTTCCATTGCGCTGATATATTATCGGGATGAGGAGTGCTTTGATTAAGCAATTGGGCTAGTTGAGTGGAATATGCTGTGGCTATCTGTTGTTATTGCAGCTTACCGATGTTTAACTTTCGTGTTGTGCCTGTTCGTACTTTGTTTGCTACGTTTAAGCGGGTGCGTACCTTTGCTGCAACAAGGTAGTGGTCCGAATCAATGTTTGCGCCTCGGAACGATCGTACATCCAACACGCTCGATGAATGTCTTCCATCTATCACAATATGATCAATTTGATTTCTTGTTTTCTGCCCTTATGAATATCGAGATGATTAAATCTGGTACTGCTAACTACCATGTTTTTTGCAGCTGCAAAGTCTATCAGTCTCATACCATTGTCAGATGACTGAAATTCCCGGCTGTTGGGCCAAAGATATTCTCCTTTCCAATTTTGGCATTAAAATCGCCTAGGATGATTTTAATGTCATGGGCAGGGCAACGGTCATATGTTTCTTCTAAGCGCTCGTAAAATATATCTTTGGCCTGTTCGTCCTTTTATTCAGTGGGAGCATGAGCGCAAATAAAGCTGATGTTGAAGAATTGATACCAGATGTTTTAGTCTCCGACTACCTACGAATCCGCAACCAAACTGATGCTTTACGTCATGGCAGCTATAATACAGTGCGTCACCTTTAGATGTTGTTGTGACGCCTTTCCCAATCCATCGTATTTCCTTATGGCAGTAATATCGGCCTTGTACTTTTCAAGTACGTCTGCCAATGCGAAGACTGCACCTTCTCTATAAAGAGTGCGAACATTCCAGGTGCAGATTCGCAGATCGTGGTCCTTAAAACGTTTGCGGGGTTCTTCAACTTTAGAGGGGTTTGTTTTTCTTTTCTTTCGTTTCTTCATAGTAGGTTGTTTTTTCTAGGGGAGGGTTACTAACCCGACGCCCAAACTCAAGTTTTTAACGTTCTTATGGGTGAACGCGCGGCACATGTTAGCAAGGGGGGGTCAGTGTCCACTTGAGATGAAAGAGGGACCAGATAAATCGTGGGCTTTGCCATGTTAAAACCGGTCAGGACCGTTCCTTGGTATCTTCCATCCCCTACGTCACTACGATAACATTTTTTCCTTTATGTTATCGGAAAAAATAGTAGATTCTTGCAGTTCTGGAACAGATCAAATGTCTTTTGGAATTTGACACTCGTATTATTTATTTAGAAACAACTTTACATTAATTCAAAGCCATCTGGCCAAAAAAATTGAATTAAATCATATCAAAACGCTGGCACTTAATTGTACCTGTAAATTATTGTACCATGGGCTGAGAGTATACAAAAATTAAATAAAACACACAGGCTGACTTCCGTATCGTCAGTTGCTTTACAAATGACTGAAAATGCGCGGAATATTATGTTTGTTAACGCCATTGTAATTAACAACTTCGAAGCTACGTGTTTCAAAACACCAAAAATACGCATTTTTAACGCAGGTAAAAAGCATTTAGTTGCATTTTCAAGGAACAATGTATGAGTGTGCAACTGAAATATTTTGACGAAGTTTAAACAACACAAAGCAAATGACGATACGGAAGTCAGCCACAAAAATTTAATGGTATAAACACAATAATAGTTGTGTGATTTTTTATTGTTAAATTTTGTTTCTGGTTGTTTATTTATACATAAATTACTTGTAGTAGGTATGTATTGTATATATACTGTTTCATTTCGGTTGTGTTGTTTTCCTTTTCTTCTATTATTATATAACTAGTAAATATTATTTTCATTTGTTGTTGTTGCTGTTTCATTATTCCTGTGTTTTGTTGTTGTAGTTGTTGCTGTTTGTTGGTTTCCTTAATGTACAATCAATTTGTAGAATCAATATATAAAATAAAAAAACAAACATTCATTCAGCAATAAATACATAGAAAATACAATCATTAAGCATTTTTTTTGTTTAAGTACACATTCTGTTCTGTGCGAACGAACGAATGAAGAATGGTTTTGCATTCGCATTTATTGATTTTTTTTTTTTAATTTTTAAATTTTATTTAGTTTCAATTGTTTGTGATTTAAACAATATTGTAATGGAATATTCTGTATTTAGCATCTGTGTGTGTGTTTTTAAGTACAAATCGAAAATTAAACGAAAACATAATACATGTTATCTAAATTGGAAGAACATAAGCACTTTAGCGTCTAAAAGGTAATGTCAAGGTAAGTACAAGTATCAATTTTTTTTATTGATTTGCCTAAATGCAAACGTATTAAAGAAAACTTAAAAGCATATAGCTATACGCATTATGCGTATACATCTGTATGTATGTGTAAGTTTAATTACTATAAAGATTTGTGGCAAAGTTATAGGGTGCATTAAATAATAAATGTGTCATTGTGTGATTGCTGTATAGGAAGGTAAAAAATTAAATTCGGAAGAAAACTTAAAAAATGAATGCAAGAAAAAATACCATTGTGTTTTGTGAATATTATTACGAAAAACTAATCGAAATAGCAGGATGTCGTAATTGACCTTATACTTTCTTAATATTTCAAAAGACAGTTCCACAAAAGGATTTTTTTTCTACAGGATACCTTTGAAATTTCTTATGTATGGAGATTACATTAACGTTCTTTATCAATCTCAAGAGGTTTGTTTGTTATCTATTGAAGGCAGCCAAAATCTCATTTTGGGGTCGATTATGCATAGCAACCCAACTCCAGTTGCGTTGTCCACAGCAAATTTAGTAAAAGAATTTTCTATTTCCGCTTTAAAATTTATACTTTTTTACAATTAAATTAATAGCTGAAGGTCCAAAACACTGATATTGATTGAATTTGACAAAAATGTCCGTCCTTTTACTCATTTTAATTGCATGATTTATTGAATACTTCCTTATCATTCTGTCTCATCAAGGCCTTAATTAGGTCTTCTAGACCTTCAAAAAAACTTCGATGGATATGATGTTTCAAAAAGGAAGAGTAAGCCTTGGCCCAATGGTGACATATTTTTCATAACGGAACTTGCAGTTCCTTTGACTCAAAAACTAGCTTTTCATTAAGCCATTGTTCTGATAACTTAAGAAACACTGTCGGATTTTATGCCATATGTCATCCCTTCTATCTTTCCATTGAAAATAAATAGAATATATGTTTCTGGACTATCTCGATTTTATCAACACAATTAGGGGTCTCGTTTCGACCTTTTGTTCAAAGTCGTCAACTAAAACCGACATTATAATTAATTTTATTTTGTCAAAATCTTGAACTTCCCAGTAAGGACAAAATGAATTCTCTTCATATCAAAGTATGGAGACTGATTCTGATTTTAAGTCGGCGACATGACATAACGTTCAGCGGACATAAAACCCAAAATGAATTTTGGGCATTATGGCCGTCCAGACGGCGGGGTCCCATTAAGGCCCAATTAAGTTGTGACAGGTCATAAAGTTAATTTTACGTTGAGCCAGTTTTTAATAAAAATATGATAAACGCCGCCTTTAAGTCTGTCCAAGGGTGTATGCCTTAAATCCTGGTCAAAAGATGGCTACTAACAGAACATTTGAATATAAAGTTGGTTTTAATTCAAGGATAGCCAACTGTCTTCCTTGCAAAAGGCTCAAAATGAAGACATTTTGCAAGGAAGACAGTCTTAAATCCCGGTCGAAGGGCAGCAACGCCAAGGAAACTGACTTTGAAAAAGCAAACAAAAAATTGGTCATAACGTCCAGAGTGAAATTGAGCCTTATGAAGACATTTTGCAAGGAAGACAGTCTTAAATTCCGGTCGAAGGCCGGCAACGCCAAGGAAACTGACTTTGATAAAGCAAACAAAAAATTGCTCATAATGTCCAGAGTGAAATTGAGCCTTATGACCCCGCGGTCTGATTTTGACCACGGGGTGTTGTGCCAGGTCGCCTTTAAACTCCTTATCGTCTCTTTCTGATAGTACAACTCCATTTGTAGAGTAGTTTTACATAACTGAAATAATCAGGAAATGTAATCAAACATTGCTAATATTTTTATGTTGACTTGTCAAAGACACGAACTCAACCACTTGCGTGAACATTATGCGGATACATAAGCAACACCGTGGGATTCAAATTCCTTGGCATATTGGTAAAAAACGTGTTTCTGGATATTTATTAAAAATATCCCAGCCATTTCCATAGTTTTCGTAAAATATTCACACCTGTGTTCTTTTCATTTGTTTTCTTTTTTTAACGACTTTCTTATTTAAAAAATACTATTAAATTCCTAAGTTTGTTGATTTAATCATCAGCAGGTTGTTTACTCAACTTCATTGTCTTCATATGTTTTAGTTTTTTTTTGTGTTTTTGTGAAAAAATGTCTCTCTTCTTATTCTCTTTACATTTTTTTGTAAAGCTTTTTTCTTTTGCATACTTCTTCCACCTCCTCCACTTCTTCTTCTCTTTAGTATGCCTAACACAACATTGTTAGTGGATAACTTCCGTTAATAACGATAATAGTTAGGTTTAAAGGGTCCAGCTTTGTTGAGACCCATATATTTCGCCTGTTCATCGGTGAGCTCCGTCAAATGGGCATCAAAGGTTGGCAAGTGCAAGCTAGCCACATACTCATCCATTTTCTTGGGCAACAGATATACATCAGACTTGTATCTGCCGGGTGGAGCATTAAATAGCTCAATTAATGCTAAGGCCTGGGTGGCAGATGTAATTGACACAGCAAATGATGGTATGCTCGAACATGACAAATTAACCAAACGTCCTTCGGCCAGTAGAATAATGTACTTGCCCTCTGGCCATATAATGTGATCGACCTGGGAACGTACCTTCTCCCATGTCAAATCCGGTGTACGTAAACTATTTACATCAATTTCCGTATTGGAATGTCCCATATTGCACACAATACAACCGCTCTTCATTTTATCCATGTGTTCGCGTACCACAACATTTTTGTTGCCTGTGGCGGTGACAACAATGTCCACATTACGTATCACCTCGTTCAATTTCACCACACGGAAACCATCCATACTGGCCTGTAATGCACAAATAGGATCAATTTCGGTTATATAAACAATACAACCCTGACCCTTTAAGGCTTGAGCGCAACCTTTGCCCACATCACCATACCCGCAGACAACAACTTGCTTGCCACCAAACATTACATCGGTGGAACGTTTTAAACTATCCAATATGGATTCTTTACAGCTGTACAAATTATCGAACTTTGTTTTTGTCACCGAATCGTTAACATTCATGGCGGGTACGGTCAATTTGCCCGCCTTCGATAGCTGATATAGACGATGAACACCGGTTACACTCTCCTCCACAATACCTTTCACCAATTTAAACATGGTTGGATATTTTTTAAGCATTAAATGTGTGGCATCACCACCATCGTCCAGTATCATATTGGGTTGCCAGTTTTCGGCGTTGACACAACGATCGATACACCACCAAAAATCTTCTTCTGTTTCACCGCGCCATGCAAAAATTGGTATGTTTGCTTCGGCCAAAGCAGCTGCAACTTCATTCTGAAATAAAAATAAATTTGATTAGTATTTTTCAATTATTCTTTATATTATGAAAGGTCATCGAACTGGAGTCCGAAGAATACAATTATTTATTTATATGTCAATTAACATGTACTTGCAAGTACTTTATGCCCTCAGTTTTACGTCCTTACATTTTGATAGTTATAAAAAAAATTAAACTTATCTTTTCTAAATTTTTTGTAGGAGGTTCCCATACCCATATATATCGATATAGTCCATATTTCAACCTGATACATGATAAGATGAAATAATACGATGTGCAAAGTTTGGACCAATCAAAACCTCCATTTGAGGCTTATCTTGTGGTTTTTTTTGGAGATTTTTGGCCATTATCTCTGGAAGTTGATGCTTGGTGATTTTGGTTAACATCCTTAATTTTTAGTTTTTACTTACACTAAACCATTAACATTCCCCTGGTTGCTACTAAGAATTCTTCAATTATAGTCGCCAGTATCTCAAGCTCCTGCGTAACACAACACCTGACTGTAGTTGTCAAGATCAAACCATTGCTACCAAGGAAGCAAGCATCAACAAGACGACCTTCAAAAGGGCCAAAGCAAAGAAAGCAAGGGACCAGAAATAGGATAGAAGATCTTGAAAGCATATCCGAAAAGTAATTTCAGAAGATAAGATGTTAGGAAATTTTGAAAGAAAATACCTCGCTACAAGGGAACTTCTTTCCGGCGAGTGCAGAAGCGACCCCTATCGAGGTCCCTGTTCAACTGAAGTGATGAATATGAATCGCACAGTCACAACATGAGGTCCCAATTTTATGTCAAAAGGCAAGTCTTCAACCAATTTGGTTAATGTCACAGTCTTCTAAAAAGTTGCAACAAAGACAAAGAAGTCAAACGCTGGTTCAAAAGGCTATGCGAGGGTTTCGCTGGGATCATCAGCTGTCTTGCCTTCTCAACCCTTCAAAATGGTAATGGTGGGCAAAGAGGAGCCCACCCTCACAAGTACAAACGTGAACAGGTGGAATACTCGAACGTCTGTTACAGCATCGACCATTTTAAAACCCATAAAAGTGCAGCCTACCAAACCGAAATCACGATCAGTGGTCATCAAGCGGATAAAGGCATTTAGCAAACAGCTGCATGTTGCGAAGAAGTCGACACAGTCACAACCGGCCAATCCGTCTGTATCGTATGCTTCGGTGACAACCAAGAATACGGGGAAGGAAGTTGGCATCGGAGACCCTGAAGTCTCCTCATTGGGCAGTTCTTCACAAAAACGTTGTGTGGCTAAACCAGGGCTGCGCTTCTTTGCAAAAACAGTTGCCACTGATTTGTCTTTGCATTTGCTGTTCTTCCTCAAGTCACTATGCGTGAACAAAAACAAACAAAAAACCTTCATTTGGTTGTTGCTTTTTATACTCTCACGGGCAAAATGTGCCTCATCGAAATAATGGTTTTAGACCCCAAGTATGTTTGGACGAAATGTTTTTCAGACAATTTGGAGTCGATTTAGCAATGTCCGATTTAGCAATGTCTGTCTGTCGGTCTGGGCTGGTGCGCACGATAACTCTCGAACGGATGAGCCGATTGGGTCCAAAATTTGGCGTTCGTAATAATTTGTCCAAACTTAGTTTAAGTTCGAAGATGGGTTATATCGGTCCACTCCTTCCGGTACCTCCCCCACAAAAGAACTCTTGAAGGGAGTAACCGATGTGGTCCATACTTTGCACATCGTAAAATTTCTACCAGACTTATATGAGGTTCCAATAAGGACTCAATTGGTCCACTCCTTCGGGTACCTCCCACACAAAATTTCGGAAAAGTTCAGTTTAGGACCAGCTCTCGAATCGCTTCGGTTTTTGTTGTAGCATCTTGTATTCACCGCCCCCCATACGACGGTACAAGTTTTATCTTGGGCAAGTCCATACTTCCTGAGAAAATAGCCTGAAAGATGCAAAAAGCCCCTATGACACCGTGTGTAGTGGTTGGAGATTGAGATAACTCTCGAAAGCATTTGCCGATTCGGTCCAAAATTTGGCCTTCGTAATATTTTGTCCAAACATAGTTTAAGTTCGAAGATAAGTCATTTCGTTCCACTCCTTCAGGTACCTCCCCCACAAAATTTCAAAAATGTTCGGAAAATTTGTGCCCACGATAACTCTTGAAGGGAGTGACCGATGTAATCCATACTTTGCACATCCTAATATATCGACCAGATATAGGTCAGGTTCGAATATGGACTATATTTGTCTACTCCTGCTGGTACTTCTCACACTCGAATCACTCTGATTTTTGTTGAAGCGTTTTGCATTCGCTACCTTTATTACAACGGTAAAAGTTTTTCAGGGGCAAATCCATATTCCTTGGGAAAACAGCCCGAAAGGTGTAAAAAACCCCAATGTCACCGTATGTGGCGGTCGGAGAACATGATAAATCTTGAACTGTTCAACCGATTTGGTCCAGCAATTGGTCTTCGTCATATTGTATCCAAACTTGGTTTCATGGGCAATACCGGTCCACAACTTCCGGTACTTCTCCCCAATATTAAAAAAATGTCACTAAAATGCTAGGACGATATCACCTGAATGGGTAGATCTCCTAATTTGGAAAGTTTGGATTCCTAACTTTTTGTCAAAATTTAGTTTAACTTCTAAAATGGCCCACATCGGTCCTCCCTAAGGGTACCTCCCACACAAATGCAGTTAATTCCTAATCCACATTTTTGTCGGCAAGTTCAAATGTCCAAAAAGGGCCACAAAATTCTGAAGAGACCGTAGGTGAAAGTTTCACTTCACATTGGCTGAGGGTATATATCTGTCGGCAAAGCCGACTGACACTTTTTTACTTGTTTCACTCATACATTCACACATGCAATCGTTTTGTTTGTGTTCCTATGATCGGCGCTGGTCTAAAACGAATCAAATTGATTTGAGTGTAGCGATCATCGACAAGGCTTAACCCAACGGGTGCAAGCTTTTAGGAAGGATATGCTTCCGAATCCTCCGAACTACCAGTAAGGCATAGGTAATAAAATATTAGCTTTAAGCATATTCATCTACATCAGCAATGGGCATAGACACACATTTCCTATGCTCATGAGCATAGATAGGGAGGACGAACAGAAGCACATGCAAGCCACATCGTGTGGTTTCGTTTGGATCGGTTATGGTGTTTAACACAATACAATATTTTGTATTTTCTTTTGATGGTGCCCATTGCTGATCTACATCATTGTGAAGCTGCTGAACTCCTACAAACCCCGTTAGTCTCAAATGTGGGCATCGCCCTAGTCCAGAAACCAGAGGAGCATTGTGGCTAAATATATGGCGGTGCTCACGTATCGAACATGCAAACCTTTTCCAATGTACCAGGTAGGCAAGTTGGTCTAGGTGACCGATGGTTCGAAGATGGAACAAGGAACGAGAGCTGGTGTGCCCTGTGAAGGACCGAACATACAGACTTGGTGAACAGGATTATATAACTGTGAACAAGATTATATCGCTAGCAATGATTCCCCTTAAAGTGCACTTTAGCGAAAATTTTAAACTTTTTTGAGGGAGCTGCTGGAAGTTGATGTACGTTTGGAAGAAATTTTATTACTAGGGAAGTTTCGTCCAAATAGGATACTCAATTCGTGCGTTATCGTTCTTATCAGTAATTTTAATAGGTCCCGACAGCCATTTTTAGAACTTGTGGGTCAATATCTCAGGAAGTATGGAATTGCACCCGAAAAAATACCGTCGTAATAGAATGCGCGAGAGCAACGTGCTACAAAATATTTATACCCTACACCACCCTGTGGTAAGGGTATTATGTGTTAGTGCATTTGTACCCAGCAAAATAAATTGGAAGTAGTGCAATGTAGACTAGTTCTTTCACGGCATGTTTTTATGCAGTTCAAACGGAGTCGTGAAAAAGGCACTCCATTCCTCACATTTTAACCGCATTTGGATGCAATCCAAAGAATCACATCCATTTGTCACATTTTAACAACATCCGGAGGCAGTTCAACGAAGTCGTGAAAAAGGCACTCCAATTCCTCACAATTTAACAGCATCCGGATGCAGTGCAAACGGAGTCGTGAAAAAGGCACTCCATTCACTACATTTTATTAGCAGTTGTTAGAGATCCCTACCTGTACATAAATCAGTTTGTACATCTCTACAGGCAGCGGAATACATTTCCAAAAAGAGATAATCGTGTTAACATTTCCAAAAATTTGTTAATACAAACTAAATAATATTTAATTTGTGAACATTTTTCCGGTAACTCACGAGAAGAAAATTTCCCAATGGAGTGCTGTTGGTGTACATGTCGAAATATTAACTGGTGATTGGAAGACAATATCAAACCCATTTAGCAGATGAAGCAAAAGCACTTAAGCTTGGATTAAATGAAGAGCGGAGGAAACACACATGTTTGCGATTGAATTCAATAGAGAATTTTCATAATTTGTGTTAATTTAATAAAGGTATTATTATTTTTGTTTTACACAAATAAAAAATGCATTTTATTTTGTTATTCAAAACACGTGCTCTAGACTGCCTCCTATTCTACCCCAAAGGGTCAGTTAAAATGCAATGCCAAAGGGTCAGTTAAAATGCAGTGCCAAAGGTTCAGTTAAAATGCAATGCCAAAGGGTCAGTTAAAATGCGGTGCAATGGAGTGCCTCTTTCCGGGGTCACTCCCTTGTAAAAATCATGAGTGAAAATGCATAATTTGATGCACTTCCAAATCACTTGTACATATCATTTAACTGCCTCTTTGGAGGCAAACTTTTCGCTGGGTATGTAACATGCCTAAGGAAAAGAGATAGACCCATAGTTCCTTCTAGGGATATGCATAGAATCACTTTCTGAGTCGATTTATGCATGTCCGTCCGTCCGTTCGCAACGTACAGGTCGCATTTATTGTTCGATTTGGCAGTAATTTTAATAGGTCCCGACAGTCATTTTTAGAACTTGTGGGTCAATATCTCAGGAAGTATGGAATTGCACCCGAAAAAAAAATACCGTCGTAATAGAATGCGCGAGAGCAACATGCTACAAAATATTTATACTCTACACCACCCTGTGGTAAGGGTATTATGTGTTAGTGCATTTGTATGTAACATGCCTAAGGAAAAGAGATAGACCCATAGTTCCTTCTAGGGATATGCATAGAATCACTTTCTGAGTCGATTTATGAATGTTCGTCCTTCCGTTCGCAACGTACAGGTCGCATTTATTATTCGATTTGGCTGAAAATTGAGGAAGATAATTTTTTTAGCCTAATGAAGAACGCTATTGCTTTTGGTGAAAATCGGTTCAGATTTGGATATAGCTCCCATATATATTTTCGGCCGATTTGAGGTATTTGATGCACAAAACACGATGTATCTGTCCAATTTTGATGAAATTTTGAATGTGTGATGGAATTAGGTCTCTAGATAAATGTGCCAAATTAAATCGAAATCGGTTCAGATTTGGATATAGCTCCCATATATATTGTTACGAATGTAACTGATAGGTTTAGGTTAATTTAGTTTAATTTCCGTTAATTTAAAAAATTTGAATTGTAACGTAAAGTTTTTATTACGCAGTTACTTTATTTAAGCAACAACAACTACCATGTAGAACTCTCTTCATTATTCTAGATGTTACTTTACCTTTTATTAATGTGCTTTTGTCTGTTTTGCCATAATCATGTAATTATCGTTTAGTTGCTACTTCTTTCTTGCATTTGTTTGTTGATGTAATTACGTCATTACTGTGCTTGTCGTCCGCCTGTATTCCCCCATGTATGTATGTGAGTATGGTTGTTCGCTTAGTGCGAATGTGCGTCTGTGTGTTCGTTGCACAGATTCGAGGTGTTGCCAGACTTTCTGGATAATTCTAGACCAAGGAGACTTTGGGGTATAAATACAGGGGAACTGGCAATGACGAGTTGAGTTGTGTTTTAAGCGTTGAACTGAACAGATCGGTAAAGGAATAGCTGCGTGCTAACTAGAGACTTGCTGTGTGCTTAGTAATTAAAGTCGGTTCTGAATAAGTGTAATAAAGTAAATAAAGCATTGTAGAAACGTAATCTAAAACGAACCCTGTTTTATTTGGTACAAATCGTACTGGGGAATAAAACAACGTCTACACGGAGATTAGTTAAATCTAATTCCGTAACAATATTTTCGGCCGATTTGAGGTATTTGATGCACCAAACACGCTGTATCTGTCCAATTTTGATGAAATTTGGAATGTGTGATGGAATTAGGTTTATAGATAAATGTGCAAAATTATATCAAAATCGGTTCAGATTTCGATATAGCTCCCATATATATTTTCGGCCGATTTGAAGTATTTGGTGCACGAAAGACGTTATATATGTCCGATCTCAATGAAATTTGCAATGTGTGACGGAATTTGGTCTAGATATAAGTGTGCCAAATTATATCAAAATCGGTTCAGATTTGGATATAGCTCCCATATATATATTTTCGGCCGATTTAAGGTATTTGATGCACCAAAGACGCTATGTATGTCTAATTTTGATGAAATTTGGAATGTGTGACTGTGTTTGGGCTCGAAATATACAGCTGTGTTCAAAATAATAGGAGTGCTCATTCACACCAAGGGAATGGTCGAATAAACATGGTTAAACTTACCCATTTTGGTTTATTTTGAATTTGTTTAACATTGTTGACATCCCAACAGTTAATTCATCAGCAGAAATGTGGTAATCTGTTTTAAATTATTTACTGTTTACACCAACATTATAAATCGCCTTTAAATTTGTTGTTCAAAAAAATAGGAGTGTGGAAGAAAAAGGACAATAAAAATATTTTTATTTGAGTTTAAGATCAAAAGTGTCTATATTTTAGTTGACAGTAGTGAATCCAATAGATTTTATGAGATTTGACGGCTGTTGGAAAACAAAAGTTCTTTTGGAGGTAGCCTAAAAACAGGTGATTGTCCTTGCAGCGATTTTTTCCATAAATTGAGCACTTATTGGGTAACTCAATGGTTTTTATAGACAGAACTTTAGTGATTAGAGTTTTTTGATGCTCTGACTGTTATCTCGAACAATATATAATGATCGGTATCCCAGAAATTTGTGTATTTTGATCCTTGAGCCAAGTTAAAGCCGGTTTCCGTTACCTCTTTACGTAAGGATCGGTTAAAAAAAGCGTATCAATAAGGCATTAATTTCTCAATCAAGTGATGTTTTGAGGTCCTTAGCATCTTAACTGCAAGCAGAATTCATTATATGGTTCATTTTTCAATAATTGGATGATTGGCACATATGAGACATTTTTCAAAACGCTTTGTTGAGAAGGAAACTTTAAAGACAAACTTTTGAAGTTTGCCTAAGATTATTTTTATTAGGTTTTGCATCGTATAATAAACATTTTTCTAATGAAATAACCTAAATGAAGTATTTTTGAGTGAAAAACGTAAGTTTATATTGAAAAATATATTACGGCGTATACCAACCTTAGTGCAATCCCAGCCTGCCTATCACTAAATGGTTCAAAGTACATTTCAACCGTTCACGTTTTAAACATTTTTTGAATAGAAGCGAAACTGATTGCAAGTACAAGGTTAGCATACTAAGGACTTTTAAATATTATTTGGTTAGGGGAATAAATTCCTTATAGATACGATTTTTTGGACGATCCTTGCCTTAAGGGCTAATGTAAACTGTCCTTAAACTTGGCTCAAGGATCAAAATACACAAATTTATGGGATACCAATCATTATATATTGTTAAAGATAACATCCATAGCATCAAACAAATCTAATCGTTAAAGCTTTTGTCTACAAAATCCATTGAGCTGCCCAATAAGTGCTCAATTTATGGAAACAATCGCCTGTTTTTTGGCTAACTCCAAAGGACTTTTGTTTTCAAACAGCAATCAAATCTCATAAAATCTATTGGATTTACTACTGTTAACTAAAATATTGACAATTTTGATCCTAAACTCAACTAAAGCTATTTTTATCGTCCTTTTTCTTCCACACTCCTATTTTTTTGAACAAGAACTTTAAACACGATTTATAATGTTGGTGTAAACAGTAAATAATTTAAAACAGATTGCCTCATTTCTGCTGATGAATTAACTGCTAGGATGTCAACAATGTTAAACAAATTCAAAATAAACCAAAATGGGAAAGTTTAACCATATTTTTTGACAATTGTCTTTTTTTTTTGTACGGGCGCTCCTATTATTTTGAACGCAACTGTATGTGCCAAAATATATCGCGTAATCTGCTCACATTTGGATTTAGCTCCCATATATATTTTACCTATTCACAGTGGTGTAGGGTATTATATAGTCGGCCCGCCCGACTTTAATCCTTTCCTTACTGGTTTAAATATGTAGAAGTAGTGGTATTGTCCATATTCGAAGTGTGCAAAGTTTGGACGCAATCGGTTACTCTCTTCGAGAGTTATTGCCGCTTTATTTTAGCGAAAACTTTTAAACTTTGGGGTGGAGGCACTCGAAGGAGCAGACCGATATGGTACATTGATCTAAGTTTGAATAAAATATTACCAGAACTAAATTTGGACCGTTCGAGTTTAATCGGACATGACTAAATCGCCTCCAAATTGTCTAAAACATGAGGCACATTTTTGGTCGTATCAAAATGTACATACTCTCGATAGCCTAAAGGTTATAATTTGCTTTAAAACATAGCATGTTCCATTCATGCTTAGTATACTCACTTTTGGCCTAAAAACCAAATAAAACGGATTTAAGTTTCAATTGACAAGCATATGAATTTTACATTTTGTTCTACATATGTTGATAAATGGTCTACTGTAATGTAAGAGTAACCTTGATATTATTATTGTGCTATTGATAGAGAGATTAATGATAAACCATATCAATTTCTTTCGGTTTGGCACCTTTTGCGGTATAATCACTTTTATTGATATACCCCATGCAATAAATCTCTTTCTAAATCAAAATTGATTATTTTTTAAAAGAATTTTAATTATCACAAATTTGTGGCACTGCATAAATAAACGTTTAAAAAATACATATCGGCATTTTTTCGATTTATTTAAGGTGCCATAAACAAACGGGGACAAACATAAATTTAATTGATCACGCAGCTACTCATAGACCACCATTATTATTATTTATATATTTTTATTAAAACAAACAAAATAAAAAAAATGATTGGGAGGCAACAAAATAATAGGGTGACAACAGGCTTGTGCAATCTCTTCGCCAAGAATTTTGTATGTGTAGAATGCGAAAGAGCAGCTACTGTTGTATGGCCAAAATGAAAAAAAAAACATTCAATCATTTTTTGTAAATTTATTGTGTTATTATTATTGTTGATTTAAATTGATCTGCTGTGTACGTATATTTCGCCATCATGATGTGGCCCATGCAAGTGATGTGAGGGGGAAATGTGATGTGTACGTAAGCCTCTTCTCTGCAGTTTCTGTTTAAATTTTTATTACAATAAATAATGAGAATTAAATTGTAGTGAACAATCTACCCCTTTGCTATTGTGACATATGGTTGGCATATAAATCGATATCTGTATCTTATCATTTACATTGTATAAATTGCTATGACTGAATGCTTTGGGGCGTCTTAAAAAATATGATAACTGACAATGGGTATATGGCAGCAGTACCAATGGATGGGAGTGAGTGATGTGTGGTACCACAAATAATAAATAACAAAGTCAATATGCAGTAGTCACTATTTGTTCTTTTTATTTCAAAATGAATATTTACATCACATCAGGCACGTGCTTTATTTTCCAGTCGACGCATCATTTTTATTGTTTAATTTTTATTTATCAAAAATTTACACAATATTCATCTATTGTCTGTGAATTAATTAGAGCAGTTATGAAAAGTACATTTTCGTCGTGGAGATGTCTTTTGGGTGAACCATAAAGAAAGAAGTTCAATTAACACTTGGCTTTATTACTTCATTATTTATTTCTTCAATTTTATTGAATTGTTAACGAAAAATACATTGTTTTCACAATAGAAGAACTGCATGATAATTTGTTGTGTTAATATTCGGACGAAAAATTTGTATATTTTATGATCTATGAAAAGCTAATAAATATATTTGATGTTGTGCCAAGGGAGCGAGAGGGCATGTGAATTGTTCTGTTACATAGTGAGTAACCAAAATTGAAAACAAAACACGTTTTTCTCAACTATGTTTGATTTTTTTGGGAATTATCCCAACTAGGGTATATTAAACCTTCCCCGGTAATAAAGAAACCGGATTGATCCGAAAACACACAACAAATACGAGACTCCCTCACAGTTCCACAACAGCAGCAGCATTTGACATCCGTCGTTGCTGTTCCATTCCCTGAAAATGCATCCTTTTTACAATTTAATTAATACAGGTAATATCGAGTTAATAGTGCTAACATAAACAATTACCTCCCCTACCTTAAAGACTTTTTTGTGGACAGAAATTTGCAGCTATCTGCCCCTAAGTCCTCTACTACTATCCTGACATCGTGGACAAAGGAAATCAACACTCAGCTAAACATACACATTCGCGGACAAGCCATTCCGACAACCAAAAATCCCAAAATCCTGGGCGTCACCTTTGACAACCTACTATATTTCTGTAAACACGCTGAGATAGTAGCAGGGAACGTCTCTGTCAAATAGAGAAGAACCTATCCGACAAGATTTCCGCAAAGAACTTCCAAACCTTACCCAAATTCCCTCGAACCCAACAAACGATGACATCCGAACAGCACTGAGGCAGGCTCAAGCAAGAGTAGTGGAAGAGATATTCTATCATACACAAGCAGTGTAGTGCTAGGCGGGAGACCCCCACACATAAATGAAGACGAGAGGGTACTACCTAGGTAGACCAGAGCGATACTGTCTCAACTTCGGTCTGGAATCCCTAGGTACCTTAACAGTTATCTCTTTTCGGCCAGAATCCTGAGATAACAGATACATGCCCAAAATGCGGCCAATCACCTCATATCACTCGATACCTCTTCGCATATCCTGCAAACCCGACGGACCTGACAGCTGAGTCACTACGGACACATCCAGTCTTAGCGGCTCGATTTCTGGGGCTGGATGTGGATGCTTAGATGCCAATCTACTAATTTCAATTTTCTTCTCCTTCTTTTCTTTCCACCGATAAAACTTTACCTGTAGGGGTTACAACAATAACAATTGCAGTGTACAGCGTTGTGATGGTTATAAGGTACTGAGGAAGGATCGTATAAAAAGTGAAGGTGGGTGATTACCTTTCCCATTGCATCAGTCTGTTCAATACAGACCTATCTCGCTTGATCCTTGCTCCAATAACCCGTACATGGAATGCATGGGGTAGCAGTTAGGTGTGGAACTGCCGAGGTTGAGTTGCTTAACGTATACATCCCACCATAAGTAGCTGTACTCCAGGTTACAGGCTCAACATTAGCCCGCTTTTGAAAGGTCAAGCCGGCTGCTCTAAGGGGACTTTAATGCTCATCATGAGTTGTGGCATTCGGTGTCGTAATGACCACAGGGATTAGGGTTGGCAGAACACATTGATATCCCTAACTTTTGCCAGAATAAGCCGAAAGTGCCTTATTCCGCAAGTCATAACCATCGTGTCACCTGGTCTGACAAACTACGACATCTGGTAACTGGTCGGGGGTTATCATGAACGGCAATTCCCCGTGAATTTTTTCACTTTCTCCCTTAAGTTGCAACGGCGGAAACACAAAACTCACGGGGAAATTTCATTCATGATAACCCCCGTCATTTCTCTTGGGTCATACCAACTCCCTATAATCGTCTCCATCAACAGACCCCCCGACGTCATCACCTCTGCACGCAGCACTTTTATCAAACATGGGAAAGCTAATTGGACTACGATCAGAGAGTTCACCAATCACCGCTTCAGAGAACTGACCAACTAAAACTGGCGGGACTAGCAAATGAGCGTGATGAGCTTCGTCGAGCCAATTCTAGTGACAACAGAGTTAGGGAGCTGACACTGGAAGTTAATGGGTTGATCGGTGAGCACAAGCGCAACAAGTGGCTAGATCATCTGAATATTTGCAACAATGGAGCCGGAATTAGTGAATGTGGGCAACGGTTAACTCGCCCTCGAAACCCGGAAAGAATTAAGATATAACCTCAGTCATGTTTGGCGACGTTACCATGACTGATCCGAAGAGGTGTTGACAGGGCGAGGAGAAACCATCACAATTTATAATGCGTCATACTGCAAATGCCATTAGAAACGCTGAATCATCCAAAGAGTTAGGGCCTGACGCTATCTCCATGATAATAATGAAACAGCAGAATGGGCTGGGAATTGAGTATCTAACGAAAGTTCTAAACCTGTCGCTAGCCATCCAAATCGTAAAAAATAACTAAAATTAAATTAACCCAATCACTGCGGTGGTTCCATATGGAACCACTTGTGTTATTTTACTTTTTGGAGGGAGATATCCCTCTATATAAAAAAAAAACAAGTAAAAATGTGTCAGTCGGCTCTGCCGACAGATATATACCCTCAGCCAATGTTAAGTGAAACTTTCACCTTCGGATAGATCATTCAAGTGATATCGTCCTACCATTTTAGTGACATTTTTTAAATATTGGGGAGATGTACCGGAAGTTGTGGACCGGTATTGGCCCATGAAACTAAGTTTGGATATAATATGACGAAGACCAAATGTTGGACCAAATCGGATGAACAGTTCGAGAGTTATCGTGTTCTCCGACCGCCACATATGGTGACATAGGGGGTTTTTCCACCTTTCCGGCTGTTTTCCCAAGAAATATGGACTTGCCACTGAAAAAACGTTTACCGTCGTAATGGAGGTAGCGAAAGCAAATCGCTTCAACAAAAATCAAAGTGATTCCAGAGCAGGTCTTAAAGTGAACTTATCCTAAATTTTGTGTGAGATGTACCAGAAGGAGTAGACACATATAGTCCATATTCGAACCTGATCTACATCTGGTAGACACTATATCTGGTAGACACCCTTCAAGAGTTACCGTACGAACAATTTTTCCGAACATTTTTGAACTTTTGTGGGGGAGGTACCTGCAGGAATGGACCGATATGGCTTATCTTCGAACTTAAACTATGTTTGGACAAAATATTACTAAGGCTTAATTTTGGACCGATTCGGCAGATCCGTTCGAGAGATAACTTGCGCTCCAACCACCTCACACGGTGTCATAGGGGTTTTTTGCAACTTTCAGGCTATTTTCTTAGGAAGTGTGGACTTGCCCTTAATGAAACTTGTACCGTCGTATGGGGAGCAGTGAATACAAGTTGCTAAAACAAAAATCAAAGGGATTCGCGAGCAGGTCCTAAACTGAACTTATCCCAAATTTTGTGTGGGAGGTACCCGAAGGAGTGGATCTATTGAGTCCATATTGGAACCTCATCTATGTCTGGTAGCCATTTTACGATTTGCAAAGTATTGACCAAATCGTTTACTCCCTTCAAGAGTTATCGTACGTACAAATTTTTCGAACATCTTCGAACTTAAACAAAGTTTGGACAAAATATTACGAAAGACAAATTTTGGATCAAATCGGTTGATCAGTTCGAGAGTTATCGTGCGCTCCAGCCAGCCAGACAGACAGACGGACGGACATTGCTCAATCGACTCCAAATTGTCTGAAACATATTTCGTCCAAGCATACTTGGGGTCTAAAACCATTATTTCGATGAGGCACATTTTGCCCGTATGAAAGTGTGTATACCCTCGTTAGCACAAATGCTGAGGGTATAAAAACACCTAAATCAGCAACCCGTCTAAATTCTTATAGGGCAAAGATTGATGGCACCGTGCAAAAAAGGTTGTAGGTCATTGTCTTATAGGACAAATGTTCTGTATCAAATATATCCCACAGTTAAAAAATTGGAACATACATTTCAGACCAAGGTCCCTCTTTTCGTAAAGGATTTTCGACAAATTTGTTGCACTATATGGGGAGGGTATTAGGAATTGGTTTTGACTCTAAAGTTTGTATACACCAAATTGAATGTCTCGACGAACTGAGTCGATTTGGCTTGGTGTACCCGACCGTACGTCTGGTGGAGATGGAGGTACCAGAGACAAGCCTGTTGATTTTCGGTGGTGATCAAATAATATTCAGGGACAAAAAACTTCTCGTGGAAAGATTCTCAATTTTAAATGTATGCGAATATTCCCGTCAAATATAATGAAATTATAAAATCTCACCTTCAAAGTATGTTGGGGTAGGTGGCGAAAATTGTAATCACGAATATCCCAGCTTTGGTTGGGGACATTTCAGTAAAAGTGACTAATAACAAAACAAAGGCAACGGTTAAAAACGCTAAATCATCCAAAGCGTTGGGACCTGATGGAATCTTCATGGTAATGCTGAAGCAGCTGGATGAGCCGGGAGTGGAGTATCTCACTAAAGTTCTCAACTTGTCGCTAGCCACCCTCGTTGTTCCCGAAGTCTGGAAAATTGGCAGGGTGATCCCACTACGGAAGCCAGGCAATGATTCCAGCAAAAGTGAATCGTACAGGCCGATTTCGTTTTTGTCGCCTTACTCCTCCCCAGTATCAGAAATAGCTATCAAGTTGCCGATCATCAGCATGGATTCCGTAAGCAGCACAGCACGACAACAGCGCTGCATGCCATAACCACATATATCTGTCAAGGACTCAACCAGAGGCGACCGTGCGATAGAACAGTGATGGTGGCGCTTGATTTATCAAAAGCCTTTGATACAGTCAGGCACTCGACGCTGTTTGAGGACTTTGAGCAGACAACCCTCAGGCCAAGCTTGAAACATTGGATAGTCAACTATATGTGTGGACGCCAGTCGTATGTGGAATTCAAGAACAAGAAGTCCAAACCCCGTAGTGTGAAACAGGGAGTTCCCCAAGGTGGGTGTGATATCTCCGGAACTCTTTAACCTCTACCTCTCCTGTATTCCGCCCCCTCCAGACGGCATCGAGATCGTAACGTATGCGGATGATTGCACGATCATGGTGTCAGGTACCTTCCCGCATGACATCTGTGAGTGACTGAACTCCTATTTAACCGATCTTATCAAATTTTTCCACGCGAGGAATATGCAGATTTCCGCCACAAAATCTACAGCCACTCTGTTCACCACATGGGCAGCTCAGCTTGGAATAGAATTGAATGTCGTGGTCAACGGTAGCAGAATTCCGACCACAAACTGTCCCAAAATTTTAGGGGTCACATAAGACTACACGCCACAGCTTTCTGTGACAAACTGAAAATTAGGAACAAGGTGCTCAAGACTTTAGCCGGCCGCACTTGGGGTGCAGATAAAGAAACCTTGTTGACCACATATAACGCTATAGGTCGGTCTGTGGTAAGAAATGTTGATCCGTGAAAAGCCTATGCACAGGGTTAGTGGTCTATAGCCTTTGCTTGTTTCAAATGTGCTGTTACTGCTTGAATTATTCAAAAAGGGTTTTGAATTCAGACCCACTGATGGTATATGCAGAATGCGAACACCAATACTGTGAAAGGGGTCACCTTAGAACTTGGCGTCAGTTGATATATTATGATAAAAATATTAATTTCCTTAAAAATGTAAAACAAATATTTACACCTTATAGGAACATAAACTAAGTAGGTGAGTTATCAATAATTATACAATTTGTTAAAT
Organism: Musca autumnalis; assembly: GCF_047663935.1. NCBI lineage: Eukaryota > Metazoa > Arthropoda > Insecta > Diptera > Muscidae > Musca > Musca autumnalis. The sequence continues at coordinate 71,610,809 of NW_027411977.1, read as the reverse complement.
ATATACATATTTTTACTTAAGTACTTCCCCTCTGGTAAGCAGTTCATCTTTTGCACTTGCCAATGAAATTAAATAACTATTAGATAAAAGAAATATCTTCTAGAAACATATGTATAAACAGGTAAACATTTACTCAATGATATGTTCGTTATTAACTGCGGCTTAAGGTGTCTTGTGACTCTATTGATGGTACATATGCATGTACATACATACATTGTTTGTTGGCTACTATTATTAGAACTGCAAATTTATCAATTGTGTTTTTTTTTTCTTTTCACAAATCCAATTTTCTAATTAAGTGTTTGACAATTTTGTTGGAAGTGTAAACCTTCCTCCAGTCCATTGCAATGACATCACTTTTTATTAGGGCCGATAAAAAATAGACATATGTACTTGTCTTATCTCGTTGAAAACATTAGATTTATTGGTGGGAGTATATTTTTTGGAGTTTACGGAGATAACTATGCATTTTGGGGGAAGTTTATAGCGCATTGTTAGTAAATTGCCTAGGGTAAGTAGGTATACGAGTACAATATAGATATTTTCATTTTAAGATATTTATTATATTAAAATTCATAACGCTTGAGTTTATGATAGCTAAATAATTCACGTCATTAAAATTTTAACGCGACAAGTGGAAACGAACATATTTTTAGGGTAGTGGTCATGATTTGTATATAGCCAGATTTATAAAGCACTAGGGCCCTTTCCATACAATTCAAAAATGTTCCAACTTGTAAATCTGTTTTGAAAACTAGTGGTAGGGTCGTTAAGTTTTGTTGGATATGAGGCAGCTGCAATATTTAGGGGAATAAGATTGTTGAGCACCCTTTCAGTCGGTTGTTGTTGTTGTAACAGTGTTTTTGTTATGTTTATATGTTCGCTCCTCTGTTCAATCTGGCTCTGGGTCTATCTCCAGTTCCAGAAAAGTGGCTGCTTCGATGGGATGTAGCCACAGATCCACTGGAGTTAGATGGGTAGGTTTGTTGGGGCAGTTAAAAAGGTTTTGTGTGTCGTGAGGGCCAATGCCGCATACTGGGCATATGTCTTGCACGGCGCGATCGATTTCCGCCCAATACGAACTTAGGCGACTGCAATATCCCGAGCGTAGTTGAGCCAAAACTACTCTGGTTTGTCGTGGCAGCTGACGCTCCTCAGCTGCGATAGATGGAGGATGTACTCCGAGTACTTTATTCACACTATAATTGCTTAAGGCCTTGACAACTGCGTACATGTGAATGCTATTCAATCCTGCTTGATATGCTTGTTGATCTAGGTGTTCTCTCCTGTATCGTTGGACCTCTCCCTCTAGAGCATGGATATCCTTCCTGATCTCCCTGAATGGGCCGGGCCTACCCACAAGATGGTGATTGGGATGGCTCACACGATGACATCCAAGCAGGTACTGCAACGAAAGCATATCATTGTGTTGCTTTACAGGAAGAATTTTTGCCTCCTCATGTAGATGGTCCACTGAAGATTTGAGGAGCCACCCTGTCGCTGTTCTCAGGGCGGCATTCTGACAAGTTTGAATCTTTTTCCAGTTCGAATCACACAATCTCGGGGACCAGACTGGAGCCGCGTAGCTTACCACAGACCGACCTATCGCGTTATATTTGGTCAACAAGGTTTCTTTATCTGCACCCTAAGTGCTGCCGGCCAGGGACTTGAGGACCTTGTTCCTACTTTTCAACTTGTCGCAGATAGCTGTGGCGTGCGCGCACGACGTGAAAGTAGTGTCGAATGTGGCACCTAAAATTTTGGGGCAGTTTGTGGTCGGAATTCTGCTAACGTCGACCACGACATTCAACTCACGTCCAAAATGCGCTGTCCATGAGATGAACAGAGTGGCTGTAGATTTTTTGGCGGGAATCTGCATATTCCTCGAATGGAAAAAGGTGGTAAGATCGGTTATATAGTTGTTCAGTCTCTCACAGATGTCATCAGGATAGGTACCCGACGCCAGGATCGTGCAATCATCCGCATACGTTACGATCTCGATGCCGTCTGGAGGGGGTAGAATACAGGAGAGGTAGAGGTTAAACAGTTCCGGAGATATCACCCCACCTTGGGGAACTCCCTGTTTCCCTCTACGGGGTTTGGACTTATTATTCCTGAATTCCACGTACGACTGGCGTCCACACATATAGTTGACTATCCAACGTTTCAAGCTTGGCCGGAGGGTTGTCTGCTCAATGTCCTCAAACAGCGTGGAGTGCCTGACTGTATCAAAGGCTTTTGATAAGTCAAGCGCCACCATCACTGTTCTATCGCACAGCGGTCTCTGGTTGAGCCCTTTACAGATATATGTGGTAATGGCGTGCAGCGCTGTTGTCGTGCTGTGCTGCTTACGGAATCCATGTTGATGATCGGCAAGTTGATAGCTATTTCTGATACTGGGGAGGAGCAAGGCCTCAAGTGTCTTTGCTACGGGCGACAAAAGCGAAATCGGTCTGTACGATTCACCTTTGCTGGCATCCTTGCCTGGCTTCCGTAGTGGGACCACCCTGCCCATTTTCCAGACTTCGGGAACAACGAGGGTGGCTAGCGACAAGTTGAAGACTTTGGTGAGATACTCGACTCCCGGCTCATCCAGCTGCTTCAACATTACCATGGAGATTCCATCAGGGCCCAACGCTTTGGATGATTTAGGGTTCCTGATGGCATTGGCAACATCATCCATTGTAAATTGTGGTGGTTCATCCTCGGCAGGAAGAGATCTGATGCGACGTAATACTCTTCTCTTCGCCCTGTCACTCTCGGGATGCTCGACAAACTGTCGATTGAAATTACTTGCGCACCTCTTCGGGTCAGTCAACGTAACGTCGCCAAACGTGACTGAGGTCCTATCTTCCCTTCTTACAGGGTTCGAGAGTGACTTAACCGTTGCCCACAATTCACCTATTCCGGCTCCAATGTTGCAGCTCTTCAGATGATGTAACCATTTGTTCCGCTTATGCTCGCCGACCAGTCTGTTAGCTTCCAGGGACTTCAGTCGGTCCCCTAGTCTTGTGGACTAAAGGCTTATTGGCCCTTACGTGGTCATTAATCTATTCCTTATATCACCCCCATAGAATCTACAGTCTGATAGGTCCTCTCTTCCCCTTTCATCCTCTTCCGTACTCTGTTGGTAACCTATCCCTTATCATGACAAGCACAATAACAGGTGGGCACCTAGTGCAGTTATTTTTTTACCACAAATAGTAAAACTATTTTACACAAGGATTACTGGCTGCCGCCTGATCAAATAATCATGACAGAAAAAATAGCACTCTTGAACTTCTTTCTAAGTTCGAAGCTTTCTTTGATGATTTTGACCATTTCATTGTAACAGACAAAATTCTCAGCCGAACCAATGTTCCAATCTTAATGTTTCAACTTTCTTAAAGTGCAACCTACACAATAAAAAAAATGATGCCACGAAAAAATATAACGATGGACTAAGTAAAGGAGTGCCTAATGTCGGGTTTTGAAAAATTTTCGAATTTTCGGAAATATCGAATAACGTCAAACTGTCCAGCAACCACAATGATATGGGACTGTATATCGCCGAGTCCGAACGGCGTGTCTTAAGACACCAATTGTAGCGATGTTTTACATGTCTGAAATACTCAGGAAATGTCGCCAACATTACTGATCGTGATCGATAATGGGACGAACGAAAACTTTAACAATATATGCTCTGTTCCAGAACCTGCAAGAAGCTACTAGTTTTTACTACGATAACATTTTTTCCTTTATGTTATCGAAAGAAATAGTAAAAATTAGTGGATTCTTGCTGTACTGGAACAGACCAATAAAATACACTTTTGTCGATAAACAATCTCCGAAAAAATCAATATTTACACTCATCGAGCTTAAAAAATGTATTCATTCTAGTGCCAAATAAAAAGTCGAATAAAATCACAATACAAAATATCTTCGAAAAAATATTTGCAAAGATGCAGAGTGTTGACGTCATTTGAATCGCGAGCTGTTTTAACTAAGATGTTTGAACGCGAACATACCTAACCGGCAAAAATTGGGTGTCAGTTACAACGGCACAGATAACCGAATATTCACGAAACTATTTTCTGTTATAGTCGTATAAAGATATGAAAGGAACGCAGACAATTAAATTTTCTAAGCTCATCTTGGAATCATAAAGCACAGATTAGGGGGTCGTTTCGGACCGTTTAAAGTGAGTACTCCGAGATGTTTGGGAGAGTTCGGTTTTTTATATAAAGCAGTAATAATGCCAGCGTAAATATAATCATATTGTGAATGCAATTCGAGTATATGACAATTAGATATGCCATTATTTAAATCTTTCTGACCTAATCCTTTTCCATTCAGTTCCTCCATAACTTCTTCCGCATTATCTTGGGGAATATTACATGGCCCAATGCCCTTCAATTGTGTGTGGGCAGCTTATCGCAACACATGCTCGGAAAGTATGGGTTTCCCCCAATGAAATGTTCATCGTTGTGATCAGTACAAGGTCTTGCGGCGATATGAATATCATATCGATTATAGTGCAGATATTAAACTAGACTTGTTCTTTATATTGTGACGCTATACAAACTTTTGGATCAATACCACATCACACTATTTTACAACCACGATCAATCACGTATGATTCACTATACCATTATAATAACACTACTAATACTACACGCTTGTTACATACCTGTGTTGAATAAATATTACATGCAGCCCAACGAACCGATGCACCCAAATCAATAAGGGTCTCTATTAAGACAGCCGTCTGAGCATTAATATGAGTGCAACCAACAATTTTCGCATCCTTCAATGGCTTATCATCCGCGGCCCGCTTTCGAAGTGCGATAATACCTGGCATTTCTTGTTCGGCGATTTCTATTTCGCGCCGACCAAAGGCGTTCTGATTTATGTTGCGAACACAAAAATCAGAGCTCCCTTTGGAGTTCTTTTGGACCTTTTCTCGTGGTGGTACATCATCACCGTCATCCGAACTGCCCGTATATGAGGCAGATGAAAACGAATCGGTGGATGAAGCCGACAATGAACGACTACGATATCGGCTAGTTTTCTTTAATGCACTCGATTGTTTGGATTCCTTCTTTTCAGCATTGGAACCAGGATCGGGAACAGGAGTATCTGATAAGTTATTCATCCTTTATTTTTTGTTTGGAGGATTTGGGTCGACCTTCGACGTCGACTATAATTGACGTTTGTATATGACACACTCCAACAACAACAACAAAAACAGCTGTTTTTCCTGTGCGTAGTTGTTGATGTTTTTTTTTATGATGTCCTGTTTTGACAAAACCAGTGAAAGGAAAATACAAATTGCACTAGTCAAATCCGTATGTGTGCTGTTTTGCTCACGTAATGATTTTTTTCACGTGATTTGTGATGTCTATTGAATGTTGTTTCGTTTTATTCGTTGTGTTGTCTTATAGTTTTGTGTTATTGCTTTCCTTTCCTCGTCTTCGCCGTCTTTTAACCACTTTGTTTGTTAAATGTGCGGGCTATGTGTTTGTTTTTTCTCGCTTTTGTCAATTAACAAAACAAATGAGTGATGGAACGGGCGAAACGTAGCGGTGGCAGGAGGGTCATACAATACAATTTGCTTCCAGAAAGAGTTTTTTTGTATGATTCGGCAACACTCGGAAACACACACAATGCAGCACACGCAACAATTGACAAAACACGGGAAACTGAAAATAACTGATCGAAACAACGGTTAGTCCGAAATAAAACTAACCCAATAAGAGATAGATTTGTTTATGATACCGTAAAAATCAAAAAGTAAATTAATTACAATCAGGCCGAACGAACGTCTTTTGTGAGAGTGCTATGGAGAGATAAAAAAATATTGTCGAGTAGTTGGTATTCGATATTTTTAATTGTTTGGAAACGATAACAACGACCAAATGTCAATGATGAGTGTCTGTTATTGACGTTTTAAATAAAAACACAATAAAAGCGCAGGAGCCTTTGGAAGGAAAACGTTAGTTTTTTTTGTAAATTAGTCTGTGTTTAGACACACAAATTTCTCGGGAAAGTAAATTGAGTTTTTGGGAGAGAGCGGAGAGGAAAGAGCTCCTCAAAACTCTTTCCTACCCCCTATTGCCTAAAAACTGAATTTACTTTCCCGTGTGTGTAAACACGGACTTATTGCGGCTTCACTCTAGCTTAGTAAAAACTCTCCGATTTTTTTTAAATTTTTACCAGTGGGTATCATTGGAAAGCTTATGGAAATACCTATCCAATAAGTGGTCATATGATGGATCCAGAGAAGCTATTACAACATATGGCACCATTTTGGAAAGGTTAAAGTGCGAGCTATAATCTGACATACATTAAGCGGGCTCCCATAATGGTCCCATTTTCGACGTTTTGAGGGTTTTATGGAAAAATCCGGGTCCAAAAATCAGTTTTTGGGATATATCACCTGACCACCTGAAAATAACCCCATCATAGGTATGACCCGGACTTTCGGGTCCAATAACCGGGTAACCGGGTCCGTCCCCCAAGAAAATTATACATTTCCGTGATCAGCGCAACAATATCTACCTCTGGAAAAAATTTCAAAAAAATCGGAGAGTTTTTACTAAACTAGAGTTGTTCCATTATTGCTCTGTTCCAGAACCTGTCAGAAGCTACTATTTTTTACTACGATAACATTTTTTCCTTATGTTATCGGGAAAAATAGTAAAAATTAGTAGATTCTTGCAGTACTGGAACAGACCATATGTCTTATGCCAGACTGTGAAAATTTTCATTGAAAACGTTTTGCCATTTTCTTCCAAATTTTCATTGACGTCTACACACATTTTCGAAATTTCCGAAAATTCCCTGGAACAAGTTGAGTTGACGCACTATGCTCAAAAAAAATTTTTTTAAATTGTATTTTTTTTAAGTTGCCGGCCTTAGGCCGGGGATTTAAGACTTTCTCCTATGGACAGATGCAAATCTAGTGCACGGGAACAACTTTTTTTAAATTTAAAATTTTTCTCAACTTTTTTTAAATTTAAAATTTTTCTCTTATCAGCTGGCCTTTAACAAAGGAATTTTTGGAACTTCAAAGGCCCATATCTCGGGAAGTATGGACTTCCGCAACAAATGTTATATATATTTGTGATCAGGGTGACGAGATTTCATTTCGATCCGAGCATAGTTGGCCAGCTCGTCTTATGCAATTCCCTTGTTAAAGACCGGTTATCAATTTAAAAGATATTTTGTTCCAGTGCCCTCCTGTCCATAGGAGAAAGTCTTAAATCCCCGGCCAAAGGCAGGCTACTTAAAAAAAAATTCTTTTGTATTGACGTTTAATAATAATAAAAAAAAAAATTAAAATAAAAAAATCCGATAGGGGCATGACACAATTGTGCCATGGATAGGGGTAGCTAAAGGAAAGAAGTTCCTACATTTGATGCAATTCCTGGCCAAGTGAATGCAAACACAATAACATAGAACAGAAATGGAATGGTCTGTGGTTTTCCAAATCCACCAAATTATCATTCAGCCCGATAATGGATACAAACTCCCTTGAGATCTATCTCTCTGCCGTTGCAACTTAAAGGAGAAATTGAGAAAACTCGTGATTTGGATCGGACTGTTTATGAAGTAGAATCGCAATGAGATAGAGTCGTGGCAGTGAACTTGATTTCCCCACCCGCATGGAGGATCGAGAAATATACATGATATAAAACATGGCGGAATAAGAGGGTGTTACATCGAGGGCCATTTACCACACCAAACGTCAACATTTGTCATCGATGTAACACCTTCTTATTCCACCATTATATAAAAGAAAACACCATTATATAAAAGAAAACCGCACATAATATGAGCCAAATGTTAATAATGTAAAACACTTTGTTCCGATGGAATATCAACAGAATGCAAAATGTTTAAATGAAACCATATGAGAATGTGGGTGAAATCGTCTTAATAGACGTCCTTACAGTCGTCTCGTAGACAACCTTGCCGTCATTTTATAGGCGACCTCACATTCGTCTAAGTAAGTTTTGTTCGTTTCTCTATTTTCGTTATAATTCGTAGATACCTAATTCTTCGTAGCACGTTAAGAATACTCTGTTTAAATATAGGCGGTTTATATTTTCTCATGGGCGAGAAAATTCGTCTACAAAATTTAACATTTTGTTTAAAAAGAAAAAAAATGAGTTAATAAATGATCTTACAGCAGCCCTGTTCAGAATGGTGAAAATTTTCGCCTTCAATTCTTTCGGTTTTTGTTGAAACAGAAATAAGAAAATATTTTTTTTATCTTTTTTTATAATTTGTTAATTGTTTAATCGCTGGAATAATTTTTGATGATAGTTAAGTGCAGAATTGAATTTCTCTTATCTGGTATCTTGTTCTCTTTGAGCAGGACGTTTTAATAGACGTCCTAACGGCAGATCATCTATAACTGCAGTAGCACAAAAATAATGTATTTTGTTATTTTAAAATAGAATTTATTCTAAATTAATTACCGAAATACATACAATGTAATAACAAGTTGATAGATACATACATATCATTATATAAAGTCGTGCTGAATATTAAGAGATCACATATCTTTGTATCCACATATTTCAGAATCTTGTATGTCCGTAACTAAATGAGATTCGGTTAATAGTCCTGCATCGTATAGATGAGAGGACAAGTTCAGTTTTGTCTGTTGGCCTCTTAAACCTAATTTGGCATTATCTTTGATAAATTTAACCACTATATTATCATCCACAACCGACATCTGTAGGCATTTACCCCATGCCAATAGAGCAAGGGGTCTTTGTGGTGTTAATAGTTGTGAAGGACTAATGATATGTCGATAAAGACAACCCTGTAAAATGTCCTGCAATTGTTTTATTTGTCCAGAGAAGGCACATGGGTGATACAACATAACAATGCTGCCATCAGATAAACTTCGAAGCCAACGCTGTGGTGGCAAGTACTTGTAGTCGCCAAATTTTGGTGCCAAGGGGCGATATGATCCACTAGAAAAAATATTATAAGTAACGTAATTATTTAAATGGAATTAATGTTGTGTGGAGTTACTTACAATGTTGGTAGGGATTCACTATATGAGATTGTTTCATTTAAACATTTTGCATTCGGTTGATATGCCATCGGAACAAAATGTTCTATCAAAACAGTGGTGATATTAAAATTTGGCTCGTATTCTGTGCGATTACCCAAACACAAGTAATTGTAGGAATGTCGCTTGTCTTCAGGATCAAAGTCAACTCTTATATTATCCTGTAAATAAACAAAGTCAAATATTATGTGGTTGAGATTTAGGAGCAAGTTGAGTTTAAGCATTAAGCTCGGATAAAATATATTTTTTCTATATAGCCGGCCTTCGGCCGGGGTTTAAGACTTTCTGCTATGGACAGGAGCCAATCTAGGGAACGGGAACATTTTCTTTTAAATTAAAATTTTTCTCTAAGTAGCCGACATTTAACAAGGGAATTTTCGGAACTTCCCATATCTCGGGAAGTATGGACTTCCGCAATAAATGTTATATATATTTGTGATCAGGGTGACGAGACCTACCTATGAAAAAAATTTGGTCCCGATCCGAGCTTAATGAAAACATTCAACTTATGCCGAGATTTATTCTATACTCACCTTTCCATTATCGCATTTATTTTGATTGTCTTCTTTTATATCAAACTTATTTGGCGATCTTCCAGGCGGGTGGGGAAACCAACTTCCCTGCCATGAATCTTTATCTGCCACATTGTCCGATTCTACCGATTCTACGTCATAATGATAATTTGGTGGATTTGGAAACCACAGACCATTCCATTTCTGTTCTATGTTATTGTCTAGCAATGGACCCTTTTTGTAAATTTTGCATTCACTTGGCCATAGGAATTGCAACAAATTTATAAAAATAAAAAGCTTTATCATAGTTCCATAAAATAATTTATAAAAAAACGAGAAAATAACCAAAAAAGAAAACAAAGTGCACACAAAGAATATAAAAAAAACCAAATAGAACTAGAGGTGAGATTAAGACGGTGTTTGTGTGTGATTGATGCACAGATGTTTTTGTTATCGATGTTAATCGATATCACACGTCTAATTAGCACTTACAGTTTGTCAAGTAATTGTTTTCGAACCAAGAAAGTGAACATTATTTTGGTATTAATTGATGAAAAATAAGAGATAATTGTGATAAAATTGTTGGATTTCTTGCAAAAATTAGTTGGCCGACTTTTTTTGATGCACAGATGTTTTTGTTATCGATGTTAATCGATATCACACGTCTAATTAGCACTTACAGTTTGTCAAGTAATTGTTTTCGAACCAAGAAAGTGAACATTATTTTGGTATTAATTGATGAAAAATAAGAGATAATTGTGATAAAATTGTTGGATTTCTTGCAAAAATTAGTTGGCCGACTTTTTTTCAGACAAGATAGGATGTATAAATAAACAATTAACACATGCTCTGTTCCTTTACGTGCCTGAGGTTACCATTTCTTACCATTTTTAACCTGTAAAGTGTTCCCTTACTTTTAATAGCATACAATTTATTGCTCTGTTCCAGAACCTGCAAAAAGCTACTACTTTTTACTACGATGACATTTTTTCCTTTATGTTATCGGAAAAAATAGTAAATATTAGTAGATTCTTGCAGGTCTGGAACAGACCATATATGATAGCAGTTTACCACTTTTACCATTTTCTGCCACTGTTACCATTTTTAAAAGTAAAGGAACAGACCAACAAGTAGTCTAACAAAAAATAACGAAAACCAATACCTACCTGTAATGCAAGTTGTCAAATAAATGTTTTCGAAATATAATACAGATTCCTGGCTAAAATGCGGGGAATTTGTATTGTCTCGGTCGTTGCGTGATATGGCTTACAATGAAGGGGACCCGACGACTGGTAATTGGAAATTTTTTGTACATACCGTAACAAGGCCAAGCCAGTTGTACGGAGAGAAAGAGGGAAGTTTTATACAAATTTGTTTGATGGTTTAGATAGCTCCCAGATGTGGAAAAAATTCGTGCAGGTGGCTATATTGATGAGGACTCCAACCCAGAGGAGATTCCAGTTGATGTTGAAACTCTAAACGATTTTTTTGTTCAACCCCCTTCCACCTTGGGTCCGAGACCTGTTGATCTTACTGGTTGTGTTACTCAAGACCATACATTCTCATTTAATTGCGTATTTGAAGAGGATGTTGTTCGTGCTTTTGGTGCTGTGAAGTCGGAAGCGGTAGGTTCGGACGGTATTCCGATAAAATTCCTGAAGATCATTTTTCCTTATTTGTCTGTTTATTTCCTAAAGTTTTTCAACTCAATCTTTACAACTTCTAGCTTCCCTTCATGTTGGAAAAATGCCCGTGTGGTCCCAATACCTGAATGTAAATTTGCGACCCATAAGTATACTTTCCGCTTTGTCTAAAGTAGCCAAGCATCTTATGAAAAATCAGATCATAGATTATATAGAAGATAAAGAGTTGTTAAATAAATTTCAATTTGGGGTTCGCCGTGGTCACAGTACCGTAACACATCTTCTTCATCTTACGGATACTATTACAGAGAATATTTTGGTGTGCTTGTAGCTCTTGATTTGTCTAAAGCTTTTGATAATGTTGACCATGTATTATTGATTGAAAAGCTGAAGAATAACTTTTCCTTTGATAGCTCGTCATGCAGATTGATTTATTCATATCTTTCAAACCGTTCGCAGTTTGTTAGCCTTAGTGGTTCTTTCTCAAGCCTACGCATTATCAATAGTGGTGTTCCGCAAAGATCCGTCTTGGGCCCGCTTCTCTTTATAATATATCAATGATATCGTTAACTGTATAATTAGTCGAAATTGTTTCCCATTTTTGTATGCAGACGACATGCATTTATTCTTTAGAAATTGTTTGATTACAGATTTAGAAACTGATGTTAATTGTTCCTTAGAAATTATAAATCGTTGGCTTAACTCTAACAACTTTTCGGTTACTGTTCAGAAATCTAAGGCAATATTATTTAAGCCCATGAGAAATATTAGTTCTTCCATTCGTATTTATTTGAATGGGTTAAATATAGTATTTGTAGAGGAGATGAAATGTTTGGGATGCATAATTGATGATAGGCTGACGTTTAGTAGTCACATCTAGAGCTGGCAAACCATCGATATTCCCAACATTAGATATTTTCGATATAATGTTTTAAAATGAGTAAAAAGACGGAAATGTTGGTCAAATTCAATCAATATCAGTGTTTTGAACCTTCAGCTATTAATTTATGCTCTGTTCCAGAACCTGCAAGAAGTTACTTCTTTTTACTACGATAAATTTTTTTCCTTTGTGTTATCGAAAAAAAAAAAATAGTTGATTCTTGCAGTTCTGGAACAGATCATTAATTGTAAAAAAGTATAAATTTTAATGCAGAAATAGACAATTATATTACTAAATTTGCTGTAGGCAACGCAACTGGAGTTGGGTTGCTATTCATAATCGACCCCTTAATAATTGCTCTGTTCCAGAACCTGCAAGAAACTACTGTTTTTTACTACGATAACATTTTTTCCTTTATGTTATCGAAAAAAATAGAAAAAATTAGTAGATTCTCGCAGTACTGGAACAGACCAAAAAACATTTAATTAATGAAATAGTGAAGTTTAACTATTAATATTAATTTAACCCACTTAGCGCCGAGAATTTTTTTGCGAGAAAACTTAAAATTTTTTATGAAAATTATATTTTTGAGATTTTTTAAGCATTTTTTAAAAAATAATTTTTTTCTCTAAAACGTATAGTTTTCCTGCAATCGGGCCTTCTTTTAAAAGTTCCAAAAACTTTGGAGGGTAATATAGGTGTATCCTTACATGCCAATCCCTTGGTTTTTGATTGAGAAAATACTCTTACTATATTCCTAACAAATCCCTGACTTTATATGACTCTAACATTTTTGATTAATTTTTTATCGCATATTTAAATTTTTCATCAAAAGTCGAAAATTACATAAAAGTCGATTTTTTTGAATAGCTTGGGTTTTTGGCCAATTGTGTAGAAATGCGTAGGTCAAATGAAGCCTTATCAGCGTGAAATTACAGATAACAAAATGCAAAAAAACCCACAAAAATATTCGAAAAAAATCAGAGTTTTACGTCAATTTTTGCAACCATTTTTTGTGGCGTTTAAACGGCCAGTGGCTTTATCTGGGTTAATTATTAATGCTAATTATTTTCAACCCTATTCTGAACATTCTCATGGGATCAAAATTTCCCATTCCCACGATTTCCATATTCTCAACGACGTGAGAGCAGCAAAACATGTGAGAAAAAAATGTCGAAATTCCAAACTAGTTACACCAAATTATTATAGCATACTTTTGGGGGCTGTAATTTCTCTTTACAATACAAAATGCATATTTGCATTGAATTCACGGTTTTTGAATTAGCTAAGCTAACGCACAACTCCCCTAATTCAACAGCCGTGCATCAATTTATGGATTTTTAAGTGAATATAAGCTCTGTTCCAGAACAAATAAGTTTTTAAAATTTTTACCAATTTATATGAAAATCGTTTACGACTTTTACTACTTTTACCACTTTATAAAGTACGGGAACAGGCCAATAGTCAAACGTGCATTTTTTAATTGTTAGGCAAACACATGTGCTCTATTCCAGAACCAGAACCATTTTTTCCTTTAGTCCCGGCACACTAGAGGGATTTCAATGAAATAATTTCATGAAATTAGGCGTTCTTAGGTCGAGTTCCATACTAAAGTAATTTTATGAAATTGCAGTAGTGGGTAACTCGATTTAAGAACGCCTAATTTCATGAAATTGAAAAATAAAATGAAAGTATTTCATTGAAATCGCTGTATGTCGCGTTGAATGGGAAAAATGAAACTTTGTAAGCAATAAATCGGGGCAATTAGTACAAATCATCTTGTAAAACGTTATCATTAAACGTTGACTAACGTAACTGTTAAACGGTGCTCCCAAAAACATTCTCTTGGTTAGTGCCAGAAATAACCTCAGTGCAGTAGCTAAGCCGAGACATCAACAAAGCAAAAGCAAGTCGCTTACGAACAGACAGTGGCAAATACATATTTGCTCTGTTCCAGAACTGCAAGAATCTACTAATTTTTACTATTTTTTCCGATAACATAATGGAAAAAGTGTTATCGTAGTAAAAAGTAGTAGCTTCTAGCAGGTTCTGGAACAGAAGCTCTGTTCCTTTACGTTCAAGAATCTTCAAGTTTTACTACTTTTTACTCGAAAAGCGTTCCTTTACTTCAGACACAACACAATCCATATGGGAGCAGTTTACAACTTTTACTACTTTAGCCGGTTTTACCATTTTCAGAAGTAAAGGAACAGACCAAGAGCAATTATTGCAGTATAACCTACGCAATGTGGACATAAAGCTGGGTACACATTGTCAGTTTTGAATGACAGCTTTGTTGTTGCTTGCTAGTGTTGCCGTTCGTTTTTGTCATTCATAATGCAACCACAAAATATTTTGTGGTTGCTGGACGGTTGGACAGTTATCGATAATTTGCGTAGATCTCAACATGTTTCTGCTCATGCCTGTAACTTTCTTGGAGTTCCCTTTAAAATATATGTTAAATAACGTGTTATATCATTTCTTCACAAATCTGTGCTTTTGGACCTACCTGGTGTTCTACGAGAAAGACTGTGTTTTTTCAGATCTACAAGGAATACACAATTACGTTATCCGCGATTTTATTCATCCGTTTACGAAAGATCATTTATTGTTCGCTCTGCGCATTTGTGGAACGGACTTCCCAATGAGCTACGTCAATTTTCTTTTTCCCGAAGAGTATTTCGTAACAAGTTTGAAAGCTTTGCTCTCAGACCAGCTGAACCATAGTAGGTTCGACATGACACATATATGTATTGGTCTGTTCCAGTACTGCAAGAATCTACTCATTTTTACTATTTTTTCCGATAACATAAAGGAAAAAATTGGTATGTTCCAGAACTGCAAGAATCTACTAATTTTTACTATTTTTTCCGATAACATAAAAGAAAAAATGTTATCGTAGTAAAAAAATCGTAGCTTCTTTTGGTTCTGGAACAGAGCAAATGTTATCGTAGTGAAAAATTGTAGCTTCTTGCAGGTTCTGGAACAGAGCATATGTTAATGATTTTTTATAGCAGCGTCGGCTGGTGTTGCTGAGTAGATTCTGCTTGCTCTGGCATTGATTTGATTTTGAACCATCAGCAATAGATGTAATTTTTATACGTATTTATTTATTTATGGCTGGGGAGCCTATACTATATTTTGTTTTTGCTTAAAAATTGTTAATAACTTAATTTTTTAATTACTTAATAATAGTTTTAAGATTTTTTGTTATTAAATACACATTTTTGTTCGAGCTTGAGGTCTTGATGTTTTCTTTATTCTTTTATGATTTTTCCAATATTTCGGAATTAATTAAATTCCATCTTCAGGGAGTATTGATCTACAAATAAAAACAATGTACGACTTATAATCTATATCACAGCATTTGTTACAAATAAATAAAATTGTATAATTACAGAAAAATAAATAAAATTGTATAATCACAGAAAAATATAAATAAATCTTACGTGTAAATAATAATAAAGCAAACTTAAAAACTAGCGTAGTATGTCTACCATCGTCAAAATTTAGTATTGCACTGATTATTATTTACGAATTGCTCGATCGTTTTTCTGTGTTAGGTATCTGTAACAGTATGCTGTATTGTCGGTGTCTGTTTTGCTGTTTATTCGTTTTGTTGTTGGTAAGCTGTTTATGTGGAGCATCTCAAGTGTAAGTCTTTTGTTGTAATGACTCTCTGCTTGTAGCACTCTCACTCCATCGATGTTGGGTATGTGATTATGATGTTTGCAGTGTTCGGCAAGCGCTGTTTTTTGTGTTACATTTGTATTCCTTAGCTTAATGTCGGACTTGTGTGCCGACATGCGTGTTTTAAGCTTATTTTTGGTCGTACCAACATATAGCTTACCACAATTTTCTTCAGTATTACCTCCACACTCAATTTGATAGATCACATTGTTTCTTTCCATTTTTGGTATCTTACTTTTTACTTGGCTGAATATTGTTTTAGTTGTATTGTTTGAAGTATGGGCTATTGTATATTTGTTGTTGTCATATATATTCGATTTTTCTAATCTTTCTGATATATTAGGTATATATATCAGTGATTTGTAAATTTTTGGTGATTTTTCTTCTGTAGGTTCTTTTATATTCTTCGGTTTATATTTATTCAATAAAGAGTTGGTTAACTGGAGTGGAAAATCATTCTGAGTAAGTATTTTTCTAATTTTGTTCTTATTTTCATCGTGGAATTGTTTATCGCTTATATTCATTACTCTATTTATTAGATTATTTGCCGTATTGATAATGGTTCTTTTTGTATGTTTTGAGTGGAAGTTTATAAGCCTCCCTGAGGCTGTGGGTTTCTGGTACCAATTTAAGTTTATTTTGTTGTCGAAATTTCTTATAATTAATGTGTCCAAATATGGAATTTTCCCGTCAATTTCTTTTTCCAGCGTAAATTTTATGTTTTTATTAAAGTTATTCAGCTTAGTCAATGTTTCATCTATTGCATCTTCCCTTACTATTGCAAAAATGTCATCCACGTATTTCGTCAGTATTTTTGGTTTTGTTGAAAGTGATCCCAATGAAGTATCAAGTAATGATTCCATCACTAAATCTGCTATAATGGGGGACGCAGGGGAACCCATAGGTAGTCCAACTTTCTGTTTATACAATTTCTCTTCATATTTGAAGTATCTGTTCTCTTTAATACAGAATTTCACAATGCTCAGGAACAAGTTTTTTGGTATTTTTGTATATTGTTGAATGTCATTCCATCTATTTTCTATTATTTGTAATCCTAAATCTACAGGTATGCTAGGAAACAACGAGACCACGTCAAAGGAAACCATTTTTTCATTCTCGCAAATCGTCATATTCTTAATCTTATCTCTAAATTGCACCGAATCTCTTATGTTATAAGCTGAGTTTTTTGTCAGGTTTTTAAGTATATTTACTACGTATTTGCATAACTTGATTGATGGCGAGTTTATCGATGAGCAAATTGGTCTGAGGGGGAAACCGTCTTTGTGGATTTTTGGTAATCCATATATCCTTGGCGCGGTTGCTACGTCTATCTTCAATCGTTTTCTCTCCATTGTTGTGATAATTTCGTTTTTGAACAATTCTTCCACTAATTCGTTATTTTTCTTTTGTAAACTCGATGTTGGATCTTTAGTGATGCGCTGATATGTCATCATATCTGATAATAATATTTTCATTCTCTCTTGATAATCCTTTTTCTCCATAGCTACAGTGACGTTGCCTTTATCTGCATTTAATATTAGAATGTCTTTGTTGTGCCTAAGGAATTTTCGTGTGCGTTCCACTGTGTTTATAATAAATTTGTCTCTTGTGCTTTCTCTCATTTTGTTTGTATGTGTTTCGATCATTGTTGTTAGTTTTGTTCTTCCAATTTCTTGTTGTTCCTTGTCATCGTTGCTCTGTATAATGTCTTCGGCGTCTGCAATGAATTTAAAAAGGGGAAATTCTGTCTTTGTTGTTGGTAAGCAGTGTTTGTCTCCAAGCGAGAGTAACCATTTGACGTCGTCAGGGAATGTGGTGTTTGTCTTGTTGATGAACCAGTGGTCATTTTGTTGTAGATTAAGTTCTTTGGTTAGGGTTTTTTGAAGTTTGTTGAATTTGTGTTTATGTATTTCGTCTTGTTGTTTCTGCGAACCTGTTATAATTATATTTTCGTTAAACTGAAGCTTGATTCTTTCCTCTTGTGAAAGATTATCGTTTAACAAATTGTTTATTGTTGTTATTGTTGCTTCATTGTTTTTTAGTTCTTCATGTTTTTGTTTTATTATTAAATTTAATAATTTACCTTGGAAATTTTCTATATGTGATGTCAGTGTTGTTAGAATGTGGTGGTTGTTGTAGTTGGCTTTAAAGATTTTTCGTATGTTTTTCATAGAATTCTTAATAAAGTTTGGAATAATACCAGTGTTGCGGCAACGAATAAGGAAAGTTATTGTTGATTTTATTTTTGTTGATTTGATTCGTAAATTCTTATGTTTGTTTATGTTATCAGTGCAATACTAAATTTTGACGATGGTAGACATACTACGCTAGTTTTTAAGTTTGCTTTATTATTATTTACACGTAAGATTTATTTATATTTTTCTGTGATTATACAATTTTATTTATTTTTCTGTAATTATACAATTTTATTTATTTGTAACAAATGCTGTGATATAGATTATAAGTCGTACATTGTTTTTATTTGTAGATCAATACTCCCTGAAGATGGAATTTAATTAATTCCGAAATATTGGAAAAATCATAAAAGAATAAAGAAAACATCAAGACCTCAAGCTCGAACAAAAATGTGTATTTACTAAGAAATTGGAAAGGTCGATAAAATCAAGAAACATTTAGTAAAACGGAGAGCCCGCCGACATAAAAAAAAAAAAAAAAAAAAAAAAAAATAAAACAATCATGATCTACAATAAAATAAAAACCAACGACAGAGTACGCTGTAACATAAACAAACATAAGAATTTACGAATCAAATCAACAAAAATAAAATCAACAATAACTTTCCTTATTCGTTGCCGCAACACTGGTATTATTCCAAACTTTATTAAGAATTCTATGAAAAACATACGAAAAATCTTTAAAGCCAACTACAACAACCACCACATTCTAACAACACTGACATCACATATAGAAAATTTCCAAGGTAAATTATTAAATTTAATAATAAAACAAAAACATGAAGAACTAAAAAACAATGAAGCAACAATAACAACAATAAACAATTTGTTAAACGATAATCTTTCACAAGAGGAAAGAATCAAGCTTCAGTTTAACGAAAATATAATTATAACAGGTTCGCAGAAACAACAAGACGAAATACATAAACACAAATTCAACAAACTTCAAAAAACCCTAACCAAAGAACTTAATCTACAACAAAATGACCACTGGTTCATCAACAAGACAAACACCACATTCCCTGACGACGTCAAATGGTTACTCTCGCTTGGAGACAAACACTGCTTACCAACAACAAAGACAGAATTTCCCCTTTTTAAATTCATTGCAGACGCCGAAGACATTATACAGAGCAACGATGACAAGGAACAACAAGAAATTGGAAGAACAAAACTAACAACAATGATCGAAACACATACAAACAAAATGAGAGAAAGCACAAGAGACAAATTTATTATAAACACAGTGGAACGCACACGAAAATTCCTTAGGCACAACAAAGACATTCTAATATTAAATGCAGATAAAGGCAACGTCACTGTAGCTATGGAGAAAAAGGATTATCAAGAGAGAATGAAAATATTATTATCAGATATGATGACATATCAGCGCATCACTAAAGATCCAACATCGAGTTTACAAAAGAAAAATAACGAATTAGTGGAAGAATTGTTCAAAAACGAAATTATCACAACAATGGAGAGAAAACGATTGAAGATAGACGTAGCAACCGCGCCAAGGATATATGGATTACCAAAAATCCACAAAGACGGTTTCCCCCTCAGACCAATTTGCTCATCGATAAACTCGCCATCAATCAAGTTATGCAAATACGTAGTAAATATACTTAAAAACCTGACAAAAAACTCAGCTTATAACATAAGAGATTCGGTGCAATTTAGAGATAAGATTAAGAATATGACGATTTGCGAGAATGAAAAAATGGTTTCCTTTGACGTGGTCTCGTTGTTTCCTAGCATACCTGTAGATTTAGGATTACAAATAATAGAAAATAGATGGAATGACATTCAACAATATACAAAAATACCAAAAAACTTGTTCCTGAGCATTGTGAAATTCTGTATTAAAGAGAACAGATACTTCAAATATGAAGAGAAATTGTATAAACAGAAAGTTGGACTACCTATGGGTTCCCCTGCGTCCCCCATTATAGCAGATTTAGTGATGGAATCATTACTTGATACTTCATTGGGATCACTTTCAACAAAACCAAAAATACTGACGAAATACGTGGATGACATTTTTGCAATAGTAAGGGAAGATGCAATAGATGAAACATTGACTAAGCTGAATAACTTTAATAAAAACATAAAATTTACGCTGGAAAAAGAAATTGACGGGAAAATTCCATATTTGGACACATTAATTATAAGAAATTTCGACAACAAAATAAACTTAAATTGGTACCAGAAACCCACAGCCTCAGGGAGGCTTATAAACTTCCACTCAAAACATACAAAAAGAACCATTATCAATACGGCAAATAATCTAATAAATAGAGTAATGAATATAAGCGATAAACAATTCCACGATGAAAATAAGAACAAAATTAGAAAAATACTTACTCAGAATGATTTTCCACTCCAGTTAACCAACTCTTTATTGAATAAATATAAACCGAAGAATATAAAAGAACCTACAGAAGAAAAATCACCAAAAATTTACAAATCACTGATATATATACCTAATATATCAGAAAGATTAGAAAAATCGAATATATATGACAACAACAAATATACAATAGCCCATACTTCAAACAATACAACTAAAACAATATTCAGCCAAGTAAAAAGTAAGATACCAAAAATGGAAAGAAACAATGTGATCTATCAAATTGAGTGTGGAGGTAATACTGAAGAAAATTGTGGTAAGCTATATGTTGGTACGACCAAAAATAAGCTTAAAACACGCATGTCGGCACACAAGTCCGACATTAAGCTAAGGAATACAAATGTAACACAAAAAACAGCGCTTGCCGAACACTGCAAACATCATAATCACATACCCAACATCGATGGAGTGAGAGTGCTACAAGCAGAGAGTCATTACAACAAAAGACTTACACTTGAGATGCTCCACATAAACAGCTTACCAACAACAAAACGAATAAACAGCAAAACAGACACCGACAATACAGCATACTGTTACAGATACCTAACACAGAAAAACGATCGAGCAATTCGTAAATAATAATCAGTGCAATACTAAATTTTGACGATGGTAGACATACTACGCTAGTTTTTAAGTTTGCTTTATTATTATTTACACGTAAGATTTATTTATATTTTTCTGTGATTATACAATTTTATTTATTTTTCTGTAATTATACAATTTTATTTATTTGTAACAAATGCTGTGATATAGATTATAAGTCGTACATTGTTTTTATTTGTAGATCAATACTCCCTGAAGATGGAATTTAATTAATTCCGAAATATTGGAAAAATCATAAAAGAATAAAGAAAACATCAAGACCTCAAGCTCGAACAAAAATGTGTATTTACTAAGAAATTGGAAAGGTCGATAAAATCAAGAAACATTTAGATTTTTTGTTATGCAGAATATGATTTTGTAGTAGTTTTGCGCATTGCGATGTTTATTGGCTTAAAAGCTTTAATCGCAATAAATGAATAAATAAATAAAAATAAATAAATAAAAATAATTGCAAAAAATCGTCATTCAAAACTGACAATGTGTACACAGCTTAACAACAGATGTTCTGTTCCAGAACCTGCAAGAAGCTACTATTTTTTACTACGATAACATTTTTTCCTTTATGTTATCGGAAAAAATAGTAAAAAGTAGTAGATTCTTGCAGTTCGGGAACATACCATACTTCTTTTTACTACGATAAAATTTTTTCCTTTGTGTTATCGAAAAAAAATAGTAGATTCTTGCAGTTCTGGAACAGACCATTAATTGTAAAAAAGTATAAATTTTAATGCAGAAATAGACAATTATATTACTAAATTTGCTGTAGGCAACGCAACTGTAGTTGGGTTGCTATTCATAATCGACCCCTTAATAATTGCTCTGTTCCAGAACCTGCAAGAAACTACTGTTTTTTATTACGATAACATTTTTTCCTTTATGTTATCGAAAAAAATAGTAAAAATTAGTAGATTCTCGCAGTACTTGAACAGACCAAAAAACATTTAATTAATGAAATAGTGAAGTTTAACTATTAATATTAATTTAATTATTAATGCTAATTATTTTCAACCCTATTCTGAACATTCTCATGGGATCAAAATTTCCCATTCCCACGATTTCCATATTCTCAACGACGTGAGAGCAGCAAAACATGTGAGAAAAACATTTCGAAATTCCAAACTAGTTACACCAAATTATTATAGCATACTTTTGGGGGCTGTAATTTCTCTTTACAATACAAAATGCATATTTGCATTGAATTCACGGTTTTTGAATTAGCTAAGCTAACACACAACTCCCCTAATTCAACAGCCGTGCATCAATTTATGGATTTTTAAGTGAATATAAGCTCTGTTCCAGAACAAATAAGTTTTTACAATTTTTACCAATTTATATGAAAATCGTTTACGACTTTTACCACTTTATAAAGTACGGGAACAGGCCAATAGTCAAACGTGCATTTTTTAATTGTTAGGCAAACACATGTGCTCTGTTCCAGAACCAGAACCATTTTTTCCTTTAGTCCCGGCACACTAGAGGGATTTCAATGAAATAATTTCATGAAATTAGGCGTTCTTAGGTCGAGTTCCATACTAAAGTAATTTTATGAAATTGCAGTAGTGGGTAACTCGATTTAAGTCGATGGTCAGAATAGCAAGGTTTCTTGAAACCAATTTCGTTAAAGTTTCTTTTCAAATTTCGTTAATGTCCACACACGTTAACGTGAAATTTAAGATCTTTGCGTGTCCTCTTTATTTTACCATTCGCGTTTGTTGTGTTTCTCATACCAATAAAAACAAAAAAAGACATAAATAAACCAAAAAACAACATAAAATAATTAACATTAATAATTAATATTAATAGTTAAATTTTCACTATTTCATTAATTAAATGTTTTTATTAAATATGTATATTTATGTTTGTTTTGTTGTTAACGTTTGCTTGAGAAAGTAAAAATGAAAGAAAATTGAAGAAAAAATCTTGCAACGAAGAACAAGAAGAGGCAACACAACAAACACAGAAAACCATGTACATGGGTTTCGCTACTTCATACCCCTCGCCTAGTCGATGGTCAGACTAGCACGATTTCAACATGGCGACGTCAAGTTTATAGGCGAGGGGTATGAAGTAATGAAACCCATGTACATGGTTTTCTGTGTTTGTTATGTTGCCTCTTCTTGTTTTTCGTTGCAAGATTTTTTCTTCCATTTTCTTTCATTTTTATTTTCTCAAGCAAAGGTTGACAACAAAACAGACATAAAAAGATTTAATAAAAACATTTAATTAATGAAATAGTAAAAATTTAACTATTAATATTAATTTAATTATTAATGTTAATTATTTTATGTTGTTTTTTGGTTTATTTATGTCTTTTTTTGTTTTTATTGTTATGAGAAACACAACAAACGCGAATGGTAAAATAAAGAGGACACGCAAAAATCTTAAATTTCACGTTAACGTGTGTGGACACTAACGAAACTTGAAAAGAAACTTTACCGAAATTGGTTTCCAGAAACCTTGCTAGTCTGACCATCGACCTATAAACTTGACGCCGCCATGTTGAAATCGTGCTAGTCTGACCATCGACTAAAAGGCCGTTTACATATAACCGGGTTAACCCAGTGGGTCTGGGTTTCAAATGCCATTTCCATTGTGTATACTTCAAATTAATCCTCACAAAGAAGGTTAACCCTGCAAAAAACTATAATATAAACGCCGTATAAGGCGGCCATCAGACCATCTGCTTTTTCACATGCATGTTGTCACTGTGGGTATACTAATATACAAAACAGCTGATGTCATACATGTAAAAAAGCAGATGGTCTGATGACGGCCTAAGAACGCCTAATTTCATGAAATTGAAAAATAAAATGAAAGTATTTGATTGAAATCGCTGTATGTCGCGTTGAATGGGAAAAATGAAACTTTGTAAGCAATAAATCGGCGCAATTAGTACAAATCATCTTGTAAAACGTTATCATTAAACGTTGACTAACGTAACTGTTAAACGGTACTCCCAAAAACATTCTCTTGGTTAGTGCCAGAAATAACCTCAGTGCAGTAGCTAAGCCGATACATCAACAAAGCAAAAGCAAGTCGCTTACGAACAGACAGTGGCAAATACATATTTGCTCTGTTTCAGAACTGCAAGAATCTACTAATTTTTACTATTTTTTCCGATAACATAATGGAAAAAGTGTTATCGTAGTAAAAAGTAGTAGCTTCTAGCAGGTTCTGGAACAGAGCAATTATTGCAGTATAACCTACGCAATGTGGACATAAAGCTGGGTACACATTGTCCGTTTTGAATGACAGCTTTGTTGTTGCTTGCTAGTGTTGCCGTTCGTTTTTGTCATTCATAATGCAACCACAAAATATTTTGTGGTTGCTGGACGGTTGGACAGTTATCGATAATTGCAAAAAATCGTCATTCAAAACTGACAATGTGTACACAGCTTAACAACAGAATGAAGATATGTGATGTGACTAGAGCTGGCAAAAAATCGATGGCACTATCGATAATATCGATTGTTATTTAAAAATTCAATATCGATAGTTAGTTTTGCCTATCGATATTATCGGAATAAAAACCCCTAACCTGAAATCCATTGAAATAAATAGAAATTTCGCTGCTTTTCGGTTATGTGTGCAAGAAGGTAAGTCCGTAGTTACACGTACACATTTTCAGTAAAATAAAATGCATTTTTTACATTTTTTACAAAATTAAAGCAGTTGTTTGTTCTTCTTTACATTTCTGTGAACTACTTTTGCATAATTTCAAGAAAATCATTGACATTTTCGCCATTTTCATCTCCAAATTCATGTCGATGACAACTTAACGATAATATCGATAGCAATCGACATTTTAATTGCATGATATTCTCTTCTGGCAACGCAACTACAGTTGAGTTGCTATCCATAATCGACTCCTAAATCTTTTTATGCTTGTTTTGTTGTTAACGTTTGCTTGAGAAAATAAAAATGAAAGAATTAAAATCTTGCAACGAATAACAAGAAGAGGCAACGCAACAAACACAGAAAACCATGTAGATGGGTTTCAATACTTCATACCCCTCGCCTATAAACTTGACGTCGCCATGTTGAAATCGTGCTAGTCTGACCATCGACTTTCTAATCGTTTTTTATGAATTTTTCTTCACAGCGATCATGAATACTCACGTAGGGAGCTTCTCACGAGTGAGTTGCAGCTCACTTCTCACGTCTCGACCTATCACAAATGACAAGGGAGGAGCGAAAAAAGTGAAGAGGGTTTCACAAGTTTGAAAATTGAAAATAGTGCCGCATTTTGTGAACCCTTGAAAATATAATTTGCGTTGCCATATCGTTATTTTATTTACAAATAATTTTGCAATAACTAATTTCGTAATTTTTTTTATAAAACATTAATTTATTTTAAATTAAATTAATATTTCTAAAACGAAAAATAATTTTTATCAACAATCCACTTTAAAAATACTTGGTAATTGATAAAAATATTAAATGTTTGATATGTGGCAACATCTGTAACAGCTGTTTTTGTTTTGTTTTGACAGATACATACATATGTACGTAAAAATTGTTTATTTACGCCCGAAGAATTTCCGCAATTTGCAAAAAAGTGAACAAAAACCGTTTAAAGGTCATTAAATGGCAAAAAGAAATGAAAATGTTTAATATTGCATTTTGAATGTTGTGCGAAACGACAAACGCTGAGGAATACAAAGAAAACCAAGCAAAATTTTGTGGAAGTCGTTCCATGCGATGCCAATATCTCACTGGATCTTTTGTATTAGTTCAAATTAAGTTGTGAAAGATCCCATTTTCAGCATTTGGAAGGAATTTCAAGAATTGTAAATAAATACAATACGTGAAACATCCGATCTCTTCTCCAGCAATAGGACCAATCATATCGAGCCCTTCCCGCGAAAAAGATGTAAGCGACATTTTTTCGATTTTCGTTTTTTTACGGAAATCTATGAAGAATATTCCAACACATCATCTCCCAAATTTTTAGAACTCAGCCATGTACCGTTACGAAATTAGAGTAAAAACAATTTTGATGTAAGCGCCATTTTTGCTTTTTGTGTACATTTGTTTGTGACAGCGAATTGTCGCTTACATCAAATTGCACATTTACATACCATGTCGTTATTCAACTATATTACAAGAAATATGTTTTAATCTTATAATTCTTCTAATAAATACTTGCTATAAAATTAGTGTGCTTTGTTTTTAAATTATAGATAAGAATTACTCTAAAAATGATTTGTTTCAAATAATTTTTTTTGATGTAACCGCCACTTCTCAAAGTAAAAGCCTGATTGCGTGACAGCGAAAAAGATGTAAGCGACACAAACTACCGTTATATTGAAGATATTCCACAATTTTTTTATTTTTTCAGTAAATAGTATTTAATAACAGAACTATACCAAATTTGAATAAACAATTTTGGTTATATCAAATGTTATTCAATAAAAACCGTCTCCTATAAAATTTGCTTTTTGTCGCTTACACCTTTTTCGCGGGAAGGGCTCGATATGAATGCTAAGTACAATTCGTGAAATTCGGATCCTATTCAACATTTGAACCAATTTCATGGATTTTAAATACAATTTCTCAATTTTCAAGAAGGTTAACCCTGCAAAAGGCTATAAAATATAAACATGCTCTTTTCTATAAATTTAATCCTTCCTATTGTAGCTTGTTCGTGGAATATGCCATGCCAAGGTGGTTGTTAAGATACCATTCCACTGGGTTATTGAAGATGCCATCCAAAATGATTTGGATCTTTTAGGGGTCACAGTCTTGTAAAAAGAATGGGCGAAGGTGGTAAAAAGGTGACATATAACTTGCACTCATGCTTGAATAGAATCTTTGGCATCGAATATTTTGCTGGGAACCTTAGCGAAGTACCTACAAAAAAATTTTTAGAAAGGTGTTGCCCTGATAGGATCCTTTTCCATTCCTGTTTTCATCATATGATTCTGAACCGCTTCCCATATCTGAAAAATTTTGGCCAACTTCAACTTCACCTCCAAATTACGCCAAACTCGATTGAGGTCTTCCTTGCTTCATTGACACACGGATAAACATGTATAGTTGCCAAAAGAATTTCTAATTGTTTTTTATTTGTTACCTTTAACGTAAAACACAAATAAATACAATTGATAATCATTGCAAAAGATTCGTTTCTTGTCGATTTTTTCTATAAAAAATGTCCATAGTTACATTTTTTTGTTCAACTCACCTTGATTTCTGTGGTGAGAGAAAATTGCCTCACATTCTCACTTTTTTGACATTTATGATAGCTACTTTTCTCACGAACGTGAGTTTTGTTCTCCCTTATGCTGTTTATAATAAGGGAGGAGGCGAGAGTGAGAAAACTCACGGTGAGATGATGTTCATGATTGGGCTGCTTGTTTTCTTCGCAAATGTCAGTTGGCATAACAGTACTAATTTAAAGTTAATTGCAGCGCAAACAATTTGGCAAATACTACGGAATATGACGCGTCTTGTTGCATTTATAAACTAGAGAAGTTGTCTATAAAATGACACTGCATTTATGAAGTCAAGTCGATGTCACATGACGCCTCATGTTACATTTATGAAGTTAGCCATTTTTTTCATAATGGAAGATGGAGGCTTGATTTACATTCTGGTCATTAAAGGGTTAATTCGCTGGTTTTTATATCGTACGGGCATGTTCCGGAATTCACGGTGTATCCATTTCACATCACACATGCACTTCACCTGTGAAAGCAATTGATGTTCTGTGTTTCACGTGAAAATAGCTTTCATATTTCACGAAAGAACTTTGGAAAGCTTTAATACAGCTTTCAAACTTTATCATTTACAATGAAAAACATATCAGTCTGCGTTGGCGCATCAACGAATACACATGCGTTTGTGGGTATGTACGCTTTGTTCGTTTGATTGTTTACGAAACAGGGTAAACAAAGAAACGAACTTCTAAAGGAGCGCGTACATGTTGAATTTGGTACTTTAAGAAAAATACATTTTTAAATCATATTGTGTTAAGAAAATTAAATATATTTTTTTAATACTCATAGAAAACACATTAAATTTTAGTCCTAGGCAGTTTTTTGTAGGAATTTACAATTAGTTTCTTTAAAAAATAAGGATTCACTCAGCTCTCGCCATCAAAATTACAGTGTGAGGAATACACCCCAATTAGGTGTAAAGTGTGTTACAGAACAGCTTTAGGTGTATTCGATACACGTGAGGTGCAGAGGTGAATGACAGAACATGCCCGGTAAATTCACTGTTAGCTCGTCAAGTATAGAAAAACAAATGGTAAGAAATCATTTTTTTTTTTTTTTTTTTTTGAAACAACGTTGAAAGTACAAATTTATTTTAATATATAATTGTATATATAAATATATATTTTTTGGTGAAAAGCTAAGTTGATAATGTGTGGATGAAAAACAACAAAAAACGAAAAGTACAACAAGAACGATACAGTGAACTAGATGTAATAAAAATTTGCACTTGTATGACTTCCCACAAATGAATGCCAATACATACTTATTTCCTTGAAATTACAATTAATATAAATAATTTTTTGGTAATAATCCTTTGTTTTTCATCAATGATTAGTTCATTGATTCTTTGCATACACCTTCCCGAAATAGATGATTATATTCTGAACGTTATAAATAATATACAATGATTTCCTGTAGTGTGGGGGATTGTTGTAAATCGTGAAATTAAATGCCCGCATTCACTACGAATGTTTGATATCAGACTTCTGCTTTTTTAATTTTGTAAATCTGATTTAATCCTGTTGCCACTGTAATTAAAATTGCGTAAACATGTTTGTAATAAAATAGTGAAGTGTAATTGGTTTTATTATAACAAACCCTTAATGCTGGTTGTCCTCCTGCACGAGCTGCCTCTTCCTCACGTCTCTGCATGTCCTCACTACGTTGTTGTTGTCTTTTTACCCGTTCCGGATCCTTTATTCCTCTTGTTTCATTTTCCAAGCGACGTCTTTCAGCAGCTTCTAATTGTTGCTTCCGCCTAGTTTCCTTTCCACCAAACCAACTTTAGTTACGTTTATTAGGTTTACTATTATTAATACTTACTGGCGATGGCATTAAATTGGACTCTTCCGAGGAGCTACCAAAACATGATGAACATAGGCTACCCATTGTTAAATAAATGCGTTTAATTTACTTCAATCACAGGGCAAAAACACGTTGACTCATTATTTATTTGTTTTGTATTATTTTCTTCACGTGCTAGGGATCTTTAAATCGATTTTTGAACTGCTGATGTTTAGATTAGAGTTGTATAGTTCATGAACGAACTAGTTCAATTGAACGAAAAGAGCGTATGAACTAGATTCCAGCAAAAAGTTTGCATCCGCGGATGCAGTTGAATCACCACAAGTGTAAGTACATTTGCCGTTGGAGTACATCTTTTCCTATGAATTTACTTATGAATTTTACAAGAGAGCGCGCAGCTAGGATGAACTCTATTTTGCTTGCACAGCATATAGCTAGGTTGCACTCCGTTTTCGATCCAAATCAGAGCTTTGTCCCAATTTACATTAGGCGAGTTTACTTGCGGCAATTGTCAGTTTGATGGAGAGAGAGGTGAGGCATATGGTAACCCTTTGCCTCTCAGCCCCCTCTCTCACCTATAAACTGACAATTGCCGCAAGTAAACTCGCCTAATGTAAATTGGGACTTTCGATGTAGTCGTTTGGATTAAATTTAAAGGCACTCTTCGGATTGTGTTTTTAATCAAATATCCCAGAATAAATAAAATGCATTTATTATTTGTGTAAAACAAGAACACAAAGAACTTTATTATATAAACACAAATTAAAAAAAGTTTCCATTAAATTCAATCACATTTGAGCTTTCTTCCTCCGTTCTCGATTTAATCCAAGTGCATCTGATTTTCTTTCATCATCCTAAAGTTTTTTATGTTGCCTTCCCATCACTAGTTCAGCTTTCGACATGGACTCCAACTCCACTCCATTAAAAATATCCGTCTCGCGAATTACCGCAAAAATGTTCGCAACTTGAGTTATTTCTTTATTTTATAACAAATTCTTCGAAATGTATACACTCTTGTTTATCTTTTGAAGAAATGTGTAGGGATCAACCAACTGTTTTTTCTGTAGGGATCTCTACAGTAACTGCTTATAAAATGTATCGAACGGAGTGCACTTTTCATAACTCTGTTGGACTACATCGAAAGATGTTGTGAAATCATAACTCCAATTGCACAACTTCCAAAATTTTTTGCGGGGTATGTTTTATGAGTTCTCGGGTGCGGTTCATTCTTCTGAGAACCTCTTCGCTCGATATGTGAGCTGTCCAGGGTATTTTAAGTATTCTTCTGTAAACCCATACCTCAAATGCCTCGAGTCTATTAATAGGCCTGTTTGATAACTTCGCAAGTACTTGCAACTACTTCTCATTTCTCTTTTATTGAACAAGTTTGTTATCGAACAGCATTTTGTAAAAGTTTGCACAAATTTGTTCAAACTTTTGGGTTATCGTACAGACCTAATGTCTACAGCTTTAATGGTCTAAATTTCCACTGCATATTTTGACATAACATATCCCAATATATCGAATCCATTAAGGTAGAATTATGCTTGGTTTACATTTACGAAATCCACTCGATTTCAACTGTCAAATCCATAGGTTAAACGTCAAATGAAATCCAGATGAGATTTCATTTGACGTTTGAGCTATGGAATTGACAGTTGAAATCGAGTGGATTTCGTAAATGTAAACTTAGCTTTAGACGTGACATAACCATAAAGCGCTCGGCACATACGGTCCGTTTAGTGACACGTTGGGACATGCGTTGTCCCAAAAAAGTTAAATTATGTTTAACTTTAATGCGCTAGCCATGTTGTTGTTTTTCAAAAAACTTGGTATCACTTACACATTTTTCATGTGGTTGTTGTAGCGCGACGCTCAACGCATCGTATGTGCCGAGCGCTTAACGCCATAAGGCCATATCAATCAGCTGATTGAACCAAACCTAACTCTAAAGACACACGCTGAAACGTTCATACGAAACTTTTCAATTATTTTGGCGTTCTTAGGTCCAGTTCCCCAATACAGTAATTTCATAAAATTGCTGGAACTCGATCTATAAACGCCAAAATAATGGAAAAGTTTCGTATGAATGTTTCAGAGTGTGTCTTTAGAGTTAGGTTTGGTTCAATCAGCTGATTGATATAGCCTTTGCGTTATGTTTCGTATGAAAGTTTCAGCGTGTGGCTTTAGAGTATGGAAATCAATGTATTCGATTAGTAGTAACTAGAGTTGTGCCAAAGGAACTATATGGAACTATATAGTTCACTTCGCAGTTCCAATGGCCCACATTTTTTCTTTGAACAAACTGCGTATACTTACTATAACACGTTATATTTCATGATGTTACTCATATGTTTTGGAACTAGTACAAGGAACTAGGAACTAGTTTGCCCAACTCTAGTAGTAACCAAGGCCTACAGAAGGTCGGCCAATCAGAGTTCTGTTAACAACTTTTGACACCAAACATAATAGATTGTTCATTATTGTGATTTGATTTCCTTTGTATTTTATGTCACAATAATGTATTTGACAGCAAACTAAATAGTCAGGCCTAACTAGTTTGGGCTGAGTGTCCGACTGTATAGACTGTGGTAGTAACATAACAAAATGCCATAACCATATGAAACCAATTGGTTTGGTTTTCTATAGTTATTGCGTTATAGCTATGTCACGTCTAATTCTACCTTTAAGGCTTGCGTACATAAGCTGCCTTGCCTGATTGCCTTGCTTTCCTGCTTCATTTCTGACATAACAAAAATAAAAGAATAAAGAAGGCCGAGCAAATTTCGAACTGGGTTGCCCTTTTCTTTTTTATTCTTTTATCAGAAGCAAGCAAGGTAAGCAGGCGAGGCAGCATGGTACAAATACACAGGTAGCCGCATCGGCAATTGTTGGTAACATAAGGTGTCAAAATTTGACATCAATTCAATGCAGTTGACACATTATGTTACCATCAGCTGGCATGATAATGCTACCTGTATTATTGTACCATGCGAGGCAGCTTAGTCCCAATTTACATTAGGCGAGTTTACTTGCGGCAATTGTCAGTTTGTAGGTGAAAGAGGGTGCTGGGAGGCAAAGGGTTACCATATGCCTCACCTCTCTCTCCTACAAAATGACAATTGCCGCAAGTAAACTCGCCCAATGTAAATTGGGACTTATGTACCATGGTACAATAATACAGGTAGCATTATCATGCCAGCTGATGGTAACATAATGTGTCAATTGCATTGAATTGATGTCAAATTTTGACATCTTATGTTACCAACAATTGCCGATGCGGCTACCTGTGTATTTGTACCATGTTATGTACGCAGGCCTTAACAATAAATTAAAGGTGCCATCAGACCATCTGTTTATCGTATGTTCTGTATCTGTTTTCAGATCTGTAAGTTCTATTCGTCGTGTGATACATAAACAATTTTGATGAATCAAAATGAGATGAGGCTTAATATTAGGTTTATATATAACCGGATTTAACAAACCCACTGGGTTTCAAATGTTAATTCCTTTGCGTATACGTCAAGTAAATCCTCATTAAGAAGGCTATAATATAAACATGGGCTTACTCTCCAATTTTTTTGAAAATTTTTTCCAGAGGTAGATATTGTTGCGCTGATCACGGGAATGTATAATTTTCTTGGGGGACGGACCCGGTTATTGGACTCGAAAATCCGGGTACAAAACCCGGCACATAAACTGAACTGAGGGAGAATAATTTATTTATGCACGACGAACGATGACGGGCAGTGCTGCGCTATTTCTACGCCGAACAAAAGCAAACAATTGGGTAACCTTAACCCTGCGTTTACAAATGACAGGACAGTTGAGTACATGTATTGATTGTCAAAAACCCAAATCTTGCCTGTGTGACGTAGGCGTCCAGACAACTGCTAAAACAGTTGTAAAATTAAGAATGAAAATCTTCGATTTCTTTTTGTATTCCGTTCACATATTTTATTTTTGTTCGTGTTCTTTTGTTTTCAACACATTTCAATCATTATCTCACTTCTTTTTTACAAAAACGTCAACAATTTGTTAACCCTGCTGTCTGTGAAAAAACGATGGACAGCTGGAAGACAGCCGACAAATGTATGTATGTGTTAGTAAATCAGAGTTGTATTTGAAGACAAACTGTCTGGTGTAAACGCCTAGTAAGAGAGGAATTAACAGCAGAGTTCCATAAAGAAGTCGGGGCAAACTGAAAAGACGTGTACATGGTATAAGTAAAGAGGTAGATTTAAATGAAAAAAATCTATAGAACCCTTGTTTTTCTTGAATTCCTAAAACTTAAAAATAAAAGCAACAATTGGGTTTGTTTATAATCCAGTTTTTGAGCATTTTATAAAAAACGCGAAAAATGAATGAAGAGTTAAGTTATCTCTACATAATCGAGTTGTGAATATTGTAAACTGATTGTTTCAATGCAAATCTCACCAATTCCTTCCATACAAATGGTCTAAAAACAATTTTAAAAATCATTGAATTCGATTGTTTTTAAAATTGTTTGGCATATTATTCAAACACCACACACACATACACAGTTTGGTTATATTGTTTTGAAGTTTTAGGCATACTCGAATGAAAAAATTTAAATTGGCAAAAAGCTTTGGCTAACCTTTCTTATTAAACCATGGACGTGTACCCTTTTTGGCGACATACTGAACTGAGTATAATGAGTCGACTTGAAGCATAACACACCGCTAAGTCCCGGGCCACACTACAATCATGGTATAAGTAAAGAGGTAGATTTAAATGAAGAAAATCTATAGAACCCTTGTTTTTCTTGAATTCCTAAAACTTCAAAATAAAAGCAACAAGTGGGTTTGTTTACAATACATTTTTTGAGCATTTTATAAAAAACGCGAAACATGAATGAAGAGTTAAGTTTTCTCCACATAATCGAGTTGTGAATATGATAAACTGATTGTTTCAATGCAAATCTCACCAATTTCTTCCACACAAATTGTCTTAAAAAAACTTTAAAAATCATTGATTTCGATTGTTTTTAAAATTGTTTGGCATATTATTCAAACACCACACACACATACACAGTTTGTTTATAATGTTTTGAAGTTTTACTAGGCGTTTACACCAGACAGTTTGTCTTCAAATACAACTCTGATTTACTAACACATGCATACATTTGTCGTTTGTCTCTCAGCTGTCCATCAGTTTTTCACAGACAGCCGGGTTGACAAATTTTTGACATTTTTGTGAAAAAGAAGTGAGATGATAATTCAAATGTGCTGAAAACAAAAGAATACGTACAAAACTAAATATGTCAACGGAAAACAAAAAGAAATCGGTGATTTTCATTCATAATTTTACAACTGTTTTCGCAGTTGTCTGGACGCCTACGTCACACAGGCAAGTTATAGGATTTTGACAATCAATACATGAGGTCAACTGTCCTGTCATTTGTAGACGCAGGGTTAGGCATACTCGAATGAAAAAATTTAAATTGACATAAAGCTTTGGCTAACCTTTCTTATTAAACCATGACTACAATAATTTCACTGAAATTTTGATATGAAATTATGCGTCTCCAGATCGACATCCATAGTAGAGTAAAATCATAAAATTGCTGAAGTGGGGAATTCGATTTAAGAACACCTAATTTCATGAAATTTTTCAATGAAATTCACGCTAGTGTGGACCGGGACTAATGGTCCCCGAAGGCCGGCTATTTAAAGAAAAATTTATAATTTAAAACATTGGTGATCACTTCCTTACGGTAGCATAAAAACAAACCACACGTATTCTCTCTTTTCTTTTCATTTGCCATTGCTTAGTAATGGGGAGAGTGTCTTACCACTACTAATACACGAATTATTCTGAGCACCCCTGATTGAAAAGAAAAATTTGTTCCCGTTCCCGAGATTTGCGCCTGTCTATAGTAGAAAGTCTTCAAAAAAATTCTAATTTAAAAGAAAGTTTTGTTCAATTTAAAACTTTACGTTTTTCCCTACCTATGAATAATGTAAAGAAAAGAGCCCTACAGAACCGATTTGTCAAGATTCTAAGGGCCATATCTCTGGATCCAGAGAAGGTATTACAACATATAGCACCATTTTGGAAAGCTTAAAGTGCGAGCTATAATCTAACATACACTGAGCGGGCACTCATATCGGGCCAATTTTGTACTTTTTGAGGGTTTTATGGAAAACCCTGGGTCTAACCCGGGTTTTGCACCCGGACTTTCGGGTCCAATAACCAGGTAACCGGGTCCGTGCACCAAGAAAATTATACATTCCCGTGATCAGCGTAACAATATCTACCTCTGGAAAAAAATTCAAAAAAATCGGAGAGTTTTTACTAAACTAGAGTTGTTCCTTCTCTTTTGCTACTTTTACAGCGTGTTTTTGTAAAAATGCTTGTCTGTCACACGAACCGTTCGTACTAAAACGTATACGCTTAAAATTTGGTTCTTGTAAAATTTTACGAACCATTCGTTTTTATCTAATGCTTAGTTTACATTCGGCGTCGTTTCGTGATTTCGAAGGCGTTTCGTGATTTCGCGCGGAATCAAGCTAAATTTATCATGATTTCGCATACAAAAATGAAATCATCTCATTTCGTGATTTCAGCGAAATCAACATCGAAATCACAGTACACATGATATACAACCCTGTTTTTGCCTAAAAAAGTACCAAAAGTTGCAACACTTTTCACGTATCACAATAAACAAGGTAGATGGTCAATTGCTGCAACAAAAAATTTTAGTATCAAAATTTGTAAACAATGTGAAAAAAATATTAAATTACTTTGTTACAATGCTATTTTCCATTGTGTTCTCGTACTTTTTTAATGGTAATGTTAGAAAAAATAGCGAATTGTCAAAAATTGCTTCCCCATACAAATTTCTTAAAAAATAAGCGAACGGAAAAATGACGGAAATTGCAGAAACTCCTGCATAAATGTCAAAATCAACGTGTCAGCTATCATATTAGATGCCAATCAAAATACTTGCTGCTAGTTTCTACTAAAGGCCTGCGTACATAAGCTGCTCTGCCTGATTGCCTTGCTTTCCTGCTTCAGTTTTGACATAATAAAAATAAAAGAATAAAGAAGGCCGAGGAAATTTCGAACTGGGTTGCCCTTTTCTTTTTTATTCTTTTATCAGAAGTAAGCAAGGTAAGCAGGCATGGTAGAACAAGAAAAGGTAGCAGCAATACCCAGCTGACTGAACTGGGTTGTAGTGTTAGTGTCAAATTCCATTCGACATTTTATGTATTTATTTCTATGTTCGATGTATATTAGGGATATATATTTTTCAAGAACAAATTTATTCATCATAAAAAAAACTATTTCCCATAAAGACGGCTTCATATCATTGACATGTAACCTCCTCCAGGTCCAAACGACATGCCGCACACTAAAACACCGCTTATAGAGGCGGTATAATATTTGTTAATATGTGTGGTATTTTGATAAACTTGAAAAGAATAAAGCCCTAATAAACATGTGCTATTTTGTTTTCAAAAGCAAATGATTGAAACAGCTTCTCTTTTTTCAATGAATTACCAGCGACCCGAAACATTTTTGCAAGTATTCTACTTTCTGCGAGAAATTATGCATTTAGTGGAATGATATGGAAACATTCAAATTGAAAATCTAACGAGTTTTCATTCATGTTTTCCAAAATATTCAATCAAATGTGAAAAATTATTAGTTTTTAAATTCCAATAATTTATAGACATTTCCTTGTTTTGTTTACATTTACGTTGACACTAAGGTTTACAAACAAAAACAAATTCCTTTGTGGTTGTTGTTCGAGTTGTATTTGTTGTAGTATTAACTTTACCTTGTATTTGTTCTACCATGGTAAGCAGGCAAGGCAGCTTATGTACGCAGGCCTTAAGCCAAAATTGTATGGCAGAAAACAGGAGAAGGTGTTATTCGGCGCTATTTTTGTTTAAAGAGAAGTGCAAGTCTTGCTAGATTTCGGTGTACGGGAACGCATTTTTAGCACTAAACGAGAAAACTACTGCAAGTACTAATATTATGCAGGTTCAGTAGTGGGATTCTGTAACTCATTTTTGCTGTTATCGATAATTGTCGGTAAAATTAAAATGCTTATAATTTCGATAATTAACGAAATTTTTCGGTAAGTTAACGATAAATAAAAAGTAGTCGCTAGCCTCTACCGACACAAACAGTGATGCCAACTTTTCTTTAAGTTTTTACTCATAATTTTGCGATTTAATTTTACCGATTTTTGTCGGTAACAGCAAAAATGAGTTACAGAATCCCACTACTGAGCACAACTTTTATCTATCAAAATTTATTATTATGATGTCTCAACGATAAAATAATTTTTTTTTTATTTTTTCATTTGTTAGTACTATACACAATAAATACGATATATAGATAATTTTCCAAATAAAGTTGTAAAGTTCTATATTTTTATATTTTTGATCATTAATTCAATTTACAACAACTAGTGAAAATTCATGTTCGATCAGCTGCGCATATGCATCTACCTTGATCATTGTGATATGTTTGAAATCAACAAAAAATAAATGTAAATACCGGGGTGTATTTCAGGATTTCGTGAAATCCAGTGGATTTTGGAGCGCTAGTGTAAACTTGGCATAAAAGCTTTCGTCTATTTCATAAAAGCTTTATATTTCAGGGTTTCCATGATACTTATTTTGTGAATTTTGCATAGGCATCTGCACGTAAAATTTGCTACTTGATGGCAACCCCGATAAACAGATGACAAACAAAAAATAAGAAAAAATAGCTGTGTCTGGTTACCCTAAAATTTGTAACAATTTGTACCAATTGTTGCTGGAAGTCGTCTGTTAACACAAAAAACCAGCAAAAGAGAGCGATTCGAGAGAGACATTTTGACAGTTCTTTCACTGAGAGCTTGCAAATTCTTGCTGGACAAATTTCTTCTAGCAAGCACTTGCAAGCTCTTCTTCTTCCTGAAAACAATCAATCAGCCGTTTTTAATTTTTTGTTGATTTATGTTTGTGAACATTAAAAACAATTTTATTGTGGAAATAACATAGTCTAATTGTATTGTTTTATGGAGAACAAATTTGTAAAGTGGAAAAATACTTTTTTGTTTCATTTTCTTTTTTATTTTTAATAAAATACAACGTGTTTGCTTCCTTTGTTGGCGGACAAATTGTTCTGTTTTGGCAAGTCAGCTGATTGCTTGCTGGTTTTTGCTGGGAAGGTGTCTGTTTACTTTTTACAATTTTCTAGCAAAAGAGAATAAAAACCCCTTACTCTCTGAGAAAGTTCTTGCTGGACAATTCTTGCTGGGAAAGTAACCAGACAGACTTAATGTAATCAAATTTGTCCAAAAATAATTGTGACAATATTGTTACGAATGTAACTGATAGATTTAAGTTAATTTAGTTTAATTTCCGTTAATTTAAAAATTTGAATTGTAACGTAAAGTTTTATTACGCAGTTACTTTATTTAAGCAACAACAACGACTACCATGTAGAAATCTCTTCATCATTCTAGTTCTTTACCTTTCATTAATGTGCTTTTATTTTGTTTTGCCATAGTCATGTAATTATTGTTTAGTTTGTCACTTCTTTATTTCTTGCATCTGTTTGTTGTTGTAGTTACGTCATTACTTTGTCCACTGTATTGATCATCCCCCATGTATGTGAGTCTTAGTGCGAATGTGCGTCTGTGTTTTCGTTGTACATATTCGAGGAGTTGCCAGACATTTTCTAGAGGACTCTCGAACAGGGAGACTTTGGGATATAAATACAGGGGAACTGGCAATGACGAGTTAGTTGTGTTTTAAGCGTTGAACTGAACAGATCGGTTAAATAAGAGCTGCGTGCTAACTAGAGACTTGCTGTGTGCTTTGTAATTAAAGTCGGTTCTGAATAAGTGTAATAAAGTAAATAAAGCATTGTAGAAACGTAATCTAAAACGAACCCTGTTTTATTTGGTACAAATCGTATCGGGGAATAAAACAACGTCTACACGGAGATTAGTTAAATCTAATTCCGTAACAATATGAAGAAACGGATGTACATATACGCTTGTGCTTCTATGAAAATAAATAAAATTGAATTCCCTTCCAGTTTTCGTGTGTTTTGTGCCATTTCTTACTCAAATTATTTAATTTTCATTCAAAACGATGGGTCTTTTCCATTCGTTTATTTTTGACGTATTCGTTCGTCTGATTTTGTTACGAAAACCAAAAAAATTACGAAAATAAAAAGCTTTTATTTGTTTGTCACACGAATACAAACGTCAACTGCTATGAAAACCAAATTGTGTCTTCGTTCATGAAATCGACGAACGAATGGGCAAAAACATTTTACAAAAACACGCTGTTACTATTAAACATGTAAAGGAACAAAGCTAATTTGTACAAATTGTTACAAACTTTTGAGTAACCGGACGGACCTAATGCTGTTTTCACACGATCTATAAATCCACTGGATTGACCATTTTCTATCTATAGATCCCAATTTTTGTTTTGTTTTGTTCCTCTCATTCTAATTGTGATTATATTTTTATTCTCTGTTCTCGTTGGCGGCTTTTTGGGAGGTTTTTTTGGTGGTTCTTCTGAGATTATAGATTGTGTTTAGTGTTTTTTCGGCAAAGGAAGTGATTCGGTGAATTGAGTGGAGGTGACAAAGGGATTGGAAGTGTTAAAAAATAAATATTAGTTAATTCCAATAAAAAATAAAACTATATTGCCAAGATGTTGAATGTCCCAGAAGGAAAGGTAGGAGAAGAATGCATTAAAAACATAGAAACACCAATTAAGTGACAGTAAGAATAATTCTTATTGGAAATCAAACAAACAAAATTTGTCGATTAAATTATAATAAATTCCTTTTGATATTGGTTTTACATAATTATACTTTATTAATATTTATTTGTATTTACAAGAAGATAAAATTTATTCTCTGTTGCATTTTTTTCAACGGAGGCAGCTGATTGTTAATAAACTTTGAACAGTTGGTGTGAGTTTGTTGTGTACATTCACCTTCATCTGACCTTTAATGGTAAATAGTTGCCAATGATGAGGGGGTCGGCCGACAAATCTTCTTGTTAACCCCCCAACCCCAAGAAAGAAGAACTTTTTTCCTTGCATACATTGATCTTGGAAATCATTCATGTTTTTATGTCCACCCCACTTCTACTTTTTTTTGAGTGTGTATAGCTGATACTGGTGGATTATTAATGAATGGCGTTGTGTATGTTCCCAAACAATAAAACGTGTATAACTTTTAAAAATGATTTCAAATAATATTGCATCATTAATGAAAATTAGTTTTATTTTTATTTAATAGATTCAAATCCATGTACTTTTTACAGTAAACAAAAAAAAAAACTCGTTTTGATGTAGACCTAAAAAGAATTAAATTCTGTGATTGTTGCAAGAAAAAGAACAATGTATTCGGCTCAATTAAACGCAAATTTAAATTTTAGTTTCCTAAAAACCAAAATACCGAACTCATATTTTCGAGATGTGGCTTCTAGGGGCTAAGAAATGAAGAGTTTAATTGTCAAGTTCATTCAAGTGTCAAAAAGAGGCAAGAACGGTGGTATTTAGTAACTCCTTTTCCGCTAGCCAATTTTTATATTTTAGGGAAATTTTGTTGCGCCAGTTGCCAGTTTGATCGAGATGGATGAATGTGAGGCATGTGGGTACCCTTCACCCCTAACAACTTTTGTCACCGACAAACTGAGATTTTCCGCAACGAAACTTTCTGTGATAAAATTGGAATTTCAAATGTTTTTCCGTTATAAGTGCGAACGGAGCCATTTTATTGCGTTGTCGTATGATGAACGAACTCTTCACCGCAAGTGCTTTAATTAAGATTTTTAGTGAAATAATTTTTTTGTGCTCTGGACAGATGAAAGGGCTTTGTGAACAAAATGTTCCTTAAATTTAAATTTTATTGTATTTCCAGACGTAACTTTCGAGATTATATAAACATATCGAAGTAAAAAGACTACAATATTTGTTCAAAGATAGACGACCTCACGGTTCCCGAAGTTTGGAAATGAGGATTGTGGCCTCGCTACTAAAGCCAGTCAATGATGTCAGCAAAGGTGAATCGCATAGAATGAGTTTTTTGTTGTTTTACGCCAATCCGGTGCGTTCATAGCAATGACCTTTGATGTTTTAATCCTTCCCAAACATCGGAAATAGGTATACCGTTACGGATCTGATCAACAGCATGGATTCCGTATGTCTTTGTAGCTGTTCGATTGTAATAAGAAGCTCTTATCGATAAGTTGTTAAATAAATGGTTATAAGACTTTCGCTTGATGTCCGATGGAATCATGTTTTGTATTTCCTCACGATATCACTTAAGCCCTTAAGCTGAAAACACATCCAACGTTTGGGTAAAGTTTTGTGTCGTTTTGGCCGTTTTTACACTGTTGGGCATGATGCCGAAAAATTCAAATTCATTTGAAATATATGCCGGCAAACAGATCAACGCTGGACTTTGGTGTCGGCGTCGCACTGTTGTTGTTGTTGTTTTCTCAACGCCCTGCACAAAATTTTTAGCTTTACTGATGCGTCTAATGCGTGATGGATCTTACATCGCAACGTTGGCTGATTGCAAGCCAACAGAAACAGTCTAGCCAGGAATACAGTATGTTGCCTGATTGATAGCATCCTCGTCACCTCATGAAGATGATCGCTGGGTTGGCAGCCGCTGGTCGAAACACTATGGTTTCGGGTCAATTCGGTACGAAAGAACATGCTGCTGCCTTGGGACCGTTCATCTTTTGGTTCATATGAGTGGCGTGCGCTGCGAATTGAAGATTGCCAAAAACTGCAGAACAATGGGGATACGCCTGTCATTAAGGAACGTATCAAGTTGTTTGGTGAATTCTCTCGCCCAGGAATTGAAAAAGGAAACTGTCGGAAATAACTTCCGAATGTGCTAAAGTAAGAAATTTGTGATGGTGCTTAAATCTACATACGATACCACCGAAACATCTGCTGGTAAAGGTGGAGATTTGCAAGATAAATATAAAATAAAATAGAGGACAGTACTCTGCATTTGGCCTCGTAACGAACCGACAGCTTGCCTACTATATACGTAGTTAGCAGTTCAAATCATTGGGAAGAGTGGAATTCATGATGTCGGTAGTCAGCATGGACAGATCAAGTGCTGTCACAATGGTCCGTTCGGGTGGGGGTCGCGGATTTAGGTCAATCGTAAAGCCGTGGTACTGATATGAGCTTCGCGTAAGTAGGACAATATAATATCAGGACAGCAAATCATTTGCAAAAATGCCAGTCGAGGGCTTACCTAGAACATACCGGCCTATAGAAGAGTGTTAGTGACGTTTGACCTATCCAAAGCCTTATTTTTTTAAGCGAAGAGTGTTAGGTACGTTTGATTACGTTTTTAAGCAAACTATTCTTCGGACTAGATTTAAACGTATGTAAAGCATAATCCGCTTTGCTACAAAGAATAAAACAACATTTGAAATGCTTCCATTTCTTAGTTTGGATACACCGTACTAAAGTTAATGTGTGATGGATAAAATTCCTGTAATCAGCACTTAACATTTAACATATAGCACTTACATAAATGGCTGCCGATGATTTTGCTTTGGTCGTTTTTGCTTTGGTCAATCCTGTGCAAACAACTAAACTGTGTAGATCAAGCAATCATGATGAAACTAAAGCAACGTATTGGGAAAACTTTATAAGAACAAATGATAAAAATAAACATACAGTTAGTCAACTTAATTATTGCAAAACCAAAATTATTACAAAATTTAAAATAAAACATCATTTTATTGGTATAAATAAATATCATTTTTAATATTTTTGTTAATAGTATAATTCTTACAGATGTTTATTAATATAATAAAATAAAAAGTAGCTAAATTTCACTAAACATTTTCTTAAAATTAACAAAAATGAGAACAACTCATTATTTGCACTGTCAACTAAAGAATTGCAAAATCCACAACTTTTCAGTCATTCACGGTATTTTTCGAAAAGTTGGTTCTAATATTTCGTATGCTCACCTTTAGCATCAAAACCAGCTTGTAAACGTATCTGAATTTAATAAAGAAGTTTCGGAATGTCATATTCCAATGGTATTTTTTTGCCTTTCTTCTTTATTGCATTTTATTTAGTCCCCGAGGTTAGTGGGCGGCCTATTCCCGACTTTTTCCTTCAGGTGTACCCATGAATTGTTGATGGGGTTAATATCTAGACATTGGAACGGGGTGTAAATTACTTTGGTACAGTTGTATAACAACCAAGTCCTACATAAATTAGCTTTATGCTTAGGGGCGTTGTCTTGGTAGTACTTATATTGTAATTTGTTTGAATTTTCAGGGCCAACAGGCCTAAATTTCTTGACGCTTTTGGTTAAATCATGTTTTGAAACATCCTAATAAACTTCCTCTGTCATTGTTTCCTCCAAGATCTGGATGTTACCAACGTCACTGCTTGGTATACAACCCCATACCATAAATTATAGTTTTCCGAACTTTACAGTATGTATTAAATTTTTGTTTTCCATGGCTGTAAGGGGTTTTCGCAACACTTTTTGAGACCGATCGCGATGGTACAGCATCATTTTAATCTCATCAGAAAATATAACGCCATGCCGATACTAAAGATGGCGTGAAAACTTGTCTGTAACAAGTCGGAATAGTTTCTATATATTGTGCTGGGAGGGCAATGGTTTTTACCTAGTCACTCGTGATGAGTGCTTGTTATTAGATAGCACTTTTCTGACTTTCCATGTGACACACTTACTCCAAAATCATTTTTAATTAAAAAAATGCAAATTTTCTGGTGCTGCTTTGGACTCTTTCGTCAATTTCTTTAATCATTCTCCTGTCAATTCGTGTTGTTACTATTTTGGGCCTGCCATGTAACACCTTCAGTTTGAGCCTGGCTTCTTTCTCGGTGCGGTATATGATGTTGTATACACTTCTCAGCTTACGAGAGGTGACTATAAAGATTTCTCTTTCTGATTTACGATTATTATAATTGGAATAGGCCAAATGTAGCATATTTTCGAAAACCGTTTACATGCCTTTCACTTTTTCTAAATATACTGTCTATATTACACACACAAAAATTAATTTCTGATCAAAAATGCTTGCTCAGCATGTCCCCACATACCATAAAAGTCATAAAAATCCTTTATTGAAAAAAGTCGCGGGGAAAATCCCACGATTTTATTGCACATTCATTCATTTTGCAATTATTTAGTTGACATCATAAAAACCAGGTACC
This sequence comes from Musca autumnalis, assembly GCF_047663935.1. Classification (NCBI taxonomy): domain Eukaryota; kingdom Metazoa; phylum Arthropoda; class Insecta; order Diptera; family Muscidae; genus Musca; species Musca autumnalis. The sequence continues at coordinate 71,566,543 of NW_027411977.1, read as the reverse complement.
TATCCTTTTTGCCAGTTGTTTTTGTTATTTCCGACCGATTTCTGCATTTATTGGCTTGATGTTGTCATTAACAAGTAAATCAACAGATATTTACAAAAAGTCCAACGTTATTGAAAGCATTTCTTGTAGTAATTCCTAATTAAACATCTAAATTTTTAAAAATTCTTCGTTTGTAATAATATAGTTGACTAACTGTATATTGATAATACAAAATTTATTCACAAATAATTTCACCATTTACCTACAGAAAGAAGTTTCATATTGTGCACGATAACCGTTTCCAATCAACTCCGAACTTATCAAATATGCAAACATAGCCACTTTAAACTTTTCATTGTAATTTATGTTTGTTGTGATGACTGGACACAAACTAAATGCTGCCCTAGTTGAGTGCAAACAGCAGCAGTAACAATTGATGTATTTCATTAACAGAGTGAGAGAGAGAGATAATAATATTCTTATCAGAAATACTAAAATTTACAATATATCAATGATGACCAGCAATTTTTGAAAAAAATTTCTTAACTAAATATTTGGATTATTTCATAACAATATACGGGTTTACCTCATTGAAGGATTTAACAGATAATGTTGTTATTTTAAATAACCGTTTATTTACTTAAAAGAAAAGGGGACAAGAGTGCAATCCTGTACGTGCTTCCGTTGCACAGTGGCAAAAATAGTATGGAAATAAGTCGAATTAAGCATTATTAGTTTTTCAATTTTGTATGTATCTTGTCTAGAATAACGTCCTTAATTTTTTAGTTTTGGCTTTATAGCAATTTTAGGAAATATGCAGGACGACACGATGACGCTGTATGCACTTTTTAAGTTTGGTTCAAATAAAACTACGAATATAAGAAAAAATTGATAAAATATAACAGCTATCACTTGGAATTGATCGCATTATAACATATAAGAACAAACATTATGAAAAAACCGTCCTACGGCTCCCAGATGTGGGTTGAAGTGGGAAAATTAATGCAATGATGTGTATAAATTACGTATATTCAAATCAGCCATTTCAGTTGGATGATATGGGTGAAATTTTACAAATATCGAATTTCGATCGGCCGGTACCGTTCTATGGGGACTATATCAAAAAGTGAACCTGTACCGATAATTCTCTGTCGGAATATTTTATACTACCAACGAAGTCTACATGCCAATTTTCAGACATTTAAGTTGGATAATGAGGCTAAAACTTTCAAAATTATCAAAGTCGAGCGGTTATACATAAAAAAAAAATTAAAAAATATAAAAAAGTAAAAAATTCAAATTGACCAAATATATCAATAAATGAAGTGAAATGGTCAATCTGAAGTAATTCTTATCATAATTATGGATAAACGTGCAATAAAACATCGACTTTTATTTTCTACACGCTAGATCTGCATTTTTTCCACTGTACATTGGAGGCATTGCTTAGACGTCTTCTCTTCTACGGAGGTTTCATATGGAAACTTTCTATGGAGAGCTTCTATACTATGTTATTAAAGTCTACTATGGAACTTGGTATTCTAAAGAAGCCTCCTATTGGTTCTTTGTGATATATAGAAACACATTTTTAGTAGAAGCCTCTTCTGCTGTCTTTCTATTCCATGTGCATGCCACAGCTATCAGCGACAAGCTTTAGCTTTTACAGGGACCTCTTATAAAGGTGTTATTTTAATAAGAAACTGCTATTAAAGTCTTTATTCAGTAGTGACCTCCTATGGAGTTCTACTATTCTATAAAATCCTACTATGAATGTCTTTTATTCAATAGAAACCTCGTAAGGTGGTCTTCTTTTCTTAGAAGTGTGATGTGGAGATCTTCTATTCTATATTAGACCCTTGAGGTGGTCTTCTTTTCTAAATTAGCCTCTTAAGAAGGTCTTCTATAGAAGCCTCCTATGGAGGTCTTCTATTCTATAGAAGCCTCCTATGGAAGTCATCTATTCTATAGAAGCCTCCTATTGAGGTCTTCTATTCTCCTCTTATGGAGGTCTTCTATTCTATAGAAGCCTCCTATGGAGGTATTCTGTTTGATAGAAGCCTCCTATGGCGGTCTTCTATTTCATAGATTCCTCCTACGGAGGTGTTTTATTTCATAGATGCCTTTTATGGCGGTCTTCTATTTCATAGGCGCCTCCTATGGAGGTCTTCTTTTCTAAAGAAGCCTCCTATGGACGTCTTCTATTTTATAGACGTGTCCTATTGGGGTCTTCTTTTCTATAGAAGCCTCAGGTCTTCTATTCTATAGAAGCCTCCTATGGAGATCTTCTATTCTATAGAAGCCTTTTATGGAGGTCTTCTATTTCATAGAAGCCTCGTATGGAGGCCTTCATATTCTATAGAAGCCTTCTATGGAGGTCTTCTATTCTATGGAAGCCTCGTATGGAGGCCTTCATATTCTATAAAAGCCTCACTTGGAGATCTTCTATTCAATAGAAGCCTCCTATGCATGTATTCTATTGGGTGAGACCCACCTTTAAAGGTCTTCTATTCTATAGAAGCATCCTATGGAGGTCTTCTATTTTATAGAAGCCTCCTATGGAGGTCTTCTATTCTATAGAAGCCTCCTATGGAGGTCTTCTATTCTATAGAAGCCTCCTATGGAGGTCTTCTATTCTATAGAAGCCTCCTATGGAGGTCTTCTATTCTATAGAAGCCTCCTATGGAGGTCTTCTATTCTATAGAAGCCTCCTATGGAGGTCTTCTATTTCATAGAAGCCTCCTATGGAGGTCTTCTATTCTATAGAAGCCTCCTATGGAGGTCTTCTATTCTATAGAAGATTCCTATGGAGGTCTTCTATTTTATAGAAGCATCCTATAGAGGTCTTCTATAGGTCTTCTATTTTATAGAGGCCTCCTATGGAGGTGTTCTATTTTATAGAGACCTCCTATGCAGGACTTCTGTTCTATAGAAGCCTCCTATGGAGGTCTTCTACTCAAAAGAAGCCTCCTATGGAGGTCTTCTATTCTATAGAAGCCTCCTATGGAGGTCTTCTATTCTATAGAAGCCTCCTATGGAGGTCTTCTATTCTATAGAAGCCTCCTATGGAGGTCTTCTATTCTATAGAAGCCTCCTATGGAGGTCTTCTATTCTATAGAAGCCTCCTATGGAGGTCTTCTATTCTATAGAAGCCTCCTATGGAGGTCTTCTATTCTATAGAAGCCTCCTATGGAGGTCTTCTATTCTATAGAAGCCTCCTATGGAGGTCTTCTATTCTATAGAAGCCTCCTATGGAGGTCTTCTATTTTATAGAAGCATCCTATAGAGGTCTTCTATAGGTCTTCTATTTTATAGAAGCCTCCTATGGAGGTCTTCTATTCTATAGAAGCATCCTATGGAGGTCTTCTATTTTATAGAAGCCTCCTATGGAGGTCTTCTATTCTATAGAAGCCTCCTATGGAGGTCTTCTATTCTATAGAAGCCTCCTATGGAGGTCTTCTATTCTATAGAAGCCTCCTATGGAGGTCTTCTATTTTATAGAAGCCTCCTATGGAGGTCTTCTATTCTATAGAAGCCTCCTATGGAGGTCTTCTATTCTATAGAAGCCTCCTATGGAGGTCTTCTATTCTATAGAAGCCTCCTATGGAGGTCTTCTATTCTATAGAAGCCTCCTATGGAGGTCTTCTATTCTATAGAAGCCTCCTATGGAGGTCTTCTATTCTATAGAAGCCTCCTATGGAGGTCTTCTATTCTATAGAAGCCTCCTATGGAGGTCTTCTATTCTATAGAAGCCTCCTATGGAGGTCTTCTATTCTATAGAAGCCTCCTATGGAGGTATTCTATTCTATAGAAGCCTCCTATGGAGGTCTTCTATTCTATAGAAGCTTCCTATTGAGGTCTTCTATTATATAGAAGCCTCCTATGGAGGTCTTCTATTTTATAGAAGCCTCCTATGGAGGTCTTCTATTCTATAGAAGCCTCCTATGGAGGTCTTCTATTCAAAAGAAGCCTCCTATGGAGGTCTTCTATTCAAAAGAAGCCTCCTATGGAGGTCTTCTATTCTATAGAAGCCTCCTATGGAGGTCTTCTATTCTATAGAAGCCTTTTATGGAGGTCTTCTATTCTATAGAAGCCTCCTATGGAGGTCTTCTATTCTATAGAAGCCTCCTATGGAGTTCTTCTATTCTATAGAAGCCTCCTATGGAGGTCTTCTATTCTATAGAAGCCTCCTATGGAGGTCTTCTATTCTATAGAAGCCTCCTATGGAGGTCTTCTATTCTATAGAAGCCTCCTATGGAGGTCTTCTGTTCTATAGAAGTCTCCCATGGAGGTCTTCTATTCTATAGAAGCCTCCTATGGAGGTCTTCTATTCTATAGAAGCCTCCTATTGAGGTCTTCTATTCAAAAGAAGCCTCCTATGGAGGTCTTCTATTCAAAAGAAGCCTCCTATGGAGGTCTTCTATTCTATAGAAGCCTCCTATGGAGGTCTTCTATTTTATAGAAGCATCCTATAGAGGTCTTCTATAGGTCTTCTATTTTATAGAGGCTTCCTATGGAGGTGTTCTATTTTATAGAGACCTCCTATGCAGGACTTCTGTTCTATAGAAGCCTCCTATGGAGGTCTTCTATTCTATAGAAGCCTCCTACGGAGGTCTTCTATTCTATAGAAGCCTCCTACGGAGGTCTTCTATTCTATAGAAGCCTGCTACGGAGGTCTTCTATTCTATAGAAGCCTCCTATGGAGGTCTTCTATTCTATAGAAGCCTCCTATGGAGGTCTTCTATTCTATAGAAGCCTCCTATGGAGATCTTCTATTCTATAGAAGCCTCCTATGGAGGTCTTCTATTCTATAGAAGCCTCCTATGGAGGTCTTCTATTCTATAGAAGCCTCCTATGGAGGTCTTCTATTCTATAGAAGCCTCCTATGGAGTCCTTCTATTCTATAGAAGCCTCCTATGGAGGCCTTCTATTCTATAGAAGCCTCCTATGGAAGTCTTCTATTCTATAGAAGCCTCCTTTGGAGGTTCTATTTGAGCCTCCTATGGATATCTTCTATTCTATAGAAGCCTCCTGTGGAGGTTCTATTTGAGCCTCCTATGGAGGTCTTCTATTCCAGAGAAGCCTCCAATGGAGCTCTTCCATTTCTTAGAAGCCTCATATGGAAGCACTCTATTCTATAGAAACCTCATTTGGAGATCTTCTATTCCATAGAAGCCTCCTGTGCACGTATTATATTCGGTGAAACCCACATTTTGAAGTCTTCTATTTAATGGCAGCCTCTCATCCAATTTATCTAGTCTATAGAAGCTGCCTATTGTGGTGTTCTATTTTATAACAACTTCCTATCTAGGTCTTTTACTCAGTAACAACAGCTTCCTATAAAGGGGTTCTATATTACACCAGCCTTCCATGGAGGGCATCTATTCTTTAAAAGCCTCCTATGCTGGTCTTCCTCCTCTTGTTGAGGTCTTATATTCTAAAGAAGTCTCCTATGGAGGTCTCCTATTCATTGGAAGCCTCCCTTCGAGGTCTTCTATTCGTTAGATGCCTCCATTGAGGTCTTCTATTCTATAAAAGCGTCCTGTGTATGTCTTCTATTCTACAGAAGACTACTATAGAGGTCTTCTATTCAATAACAGCCTCCCAGTAGTTTATCTATTCTATAGATCCTCCTATGAAAGTCTTCTATTTTATAGAAGTCCCCAATAAGGGTCTTCTATTCAGTCTCATATGGAGGCCTCCTAAGGACGTCTTTTATTCTATAGAAGTCTCATGCGGAGGTCTTCTACTCTTCGATCCTCCTGTGGAGGCAGCGTTGCCGACAGTTTTTGATCGGAAATAGTCAAAAAAATCGTCAAATCGTCATCAAAATTTGGAAAATCGTCAAAAAATCGTCAACATAGTCTAAAACTCGGTTTGGTTACCGTTTATTGCGATTTTTCGCTGATATTTTTGTGAATGAGGCTGGCAACATAAGATATACAACCTACAGCAATAAATCTAACCCAATATCACTTAAATACCGCTATAAAAACAGCACTCAGATAGTTTCCTTCCGCCCATGTTTGTCGGTACACGTACATTTTGGTTGTTGGGCAGTCGGAAATCGATAAAAATTGTCATTCAAAACTGTCTGACAGCTTAACGGCGGCATTAATAGGAAGTTAATAAAGCTTGACTCATATATTTTTTTTTCAACAAAATAGATACAATTAATATTTTATCTCGAAAAGTTTTCAAGGAAGATTTTCATCCATTAACAAAACTAAACGAAATTTTTCAGCTGATGTAATTTGAATGTGGGGCAAAAACTATGAAAATACCTGTATTCCAGATATGTGCCTAAATATAGCCACTCCGTCTGAAAATTGCATTAAAAAAGCTCAAAACTCGAGTTTGGAACATTGTTTTCCTTAAAATCTTTCGTGACATTTTGGTCAAAATGTAGTTACGGTCTTTTATTTCATGCTTTTCTGGCTTAAGTGAAAAATCGTCATTTTGGACCATAAAATCGTCAAATCGTCATTTTTCAATTTTGGGCCAAAAAATCGTCAAAATGACGATAAATCGTCAAATTCGGCAACACTGTGTGGAGGTCGTCTATTTTTATGGAGGTCTTCTATTCTGTAGGGTGGTCGTAAGTTACCAATAGAATTTAACACATGAAGGGTGCAATCTGAGAATGAGAGGATTTAGCTTTATCCCCATTTCGTCTTCTCTCTCCAGTACAATAATGAACAATAAGAGAGCATTTTATGGTAAATCGTACGAAAACGTAAAAATGAAAACGCAAAAAATGAAATTAATTTGTAATCAATTCATCGAGTAGTACAAACGAGCCCACATTAGATAACCTGTTGTTAGCATTTGTTTTCATTAAGCCCTTCAAACTATTTCGCTGCATTTGCAGTTTTAATACATTACCTAAGCGTTTAGAGATTAATGTGTTTGTTTTCTCATCACGCTACAAATTTATGTATTTTTTTTTGCTTTTGTACATTTCTACCCACTTGAAATAAAATTGTTAGTTTTGTTTTGTAAAAAAATATCACTTCAAATTGAGGAAGGAATACCAACCAAATCAGGGGATTAAATTTATAAATAAACAAATATTTGCTTTTGTTTCATTATCAATGATAAGACAGTTGATGTAAGTCGCAATTAAAAAAGACAGCTTATCATGTAACCCATTGCAGTTTATGTGTGAAGGGTTGTTGTTCTAAATGTTAGTAGATGGATTTCAGTTCACAAGGAATGTATTGACTTTCAGACAATGTTAGGGTAATCTTTATGAAGGAAATAGTTCGAAGGAATTATATATTTTTCCTTTATAATAAAAATTAGTAGATGATTGTAGTTCTGGAACAGACTAATAAATATATTCCGTTTGAATTGCATAATGAACATAAAGTTTTAGTTATTATTCTATTGTTAAGTTTTGATAAGAACCTAACCTATTTTACAACACGATGTTGACAATACCTTGTAATATAATTCCAAAATTCTATTAATTCCCTACTTCAGTTCTGATAAAACAATAATAACATCAATGTCATTGACAAAGTCATGGCACCAAACATTTGTTTGTAAGTTTGCTCTTCAATTACAGTTCTTATCTTAGTAACAATTTTCTGATATGAATTGTTCAAATGATAATTTTCCATGTTTGGGAATGATTCTGTCTTTGACAATGCCAATAAATGCTTACATAAAAATGTGCAAATAATATGTAATAGCACCACCTACTACAGTAATGTTTTAAATACAACCTTAGTTCGACCTGCCGGATATATTATTTTGTTGTTGGTGATTTGATAAAAAGGTATAGAGTTTTCAAATTTGTTTCAAATCAATTTCTCTTTTACACAAGCTAAAACAGTTATAGTTGATTTCAACACAAAAAGAGATAAGCGTTGTTTCAGCTATCTCAGTGCCCACCGTATTTCAAAATTTAAATCCCAAAATCCAAAATTGTTTAACAAGTTCGTTAGAGAAGCAAGGGGAAGAGATTCAAATTATTTACGAATATATGAATATTATACTTAAACTATAATTTATGTTAAACTATAGAGAACATATCTTTAAGTTTTGTTTGTCTACATACTTATGTTGATACTATGACGACAATACTTTAAACGCTCTCACTATGGTTATAAATCCGTCAAATCTGTGACATTTGTTTACTGAAAAATGTCGACGTATTCGTTTGCCATTTTCAGTCAGTGTAGTGCCGTTACCCAACAAACCAAACTGAAATCCATCCAATTTCGTATCCAAATCTGAAAGAAAGTTATATGGAGAAATGGACATGATTTCCGATCGAAACCTTGGAGAGAAGTCTTAAGTCTCTGCAGAGAATTACTTCCGAGTTCAAAATCTGTATTAAAAAAAGTAGCGGAAGTAAAATAATTAATAAAAAACTGTAAAAATGTAGGAGTGGAAAATATATAGAAATAAAACAAAATGAAGAAAAATATACCTTAGGCAAGTCGGAGGTCTTCTATTCTATAGAAGCCTCCTATGGAGGTCTTCTATTCTATAGAAGCCTCCTATGGAGGTCTTCTATTCTATAGAAGCCTCCTATGGAGGTCTTCTATTCTATAGAAGCCTCCTATGGAGGTCTTCTATTCTATAGAAGCCTCCTATGGAGGTCTTCTATTCTATAGAAGCCTCCTATGGAGGTCTTCTATTTTATAGAAGCCTCCTATGGGGGTCTTCTATTCTATTGAAGCCTCCTATGGAGGTCTTCTATTCTATAGAAGCCTCCTATGGAGGTCTTCTATTCTATAGAAGCCTCCTATGGAGGTCTTTTATTCTAAAGAAGCCTCCTATGGAGGTCTTCTATTCTATAAAAGCCTGCTACGGAGGTCTTCTCTTCTATAGAAGCCTCCTATGGAGGTATTCTATTCTATAGAAGCCTCCTATGGAGGTCTTCTATTCTATAGAAGCCTCCTATGGAGGTCTTCTATTCTATAGAAGCCTCCTATGGAGGTCTTCTATTCTATAAAAGCATCCTATGGAGGTCTTCTCTACTATAGAAGCCTTCTATGGAGGTCTTCTATTCAATAGAAGCCTCCTATGGAGGTCTTCTATTCAATAGAAGCCTCCTATGGAGGTCTTCTATTCAATAGAAGCCTCCTATGGAGGTCTTCTATTCTATAGAAGCCTCCTATGGAGGTCTTCTATTCTATAGAAGCCTCCTATGGAGGTCTTCTATTCTATAGAAGCCTCCTATGGAGGTCTTCTATTCTATAGAAGCCTCCTATGGAGGTCTTCCATTCTATAGAAGCCTCCTATGGAGGTCTTCTATTCTATAGAAGCCTCCTATGGAGGTCTTCTATTCTATAGAAGCCTCCTATGGAGGTCTTCTATTCTATAGAAGCCTCCTATGGAGGTCTTCTATTCTATAGAAGCCTCCTATGGAGGTCTTCTATTCTATAGAAGCCTCCTATGGAGGTCTTCTATTCTATAGAAGCCTCCTATGGAGGTCTTCTATTCACCTATGGAGGACTTCTATTCTATAGAAGCCTCCTATGAAGGTCTTCTATTCACCTATGGAGGACTTCTATTCTATAGAAGCCTCCTACGGAGGTCTTCTATTCTATAGAAGCCTCCTACGGAGGTCTTCTATTCTATAGAAGCCTCCTACGGAGGTCTTCTATTCTATAGAAGCCTCCTACGGAGGTCTTCTATTCTTTAGAAGCCTCCTATGGAGGTCTTCTATTCTATAGAAGCCTCCTATGGAGGTCTTCTATTCTATAGAAGCCTCCTATGGAGGTCTTCTATTCTATAGAAGCCTCCTATGGAGGTCTTCTATTCTATAGAAGCCTCCTATGGAGGTCTTCTATTCTATAGAAGCCTCCTATGGAGGTCTTCTATTCTATAGAAGCCTCCTATGGAGGTCTTCTATTCTATAGAAGCCTCCTATGGAGGTCTTCTATTCTATAGAAGCCTCCTATGGAGGTCTTCTATTCTATAGAAGCCTCCTATGGAGGTCTTCTATTCTATAGAAGCCTCCTATGGAGGTCTTCTATTCTATAGAAGCCTCCTATGGAGGTCTTCTATTCTATAGAAGCCTCCTATGGAGGTCTTCTATTCTATAGAAGCCTCCTATGGAGGTCTTCTATTCTATAGAAGCCTCCTATGGAGGTCTTCTATTCTATAGAAGCCTCCTATGGAGGTCTTCTATTCTATAGAAGCCTCCTATGGAGGTCTTCTATTCTATAGAAGCCTCCTATGGAGGTCTTCTATTCTATAGAAGCCTCCTATGGAGGTCTTCTATTCTATAGAAGCCTCCTATGGAGGTCTTCTATTCTATAGAAGCCTCCTATGGAGGTCTTCTATTCTATAGAAGCCTCCTATGGAGGTCTTCTATTCTATAGAAGCCTCCTATGGAGGTCTTCTATTCTATAGAAGCCTCCTATGGAGGTCTTCTATTCTATAGAAGCCTCCTATGGAGGTCTTCTATTCCAAAGAAGCCTCCTATGGAGGTCTTCTATTCTATACGAAGCCTCCTATGGAGGTCTTCTATTCTATATGGAGGTCTTCTATTCTAAAGAAGCCTCCTATGGAGGTCTCCTATTCTATAGAAGTCTCCTATGGAGGTCTTCTATTCTATAGAAGCCTCCTATGGAGGTCTTCTATTCTATAGAGGCCTCTTATGGAGGTCTTCTATTCTATAGAAGCCTTCTATGGAGGTTTTCTATTCTATAGAAGCCTTCTATGGAGTTCTTCTATTCTAAAGAAGCATCCTATGGAGGTCTTCTATTCTATAGAAACCTCCTATGGAGGTCTTCTATTTTATAGAAGCCTCCTATGGAGGTCTTCTATTCTATAGAAGCCTCCTATGGAGGTCTTCTATTCTATAGAAGCCTCCTATGGAGGTCTTCTATTCTATAGAAGCCTCCTATGGAGGTCTTCTATTCTATAGAAGCCTCCTATGGAGGTCTTCTATTCTATAGAAGCCTCCTATGGAGGTCTTCTATTCTATAGAAGCCTCCTATGGAGGTCTTCTATTCTATAGAAGCCTCCTATGGAGGTCTTCTATTCTATAGAAGCCTCCTATGGAGGTCTTCTATTCTATAGAAGCCTCCTATGGAGGTCTTCTATTCTATGGAAGCCTCCTATGGAGGTCTTCTATTCTATAGAAGCCTCCTATGGAGGTCTTCTATTCTATAGAAGCCTCCTATGGAGGCCTTCTATTATATAGAAGCCTCATATGGGGGTGTTTTATTCTATAGAAGCCTCTTATGGAGGTCTTCTATTCTATAGAAGCCTCCAATGGAGGTCTTCTATTCTATAGAAGCCTCCTATGGAGGTCTTCTATTCTATAGAAGCCTCTTATGGAGGTCTTCTATTCTATAGAAGCTTCCAATGGAGGTCTTCTATTCTATAGAAGCCTCCAATGGAGGTCTTCTATTCTATAGAAGACACCTATGGATGTCTTCTATTCCAAAGAAGCCTCCTATGGAGGTCTTCTATTCTATACGAAGCCTCCTATGGAGGTCTTCTATTCTATATGGAGGTCTTCTATTCTAAAGAAGCCTCCTATGGAGGTCTCCTATTCTATAGAAGCCTCCAATGGAGGTCTTCTATTCTATAGAAGCCATCAATGGAGGTCTTCTATTCTATAGAAGCCTCCAATGGAGGTCTTCTATTCTATAGAAGCCTCCAATGGAGGTCTTCTATTCTATAGAAGCCTCCAATGGAGGTCTTCTATTCTATAGAAGCCTCCAATGGAGGTCTTCTATTCTATAGAAGCCTCCAATGGAGGTCTTCTATTCTATAGAAGACACCTATGGATGTCTTCTATTCCAAAGAAGCCTCCTATGGAGGTCTTCTATTCTATACGAAGCCTCCTATGGAGGTCTTCTATTCTATATGGAGGTCTTCTATTCTAAAGAAGCCTCCTATGGAGATCTCCTATTCTATAGAAGTCTCCTATGGAGGTCTTCTATTCTATAGAAGCCTCCTATGGAGGTCTTCTATTCTATAGAGGCCTCTTATGGAGGTCTTCTATTCTATAGAAGCCTTCTATGGAGGTCTTCTATTCTATAGAAGCCTCCTATGGAGGTCTTCTATTCTATAGAAGCCTACAATGGAGGTCTTCTATTCTATAGAAGCCTCCAATGGAGGTCTTCTATTCTATAGAAGCCTCCAATGGAGGTCTTCTATTCTATAGAAGCCTCCAATGGAGGTCTTCTATTCTATAGAAGCCTCCAATGGAGGTCTTCTATTCTATAGAAGACACCTATGGATGTCTTCTATTCCAAAGAAGCCTCCTATGGAGGTCTTCTATTCTATACGAAGCCTCCTATGGAGGTCTTCTATTCTATATGGAGGTCTTCTATTCTAAAGAAGCCTCCTATGGAGGTCTCCTATTCTATAGAAGTCTCCTATGGAGGTCTTCTATTCTATAGAAGCCTCCTATGGAGGTCTTCTATTCTATAGAGGCCTCTTATGGAGGTCTTCTATTCTATAGAAGCCTTCTATGGAGGTTTTCTATTCTATAGAAGCCTCCTATGGAGGTCTTCTATTCTATAGGAGCCTGCTATGGAGGTCTTCTATTCTATAGAAGCCTCCTATGGAGGTCTTCTATTCTATAGAAGCCTCCTATGGAGGTCTTCTATTCTATAGAAGCCTCCTATGGAGGTCTTCTATTCTATAGAAGCCTCCTATGGAGGTCTTCTATTCTATAGAAGCCTCCTATGGAGGTCTTCTATTCTATAGAAGCCTCCAATGGAGGTCTTCTATTCTATAGAAGCCTCTTATGGAGGTCTTCTATTCTATAGAAGCCTCCTATGGAGGTCTTCTATTCTATAGAAGCCTCCTATGGAGGTCTTCTATTCTATAGAAGCCTCCTATGGAGGTCTTCTATTTTATAGGAGCCTCCTATGGAGGTCTTCTATTCTATAGAAGTCTCCTATGGAGGTCTTCTATACCATAGAAGAATCCTATGGAGGTCTTCTATTCTATAGATGCCTCCAATGGAGGTCTTCTCTTCTATAGAAGCCTGCTATGGAGGTCTTCTCTTCTATAGAAGCCTCCTATGGCGGTCTTCTCTTGTATAGAAGCCTCCTATGGAGGTCTTCTCTTTTATAGAAGCCTCCTATGGAGGTCTTCTATTCTATAGAAGCCTTCTCTGGAGGTCTTCTATTCTATAGAAGCCTCTTCTATAGAATAGGAGGTCTCCTATTCTATAGAAGCTTCCTCCTATGGAGGTCTCCTATTCTATAGAACCCTCCTATGGAGTTCTTCTATTTCATAGAAGTCTCCTATGGAGGTCTCCTATTCTATAGAAGGCTCCTATGGAGATCTTCTATTCTATAGAAGCCTCTTATGGAGGTCTTCTATTCTATAGAAGCCTACTATGGAGGTCTTCTATTCTATAGAAGCCTCCTATGGAGGTCTTCTATTCTATAGAAACCTGCTATGGAGGTCTTCTATTTCATAGAAGCCTCCTATGGAGGTCTTCTATTTCATAGAAGCCTCCTATGGAGGTCTTCTATTCTGTAGAAGCCTCCTATGAAGGTCTTCTATTCTATAGAAGCCTCCTATGGAGTTCTTCTATTCTATAGAAGTCTCCTATGGAGGTCTTCAATTCTGTAGAAGCCTCCTATGGAGGTCTTCTATTCTGTAGAAGCCTCCTATGAAGGTCTTCTATTTCATAGAAGCCTCCTATGGAGGTCTTCTATTCTATAGAAGCCTCTTATGGAGGTCTTCTGTTCTATAGAAGCCTCCTATGGAGGTCTTCTCTTCTATAGAAGCCTCCTATGGAGGTCTTCTATTCTATAGATGCCTCCAATGGAGGTCTTCTCTTCTATAGAAGCCTGCTATGGAGGTATTCTCTTCTATAGAAGCCTCCTATGGAGGTCTTCTCTTCTATAGAAGCCTCCTGTGGCGGTCTTCTCTTCTATAGAAGCCTCCTATGGAGGTCTTCTCTTTTATAGAAGCCTCCTATGGAGGTCTTCTATTCTATAGAAGCCTCCTATGGAGGTCTTCTATTCTATAGATGTCTCCTATGGAGGTCTTCTATTCTATAGAAGCCTCCTATGGAGGTGTTCTATTCTAAAGAAGCCTCCTATGGAGGTCTTCTATTCTATAGAAGCCTCCTATGGAGATCTTTTATTCTATAGAAGCCTCCTACGGAGGTCTTCTATACTATAGAAGCCTCCTATGGTGGTCTTCTATTCTATAGAAGCCTCTTATGGAGGTCTTCTATTCTATAGAAGCCTCCTAGGGAGGTCTTCTATTCTATAGAAGCCTCCTAGGGAGGTCTTCTATTCTATAGAAGCCTCCTAGGGAGGTCTTCTATTCTATAGAAGCCTCCTAGGGAGGTCTTCTATTCTATAGAAGCCTCCTATGGAGGTCTTCTATTCTATAGAACCCCCTTGTGGAGGTCTTCTATTCTATGGGAGCCTCCTATGGAGGTCTTCTATTCTATAGAACCCCCTTATGGAGGTCTTATATTCTATAGAAGCCTCCTATGGGGGTCTTCTGTTCAATAGAGGGCTCCTATGGAGGTCTTCTATTCAATAGAAGCCTCCTATGGAGGTCTTCTTTTCAATAGAAGCCTCCTATGGAGGTCTTCTATTCTATGGAAGCTTCCTATGGAGGTCTTCTATTTTATAGAAGCCTCCTATGGAGGTCTTCTATTCTATAGAAGCCTCCTAGGGAGGTCTTCTATTCTATAGAAGCCTCCTATGGAGGTCTTCTATTCTATAGAACCCCCTTGTGGAGGTCTTCTATTCTATGGGAGCCTCCTATGGAGGTCTTCTATTCTATAGAACCCCCTTATGGAGGTCTTATATTCTATAGAAGCCTCCTATGGGGGTCTTCTGTTCAATAGAGGGCTCCTATGGAGGTCTTCTATTCAATAGAAGCCTCCTATGGAGGTCTTCTTTTCAATAGAAGCCTCCTATGGAGGTCTTCTATTCTATGGAAGCTTCCTATGGAGGTCTTCTATTTTATAGAAGCCTCCTATGGAGGTCTTCTATTCTATAGAAGCCTCCTATGGAGATCTTCTATTCTAAAGAAGCCTCCTATGGAGGTCTTCTATTCTATAGAAGCCTCCTATGGGGGTCTTCTATTCTATGGAAGCCTCCTATGGATGTCTTCTATTCTATAGAAGCCTCCTATGGAGGTCTTCTATTCTATAGAAGCCTCCTATGGAGGTCTTCTATTATATGGAAGCCTCCTATGGAGGTCTTCTATTCTAAAGAAGCCTCCTATGGTGGTCTTCTATTATATAGAAGCCTCCTATGGAGGTCTTCTATTCTATAGAAGCCTCCTATGGTGGTCTTCTATTATATAGAAGCCTCCTATGGAGGTCTTCTATTCTATAGAAGCCTCCTATGGAGGTCTTCTATTCTATAGAAGCCTCCTATGGAGGTCTTCTATTCTATGGAAGTTTCCTATGGAGGTCTTCTATTCTATAGAAGCCTCCTATGTAGGTCGTCTATTCTATAGAAGCCTCCTATGGAGGTCTTCTATTCTATAGAAGCCTCCTATGGAGGTCTTCTATTCTATAGAAGCCTCCTATGGAGGTCTTCTATTCTATAGAAGCCTCCTATGGAGGTCTTCTATTCTATAGAAGCCTCCTATAGTAATTAGTATTCTTTAGTAACGAAAGGAAACTAATTGTTTCATTTTACTTCAATACAACTCGTGGTATAACAAATTCGGCCCGGCCGAACTTAACCCCGTTCTTACTTGTTTTTATACCCTCAGCCTTTAGGCTAGAAAGGGTATATACACTTTCATACGGGCAAAATGTGCCTCATCGAAATAATGGTTTTAGACCCCAAGTATGTTTGGACGAAATGTGTTTCAGACAATTTGGAGTTGATTTAGCAATGTCCGTCCGTCTGTCTGGCTGGCTGGTGCGCACGATAACTCTCGAACGGATGAACCGATTCGGTTCAAATTTTGGCTTTCGTAATATTTTGCCCAAACTTAGTTTAAGTTCGATGATGGGCTATATCGGTCCACTCCTTCCGGTACCTCCCACACAAAACTTTGAAAATATTCGGAAAATTTGTGCGCACGATAATTCTTGAAGGGAGTAACCGATTTGGTCCATACTTTCTCCATCGCGAAACCAGTGCCAGACTTAAATAAGGTTTCAATATGGACTCAATCGGTTCACTCCTTCGGGTACCTCCCACACAAAAAGTTCAGTTTAGGGCCATCTCTCGAATCGCTTTGATTTTTGTTTTAGCAACTTGTATTCACTGCCCCCCATACGACGGTACAAGTTTCATTAGCGGCAAGTCCATACTTCCTGAGAAAATAGCATGAAAGTTGCAAAAAAAAACCCCTATGACACCGTGTGAGGTGGTTGGAGCGCAAGATAACTCTAGACCGAATCTGCCGATTCGGTCCAAAATTTATTCTTAGTATTATTTTGTCCAAACGTAGGTTATGTTCGAAGATAAGCCATATCGGTCCACTCCTTCAGGTACCTCCCCCACAAAATTTCAAAAATGTTCGTAAAAATTGTTCGTAGGGTAACTTTTGAAGGGAGTGGCCGAATTCGTCTATACTTTACACATCCTAATATATCTACCAGATATAGATCAGGTTCGAATATGGACTATATTTGTCCACTCTATTCGGTACCTAGAACACATAAAATTTCGGATAAGTTCACTTTAAACCCGATATCGAATCACTTCGATTTTTGTTGAAGCAACTTGCGTTCGCTGCCTCAATTACGATGGTAAAAGTTTTTTTAGGGGCAAGTCCATACTTCTTGAGCAAACAGCCCGAAGAGTGTAAAAACCCCCTATGGCACCATATGTTGTGGCTGGAGATCCATTTCCATAACGGTCAATGACGATCCATTCCTTTTAGTATCTCCCCCGCAAAACTTTTGATCTTTAATCCTAATCAACATTTTTGTCGGTTCAAATGCCCAAAATTTTTAAAACCCCCTAAATATATACGTATTTTGGGAAAAAATTGTTTCAATATACATACACAGGCTGAGGGTATATCTCTGTCGGCCAAGCCGACTGATACTTTTTTACTTGTTTTTTTTTTTTTGTTTTTGGAAAGTGATAAGTAGAGGTAACCCCTTAAACTGCACATTTGCAAAAATTATTGAAATTTTGTGTGGGTTACCAGGAGAAGTGGACCGATATTCGAACCTGATCTATGTCTGTAAAAGATGTTACGATGTACAAAATAAGTCATTGATGAACAAAACAGTACTCTAGCGTCGATTACTCTTAATCACAGCCATAATTGACACAAGTACAATCAAAAATATACACATTGTTTTATAAATATTTTAAACAGTATGCTACTTTTACTTTTTTAGAATACAATTAAAGTTTTAAAACATAAAATACAACAAAAATGCAGTGTGAAATATTTAAGAGAAAATGTGTCAGATTCTCTTTATGCATCCCTGAAATAAATATAAAAAACTGCAGAATATCATAAATGTTGCTTTTAAAAAGTGGAGAAAACTCATAAACTCTCTATCATCCCCTACGTCACTTCCTGTAAAATTGAATATATTTTCCTCATGTTCGACCCTGCTGGTCTTTATTAGACAAATATTTTACATTTCTTCAAATGCACTTTTTCTATTTGTTTCTCTGACATTTCTTTATATTCTGATTTTCATTATCAAAACTTGATGCTGTCTACTGAGACGCCATTAATATTGTGACCCTTATAATAAATTGTATTAATAGCTGTTGTTGTCTCCCTGAATTAGGAAAAAAATAAATAATTTAATATTGGAAATTGTATTTGTTTATTATTATTTATTTATTTTATTTCTTCATTTTGTAATGATAAGCCTGAGGGCCAATAACTTATTACAATATGCATAGCTTTGAAAATATACAGTTGTATTGGTATAATTATATATATGAAAAATCTAAATTAATAATCTAAATTAAGACTAAAAAGTAATATATGGAAAATAACTCCCAGGAGAGAACTACTCCTAACAAAAAAAAACCAAATTATACAAGAATAATACTCCATATTGGAATAACTACTCCCAATTATACCCCATATCGGGGTTATATAAAGGTAAAATAATAGAAAAGCACTCCCAACAAAGATAATTGTGGTACCACAAATTTACAGTGATTCTTGGAATAAAACAAGTAATTTATTTCGAAATGAAGAAATGGTTAAATTGAATATTTGTAAATTATTTGGTAACGAATTAAATAAACGACAAATTCTCACCAGAAACGATGTATCCATGTGGACATCTACTCGAGGAATAATCAGATTAGTCGTTCTAGTTGATCTTAAAAAGTTAAAATTACTAGCCAAAAACAACGGACATTGAGCCTTGCATACTTTGTAGTAGACCTTATTTGGATTTACATACATACGTATGCATGTGTTTTATATTTGAGAATGTCAATAGAGTGTTGTTTGGGTGCTTCTTCCATCAACCACATCACCACTAAGTACACATATTCGTTACAATTGAATGGAAATGAGATAGGATTTTGAGATATGAATAAAAGCACATACACATATGTATATACATATAAATACTATACATATGTACAGACATCTCTATGCAGTTATAATAATCTGTTATAGAATGACGGACACAAATTACCCGTGCCCCCAAAGTCAATGATAAAACGCCAACAATTACGCACGCCATTAACTGCCGGCATCAAGCCATAGGAACAACAAGCAACAACAATTGTCCGTCGCAAAATCCAAAACTAAAATAAAAAAATTCATAACAAAAAACAATTCCAAAAAAAATTAAAAACAAATAAAAATTGAATGTGTCGTCACACCAGCACTTGGTGATTTCCAGCTGACAGCCAGCAGTACACACTTGATTAGAGTAGAGCTCGTTGCCGCTGCTCTCAGCTTGTGTGATATGAGTGGTGTTGTGTTAATAACATTCGATTCTGTAGATTTCTTCGGCTTCTACTGGGTGCTTGGGTGCTCTGTTGCTGTTACTGTTGGAACATTGGAACAGAGTAACGCTCATTGGGTTCGGTGCTGGTGGTATCGGTGTCGCGGTATCGCTGTCGAAGTCGTTTTTCGGTATCGCATTTATTTGTTTTGCTCGCAGAATCTCAACGAACAGCGCGCATTCATATCTATTCTGAAAACAGTTAAAAATTGTATTGCTGTTTACTTGTTTTTTCTTCATTTCGTACTTTTTTAAATTGGAAAATTCTCATCGGAATATTTCATTCATACTTCTAGTCTAGACGCGAACGAAAGTTGGTATTGCGAAAATCCAAGAGAGAAAATTATTGTGCATTTTTAAATTTGAAAATTGTTTTGATTTTGCAAAGCATTCCGGCAACTGATTTAGTCGTGTTCTAGCTAATCCAAGTAGATGTAAATTTCATTTACGGCAATAATCACCAAGCGCTTTGAGCAATATTAAATGTGATCTTAGTGTAGTATAGAGTGTTTGTAAATAAGAAAAAAATTATTTTAAATTATAAGAAAATTAATAAAAATAAATATTTACCAAAAAAAAATATTTATAAAAGAAAATTACCAAAAAATTATTATTCATCTGTGATAAATTATCAGTGTTTATTTTTAAACATAAGAAAAAAGTTTACTAATCAAACTTCTCATTATGAGCCGTCCCATTGATATTTTACTGGAGCGAGTAAGTTTTATTTTAAGCTTTATTTTAAATGTTAGAGAAGAGTTTCTTTGACTTTTTGTATTGTTTAAGGCCTTCCTTCGTAGTTATATTTGATTACAAATGATAAATATAGTCCTTACATGTTCAATAACAATGACACCGCAGCGTGATAGAAAAACAAAAATAAGAAGATACGTGTCCCGGCGTTTTTCCCTATTACTTCAACTATTTTGACCATTAAGAACAGTTTCTACAGAGTTCGTATGTTCTAGAAAGTTGTTTACTAAGATCTAAGGTACCTTTTTCTAGTTGGTTGTTTGCTCCAATTTTGACGGTTTGATATCTGGAGACTAAAATCCGAGAAAAAATTAAAAGGGAAATTTGACCTTGACGATTTTGACCTTGAAGGCGAGGTTGAATGGATTTTATGTGCTCCCAATTATTATTCTTTAAGACGAGAGCTACAACTTTTCTTCTACGAGTAAACCGAAATTCTTAGCGATTTAGAAGATATGTGCCTGACAAAATGATCCATTTTGACATAAAGGCCTCATCTCTTGAGGGGCCCATAACCGCGAAAGTTGAAGTAATAGGGAAAAACGCCGGGACACGTGCCTTCTTATTTTTGGCCATCTATCCCGCTACGGTGGCAGAATATGGTTAATAATTTTAGTGTCGCACAGTGTAAGTAACAGTGTTTATACCTTTATGTCCGCTTTTGTTTTAGGACATAATGCCCAACATTTTTGGGACTTACATACATATGACCGATGTTAAAGGGTGTTTTGTCCTTTTGTCAACTTAAAAAATTATACCCTCAGCATTTATGCTAACGAGGGTATATACTCTTACGTACGGGTTTTAAACCCCAAGTATGTTTGGACGAAATCCGTTTCAGACAATTTGCAGTTGATTTAGCCATGTGCGTCCGTCCGTCAGGCTGGAGCGCATGATAACTCGCGAACGGACCAACCGATTCGGTCCAAAATTTGGCTTTCGTAATACTTTGTCCAAACTTAGTTTAAGTTCGAAGATGGGTTATATCGGTTCACTCATTCCGGTACCTCCCCTACAAAAGTTCGAAAATATTCGGAAATTTTGTGCGCACGAAAACTCCTAAGGGGAGTGACAGAATTGGTCCATACTTTGCACATGGACTCAATCGGTCCACTCCTTCGGGTACCTCCCATACAAATTTTCGGATAATTTCAGTTTAGGACCTGGTCTCGAATAGCTTCGATTTTTGTTGTAACAACTTGTACTAACTGCCCCCCATACGACGGTACAAGTTTCATTAGGGGCAAGCCCATACTTCCTGAGAAAATAGCCTGAAAGTTGCACAAAAACCCTACGACACCGTCTGTAGTGGTTAAAGCGCAAGATAACTCTCGAACGGATCTGCCGATTCTGTCCAAATGTTGGCCGTCGTAATATTTTGTCCAAACTTAGTTTAAGTTCGAAGATGGGTTATATCGGTCCACTCCTTTCAGTACCTCCCACACAAAAATTCGAAAATGTTCGGGAAATTTGTGCGCACGACAACTCTTTAAGTTAGTAACCGATTTTGTCTATACTTTGCACATCGTGAATTTTTTCTACCAGTTTTAGATGAGGTTCTAATATGGACTCAATCGGTGCACTCCTTCAAAAGTTCAAAAATTGTCGGAAAATTGTGCGCACGATAACTCTTGAAGGGATGTGGTTGTGGTTCATACTTTGCACATCCTAATATATATACCAGATATAGATCAGGTTCGAATATAGACTATATTTGTCCACTCCATCGGGTACCTCCCGCACAAAGTTTCAGATAAGTTCTCGAATCGCTTTGATTTTTGTTAAAGCATGTTACATTCGCTGCCTCAATTACGACGGTAAAAGTTATTTTCGGGGGCAAGTCCATCCCGAAAGGTGTAAAAACCCCTATTTCACCGTATGTACTCAGCAAAAATTCGGACCCAATAGTCATTACGGACCCAATAGCCATTACAAAGTAATGTAAACAAGCTTCTTTTCCCATTACAAGTAATCTGAAAAGTAATGGAATACTTCTTAAAAAAATTACAAGGCAACCCTACTTACTTTGCTCCTCACTAAGTAATGAGGACGGTGGCACAGTGAGTGTGTGTCCGACTATAAATCCTAGGGTTGTGTGTTCAACGCTCACTGTTGGCACGCGAGTTTTTTTTAATTAAAAAATAACAGTTCGTGGTGCACATGTGCACTGCACATTTAAGTTCTTAAGCAACCCTTAATGTTCGTGTGCGTGGCATAGTATGTAGTGTATTTGGCTAGAAATCAGAGGGTTCGTGTGTTCAACTCGCACAGCGAGCTTTTCAACTTACTTTTCACCTTCTAGTGGCCACAGAATAACTAGTTATTCTAGTGGTCATAAAATAACTACAAACTGAGTGCGACATGCCCTTGTAGAAATAATGGGGAAGAAAGGGGGTTTGCGAGTAGTTACGGCTGCCAAAAATCCCTTACAAAACCCATGATTTTGGGAGGACTTTTTTTGCTGGGTACGTCTATGAGATATCGCGCGTACTATTTTAGCGAATATTTTCGAACTTCTGTGGGGGAGGTACCGGAAGGAGTGGACCTATAAGCACCACCTTAGAATTTCATCTAATATTCGAATAAATATCCAATCCAAAGTGTGGACCAAATCAGTCAATCCCATCAAGAGTTATCGTGCGCAAAATTTTTCCGAAAATTTTTGAACTTTTGTGGGGGAGGTACCTGAAGAAGTGGACCGATATGGCTTATCTTCGAAATTAAGCTAAGTTTGCACAAAATATTACGAAGGCGTAATTTTGTACCGAATCCGCAGATCCGTTCGAGAGTTATCTTGTTTGCACCTTTCAGGCTATTTTCTCAGGAAGTGTGGACTTGCCCTTGATGAATCATGTACCGTCGTATGAAGGGCAGTGCATACAAGTTGCTACAAAAAAAAAATCAAAGCGATTCGAGAGCAGGTCCTAAACTAAACTATTCCGAAATTTTGTGTGGGAGGTACCCGAAGAAGTGGACCGATTGAGTCCATATTGGAACCTCACCTAAGTCTAATAGAAATTTCACGATGTGCTAAGTATGGACCAAATCGGTTACTCCCTTCAAGAGTTATCGTGCGCACAAATTTTCCGAACATTTTGGAACTTTTGTGGGGAAGGTACCGGAAGGAGTGGACCGATATAACCCATCTTCGAACTTAAACTAAGTTTGGACAAAATATTACGGAAGCCAAAATTTGGACCGATTCGGTTGATCCGTTCAAGAGTTATCGTGCGCTCCAGCCAGCCAGACACACGGACGGACATGGCTAAATCAACTCCAAATTGTCTGAAACACACTTCGTCCAAACATACTTGGGGTCTAAAACCATTATTTCGATGGGACACATTTTGCCCGTATGAAAGGTTATATACCATCGTTAGCATAAATGCTGAGGGTATAAAAATCCCCAAAGTGCTATTTAAGGACATGGCCCGAATTATTTTGAAATTTTTTGCAGCAGGTTGTCCGTCCTCGTGGCCGTATTAGCATGGTACAATTTGTTTTGGATTCAAGTCCAAACTTTCAGAGAAAATTACTTAACTAAAACGATAATTACGATAGACACGTTAATTTAATATCCGATTTGACCAAAACTTGCAAAGCGTAATTTGTTTCTATACTTACATCATGTTCCAAGAAGGTCTATATGGGGCAAACATTTTAGGTACCTTTCTCGCAAAAGTTGAAAATGCTCGCTTAAGTGGTGTTCGAGAATTGATTTAAAATTTTAAACAATCGTAGACTTGAGGCCCTCGGTGCATTTAAATAATGTGTTTCGTGGGAAAGTAAATGCTTCCAGACATAATGGTCCAAAATCTTTAAAATCGTTTCTACGGTGACAAAATTAAATGACTGGCTGTCACTATAATCAAAAGTAGTGACTAACATTGGTGCAACCATTTTCATCTTACTATTTCTCTCAACGTACACCAAGTTCCAAGAAGGTCTATACCGGGCAACTCCTCCTGGTACATCCCTAACAAAAGTTCGAAAATTTGCTTTAAGGGCAAGTCCATGATTCCCGATAGGAAGGTCCAAAATTCTACGGTGATCAACTAATTGTAAGCATCGAAAGAAGTTGTTGCTTTGTAGCAACGTAAATATGTTCGTTGGTATATTTTATTAATTATCTGGCACTTAGGAACCTCTGTGTCCAAATTCAAAAATTCTGCTGCGGCCATTAAATAATAGGAGACAGTTGAGTTGGGCCCAATTCAGTACCAATATGAATTGAGTCGAGTATATCATCCGGATCTTAACTGGGTTAAAACCTCTCGGGTTTGCCTTGGCAGCTGGCGTTCTTCTGCTCCGATGGATGGGAGGGGGAAACATGTCTACTAGATCGCGGCCGGAATACTCACGGCGATAACAGGTCCTACATCCACAACAATTTGGTGTGTCGATGCACTGGTAAAATATTCGTCTCGCCATGCAGATGATCCACTGCTGTCACTGGTCCATTCCTCAGGCCGGCATTCTGGCAGGTTTGGATATTCTTGCACTACGTAGCGCTAACATTTGCGTTACAAACTGGCTCCACATTGCTTACCAGACCGGAATATTGCTTTATAAGAGGTCAACAAAGTATCTTTGTCTGCATGTTCAGGGAATTCCCCTTTTAAGCCGTCCAGGTGGTGAACAGTGTGCCTGTAGCGGATATTTTCATATTCCTCAAATGGAAGAACTGTACTAAGTCAGCTATGCAAACATTTAACCCATCACATATGTCATCGACGACATGGCCCGACGTCAAGGTAGAGGAAGAGGTTAAACAGTTCCGAAGATATCACCCAGCCTTGGGGAATTCTGTGTTTCACTCTACGGGTCTTGGACTCGTTTATTTCTGAATTCTACAAACGACGAGCGTCCACACATATAGTTATTGTTGTAGCAGCATGAAACCTACGTAGAAGCATAGGTTTGATGCTGGGTTGCCGCTAGCCGAAGCACTATGGTTTCGGGTCAATCCGGTACGTTAGAACTCGCTGCATATAGTTGATTATCGAACGTTTCCAACATGGCGGTCTCATCGTATGGATGAGTACAATAGTGAAATCGGCCTGTACGATTCACCTTTGCTGGTATCCTTGTCTGGCTTCAGTAGCGGGACCACCCTGCCAACATTCTAGGCTTCTGTTAAAAAATATGGGTGACTAACGATACATTGAGGACACTTGTTATATACTTAAACCCGTGTTCTTCCAGTTACTTAAACATCACCATCGAGACTCAGTGTGGACCCAACGCTTTGGATGATTTCTCTTTTCGGAGGACGTCTGCAACATCGCTCATCGTAACTTGTGGTGTAGCTCCTCGGCTGGAAGTGCCGGCGTACTCCTCTTCGCCGTAACACTCTCGAGATGCTCTATAAACTGCCGGTTAAAATAACAAACGCAGCTCTTCCGATCCGTCACAATCACGTCGTTGAAATTAACAACCGTTCTATCATACTCCTTTGCCGGATTCGAGAGTGATTCAACGGTGGCCTACAATTTATTTGATCCTATACCAATGCTGCATTGGTTAAGATGGTCTAGCCACTTTTTCCGCTTATGTTCGGCTACTATTGACTTCATGAGTAAGATCCCTAACTCTTGGGTCTTCAGGTTCTTACAACGAAGCTCATCATGTTCATTTGCTAGTCCCTTCGCCTGATTTCGGGCATTCAATGGGCATTTATGTTGCGAGCGGCTGCAGCAGTGATGATGTCCCGGAAAATTCTCTCAGCTACCCTAGGATCTGAGGGAATGGGCACCTCTCTGAAGCGGTGATAGGTGAATTCTCTGAACTATGCCAATTAGATTTTCCATGGTTCAGAAAAGTACGACGGTCAGTCGTCGGGTGGTCTCTTTACGGAGACGATAATCGAAATAGGGTCCGATCCAAGGGAAATAACCGGTTGCCAGGACACGCCATTTATCAGACCGACCCCCATTATTACAAGTCTTCTTTTGTTATTTAGAGCGTTCCGCTTAACTTAAAGTTAAAAGTGATGATTGAATTTCAAGCTTCTTGGGATTAACTTTTAATGTAAAAATTATATTTTTAATGCCTCCAAATTGGTTTATTTTGCGTTTTCAAATCCATCAGATAGTAAAAAAACACATATAATAATGGCCCCGAGTGTCACAATGGTGATGTCTGGCGAGCTGTGGCAATATCATCTTATCCTTCTTCTGGTCGTTGCCTAGAAAGGAATACCAAAGCTAATGATGAGCATTAAAGTCCCCTAACACCAGACGGTTATTGCCCTCCAATAGCGAACTAATGTCAGGTATATAGGGCAAGGCAAAGCAATTCATGTACACATTAAGCAACTTTACCTTGGCTCTTCCTCACTTTACTAAAGTGGAAGGCAAGTTATCCTTTCTCGCTTTTTGTACGATCCTTTCGTAAAACGTAAAACGGCGACCATGATGTTTCTTCGACTCATAAAGTCGTCTATAATTTGCTGATTTTGTTACGTAGACCGTTGCAACTGAATAACAGTAATGATGCATTTCCGGGGCAATGGAATGGAAAATATATGGAGGTGAGCTTTTCAGTAAAAATTGTCCTATAGTATTTGGGACCCCTTAATGTTCGTAAGCGGGTAGTTTATTCAGATACAAATCTAAAGTTTGCCTGTTTATTTTCGACAGGACAACCGCATAGACCAACCAACCGAAGTTTAGACGAATTTTTACTTTTTATACCCTCAGCCTTTAGGCTAGAAAGGGTATATACACTTTGATACGACCAAAACGGTGCCTCATCGAAATAACGGCTTTAGACCCCATGTATGTTAGGACGAAATTCGTTTCAGACAATTTGGGGTCGATTTAGCCACGTCCGTCTGTCTGGCTGGTGCGCACGATAACTCTCGAACGGATCAACCGATTCAAACCAAGTGTTGCGTATCGTAATATTTTGTCCAAACATAGTTTAAATTCCAAGATGGGCCATATCGGTCCACTCCTTCGGGTACCTCCCCCGCAAAAGTTCAAAATTTGTCTGTAAAATGGCGTGAAGGATAACTCTCGAAGGGAGCAATCGATTTGGCCCAAGCTTTGCACGTCGTTTTATTTCTTCCAGATATAGATCGGGTTCGAATATAGACTATATTGGTCCACTTCTTCGAGTACGTCCCACGCAAAATTCGGATAAAGTGAAGTTTAAGAGCTCCTCTCAGATCGTCTTGATTTTTTTCAGCAGGTTGTCCTTGCGGCCCCCTTTACGACGGTACAATTTTTCTTGCGCAAGTCCATACTTCCTGAAATATTGGCCTAATGTTCCAAGAAACCCTGACGACACCAACCAAAAAGGCAAATCCGCAAGATAATCTTCGCAGGGAGTTTCTGATTGGTGCAGACTTTGCACATCATATTATTTCATCCAGTCATGTAACAGGTTGGAATGTGGGCTATATCGGTCCACTTCTTCGGGTACCTCCCACACAAAATTCGGATAAAGTAAAGTTTAAGAGCTCCTCTTGGATCGTCTTGATTTCTTTACAGCAGGTTGTCCTTGCGGCTCCCTTTACGATGGTACAATTTTTTTCTTGCGCAATTCCATACTTCCTGAGATATTGGCCTAAAAGTTCCAAGAATCCCTGACGGCACCAACCAAAATGGCAAATCCGCAAGATAATTCTCGCAGGGAGTTTCTGATTGGTGCAGATTTTGCACATCATATTATTTCATCCAGTCGTGTATGAAGTTGGAATATGTGCTTTATTGGTCCACTTCTTCGGGTACCTCCCACACAAAATTCGGATAAAGTGAAGTTTAAGAGCTCCTCTTGGATCGTCTTGATTTCTTTACAGCAGGTTGTCCTTGCGGCTCCCTTTACGATGGTACAATTTTTTTCTTGCGCAATTCCATACTTCCTGAGATATTGGCCTAAAAGTTCCAAGAATCCCTGACGGCACCAACCAAAATGGCAAATCGCAAGTTATTTCTCGCGGGGAGTTTCTGATTGGTGCAGACTTTGCACATCATATTATTTCATCCAGTCATGTATGAAGTTGGTATATGGGCTTCATCGGTCCACTTCTTCGGGTACCTCCCACACAAAATTCGGATAAAGTGAAGTTTAAGAGCTCCTCTTGTAGATCGGGTTCGAATATAGACTATATCGATCCACTCCTTCGGGTACGTCCCACACAAAATTCGGATAAAATGAAGTTTAAAAGCTCCTCTCGGATCGTCTTGATTTTTTTTACAAAAGGATGTCCTTGCGGCTCCCTTTACGATGGTACAATTATTTTCTTGGCCAATTCCATACTTCCTGAGATATTGGCCTAAAAGTTCCAAAAATCCTTGACGGCACCAACCAAAATGGCAAATCCGCAAGATAATTCTCGCAGGGAGTTTCTGATTGGTGCAGACTTTGCACATCATATTATTTCATCCAGCCATGTATGAAGTTGAAATATGGGCTATATCGGTGCACTTCTTTGGGTATCTACCACACAAAATTCGAAGAAAATTGAAGTTTAAGAGTTTAATACCCCTCAGTAATGTGGCGACATTTCCTCAGTATTTCAGCCATGTAAAGCTTCTCTGCAAGTGGTGTCTTAGGACACGCCGTTCGGACTCGGCGATAAACTGTAGGTCCCATATCATTGAGCTAATATGAATCGGGGTGCACTCATGGGAATGAGAGAAGTCTCCCCTGTTCCGCCTGTGATGTTTGTGGAGCAATTATTATAAGAGCTCCGTTTTAATTCTTTTTTCAGAAGGTTGTTCTAGCGGCCTTATTTACAACGGTACAATCATTTTCCGGAGTAAGTCAATACATACTTCCTGATATAATGGTCCAAGCTCCAAAAGCCTCCCGGCACATACCAAAATTGCTAATATTTCGAGTACTTTATGAAGAAGTTTGGTTACTAAAAATGTTTGGTATATGTATGTCAATGATTTGGTATAGCCCCACATTACGGTACATACAAGTTTTCGACACGATAGAAAACGGCATGGCAGGACTCGATCGAAAACGTTCAAGCAATGTTATAGATTTTTTCGATAGTAACCGGTAATCGATCAGGTAATCTTCAGGGAGTATAACGACGAGTAAACCGACAACAAACAACAATTTTTACGTTTTAAACAAAAAGGCAATAAGAAATCTTTATTTTTGTTACTTTACGAAAGGCAAGTTAGCTACGAGTAATTTCTCGCAAATTTATGCTCAATAACTCCATAATTTTACTCGATAACGAATCACATAATTAGACCCCAGATTTTAAAGCAAACTCGTGATACAAAATCAATATATTTTATATACGGCATAATTATTGTGTTTGGATTGGCCAGTGGATGATGGTATTTCTCCGTCAGCACAGCTGACTGATACTTTCTTACTTGTTTTAAGATAGAAAATTTCTGTCTGTTCTTTGCTCTTTCATATCCAAATTCATTAATTAATTCAAATGAACTATTATACTACTACTCATACTTCCAAATACAAATTCCATATTCCAAAAAAACCTCGGCTAAAATTCATTCATATATTTACTTACCTCCGTTTAATGGTAGTTTGTTTTTAAGTGCTGGGGTAGGGTCAAGTGTTTTTAACAGGAAATTCAACGGTAGGTAGTACTTCAAACAGTAAACATCTTTAATGTTTATGTGTACATGGGTTTTTGAGATTTCTAAAGCGTATTTAATTTTGATATGTAATTGGATATTTCAATTGGTCAAGGAATTTTGAAGGTCATTCAAAACATAAGCAGCCGACTGTCATCTTCTTAGATGTTATGTATTGTATGTGTACATCATTCATAAATGTTTTTTTTTGCTCAGCTGATAATTAAGAATGATGTACAAGAATTTTGACGTGTACATACATATGTATATTAATATACATACAGATAGAAATTCTTGTATATTTATTTCTACATAAATGCAATTATTTTGATATTTTTCTACATAACACTTACATAAGATTTATATTGATTTAAAAAATTATATTCCCTAATGCAATTATTTTGATATTTTTCTACTTAAAATTTATATTGATTTAAAAAAAATATTCCCTAATATCAGCTGCAAGGTGCAAAGGTGCAAAGGTCTGGTAAACTAAGTATTTTCAGCCTTGTAAAACTTATTTACAAGTGAGGTCGTTCAAAACGCTGTTAGGATTCTGTGATAAAGTGGACTTCCAATATCTTCGAGTCACGTAAAGAATCGGACTACACTCATTGCCCCTTTGGAAAAGTTTGTCTTAATATTGGACATTAGACCTAAGATACATAATTTTAAATTTTAGTATATATTTTCAAAATATTATCGGTATTGCAGAAAAGTGATTTTGTTGACACTGGCGAATATTATCGAATGTCAGTTTTATTTCCCAGCATTAGATGATATCTATGTACCTGTATTTTGAATTAGCCCACAACAAGACATTTATTTTCTGCTCCCATTCAATTAAATTAAGTGATTGAATGTTGTCACAATTTGTACCACAAAGTTTAATCAGAGCAAATATTTGCAATTAACTGTTTTGCTATCTTTAACATAAAACTATCATTAAATGATGATATCATTTGTTGAAACAAGAACTACCTATCACCATATGTTTTGGAATTCTTCCGGTACTTGTTTTTATCTAAGAACTACTTGAGTTGTTTAACGTAAAAGGGTACTCAATTTAATGGGAAAATATACATATGTTATGTCAATCACTCAAGCGAAGATAAATATGTTTCTAGGAGAATTCATGAGAATTTTATTATAATACCCTCAGCCATTAGCCTAACACTTTGATACGATCGAAAAGGTGCCTCATCGAAATAATGGTTTTAGAACCCACATATGTTTGTACCAGCAGAAAAATATATGTTAGAAATATGTTTGGATCCAAACAAATATTTGTTTGGGACTGGTTGCAATCAAATATATGTTTGGATCCAAACATAATTTGTTTGCGTCCAAACAAATATATGTTTGCAACATTTTGTAACATATCTCAATTTTATTTGTTTGGGTACCAACATATTTTTTATGTTAGAACATATTTTTTACGGGTGGAGAGAGGATTTTTGTCAAAAAGCGTAACAACAAGGCTCTCGCGGCTGCGGAATGCCGTTATATAATAATGAGCTGTGTGTATGGTGTAATAGAAGACGCAGAAGCGAAGATAGGAGGGTAAGGAAGTTTGTTTTGTGTATTTCGTGCTTTGTTGTTGTTAACCGACGTAGCAAGCGAAGACGAAAAGAAAAAATGGTATGAATTATGTTGGTATTTTTTCTTCAGTTTTTGAAATACAACCGTCGAGTAAAGACGGTAAAGTGAGTGAATAAATCAGTGTTTTGAGTTTTTTTTTTAAGAAATTGTGCTTTTTAGTAAATTAAATGCCCAATACATTCTATATTATTATTTTATTGGACAAGGAAGAAATTATATATTATAATCATTTAATTCCAGATGCCGATTTCCCGCTGATGATTTTAACTTTAAGGAAAATGTGTTTTATTTCACAATTAAGGAGAAGCGTTCAACGATGTTTCTATATTTTTTTAAGTGTGATTTTTATAAATAATTTCATTACGTTTTTTTTTTTTTATTAAAGTCCCAATTTACATTAGGCGAGTTTACTTGCGGCAATTGTCAGTTTGTAGGTGAGAGAGGGGGCTGAGAGGCAAAGGGTTACCATATGCCTCACCTCTCTCTCCTTCAAACTGACAATTGCCGCAAGTAAACTCGCCTAATGTAAATTGGGACAAAGTCTGTTTTGTATTTCTTTGGAATTTTATCTTCTTCTTTATTTGCCGATCCGCATTCGGATTTTGGATATCATACAATAACAAATTAAGTATTTTTTAGCTGTGTATATAGATATATGTTTATGAATATGTTGTGGTAAATTATTCAGCAATGGTGATCTTTCTATTCCTCGCAGCGTTGATAAGGCTTCTTTCATTTGGTTGATTTGTCCACTCCAAAATGTTTTTTATCCAGGATATTTCTCTTCTTCCTCTTGGCCTTTTTCCCTCAATTTGACATTTAATTATGCTCTGGATGACAGAATACTTTTCGTTTCTCATTATGTGTCCCATATAGGATATCTTCCTACTTTTTATGACATCAAGAAGTTGTCGTTTAGTGTTCATTCTTCTCAGGACTTCTTCATTTGGTACTCGGTCAGTCCAAGGAATTTTCAGTGTTCTGCGATAAATCCACATTTCAAATGCGTTCAATTTTTGTTCGTCTATTGACTTTATTGTCCATGTCTCGGCAGCATATAGTAGAGTGGACCATACATAACATTTTATGAAGCGCATTTTTGTTGTGATGTTGACGTCATGACTTGTTAATATTTTGCGATGGTTAAAAAAGGATTGCCTAGCTACTTCTATTCGGCATTTTATTTCTCTCGAGGCATCCCATTGGTCATTTATAAGGACCCCAAGATATTTAAAACTCCTTACCCGTTCTATTTCGTCATTTTTTATTTTCAATGATGTGTTGCTTTGGTAAGTTTTTCTACTTATTACCATATATTTCGTTTTCTTAATGTTAATCTTAAGACCTTATAATTCGCTTTTTTGAGTAAGTGAGTTAACCAGTTTCTGTAGACCGTATAGGCTAGTGGCAATTAATGTTGTGTCGTCGGCGTATCGTATATTGTTTATTGATTCAGAGTAATTGACCCTTACGCCAATTTGCTCGTTTTCAACTGCTTCTTGAAATATTTTGTTGGAGTATAAATTAAATAATAGAGGTGATAGGATACATCCTTGTCTAACGCTTTTGGATATTGGGATATTGTCAGTGAGTTCTCCATCAACTTGAATGTTTGCAGTTTGTTGCCAATAAAGGTTTTTTATGCATCTTATTTCCTTTTCTGTTATTCCGGTATCCATCAAGATATTCATCATTTTTTCATGTCTGACCGTATCGAAAGCCTTTTCGTAGTCTACGAAACATAAGAATATATCTTTTTGAATATCTCTGCATTTTTGAATAAGGACTTGAATACTTAGTAGTGCCTCTCGCGTTCCCATGCCTTCTTTGAAACCGAATTGTGTTCTCCCCATATTTGGCTCACACTTAGGGTAGATTCTTTTATGTAGTATTTTAATGAATATTTTTAGGGCATGACACATTAGACTAATTAGTCTATAATCACCGCATTTTCGTGCATGTGCTTTTTTTGGTATAGCTATAAATGTAGATTTTAACCAGTCGTCGGGGTACTGTTTTTATAAATGTGTGTATATGTTAGAGATAGGCAGTGAGCGCTTACAAGTGAGCATACATTTTAATGTGTTTTACATTGAAATTTACGCTTCCTTGCTCTCACTTCCTAGCGCCCACTAGTGCATGTGTTTGTTTGTTTTTTTTTTTGCACCCAAACAAATATTTGTTTGCACCCAAACATATATTTGTTTGCAGGACCCAAACATATATTATGTTTGGGACTGATTGCAAACAAATATATGTTTGCTGGAAAATATGTTTGGGACATATGTTAGAGAGGCCTTTTTTTTCCTCCGTGTATGAAAGACAATTCGTAGTCGATTTAGGTTCGTCTGGCTGGCTGTTGCGCACTATAATGGGCCAAATACATACGGTCCGTTGTGCGACGCGTTGCGCGTTGAAAACAACAACCACAAGAAAAATGTGTAAGTGATGCCAAGCTTGGTCTTGAAGTTTTCATGTGGTTGTTGTAACGCAACGCTCAACGCGCCGTATGTGCAGCGGCCTTTACTCTTGAACGGATTGACCGATTTGGTCCAAACTTTGCTATTCTTAATATTTTGTTCAAACAAACATCAAGTTCGAAGATGGTTCAATCGCTCTACTCCTTCGAGTATCTCCCCCCTCGCCATAACTCCATATTTGAAATTCTTCCAGACATAGATCAGGTCCGATTAAGGACTGTATTTTTTTCGGAGGCAAGTCAATTCTTCTTTTGATAATGGCTCAAAGGCCTTCATATAGCCCCCATAGAACGGTACCTACGGATTTCCGCTTTTTTGAAGTTTGTAGCATTATTATTCCACCGAAATTGTTGAAATTTGGTATTTAGTCTTTATTAGGGGTATAAAACTTTCCATATGACATTTGTCGGTATAGGTCCACGCCTTCATATAGCCCCCATAGAACAATACCTCCCGATTTTTGGTATTTTAAAGGTTGTGGCCACAATATTCCTCGGAAATGGCTAAAATTTGGTACATAGTCTTCGCTAGGGGTATAAAACTTTCCCCGAGAATTTTGTTGGCATGTGTCCACGCCTTCATATAGCCTCCATATAACGGTATGGCTTCAATATTCCTCCGAAAAGGCTGAAATTTGGTATTTAGTCTTCGTTGGGGTATAAAACTTTCCTCAATATTGCAACGAAATGGCTGATATTTGGTATTTAGTCTTCGCTGGGTTACAAAACTTTGCACCTGAAATTGATAGGTATAGGTCCACGCCTTCATATTGCCCTTATAGAACGGGAGATCCCGATACCGAAAATCAGCCACCGAAATGACTGAAATTTGCTGTATAGTCTACGTTGGGGGTAAAAAACTTTTCGACTGAAATTCGTCGGTATAGATCCACGTTTCATAGAACGGTACCTTACAATTTTCCATAGAACGGTACCTTACCATTTTCGCAATTCTGAGGTTCGTAACGTAAATATCCCACCAAAATGATTGAAATTTGTTATTTAATCGTCCATACCCCCATTATTATAAGTCTGCTTTTGTTAAAGTTTCGATTTAACGAACAGATTTATAGCGTTCCGGTTAAATTAAAGTTTAAAGTGATGTTTTAATTTCAAGGAGGAGCATCTTGGCATTAACTCTCAATGTAAAAATTATATTTTTAATGCCTCAAAATTGGTTTGTTTTGCGTTTTAAAATCCATCAGATAGTAAAAGAACACATATAATAATGGCCCATAGCGTTATAAAATATTGCAGAAGAGAATTATCAGTAAAGATCCAATTCTTCCTATATTCCCCATAGAAGCGTACCTCTTGATTTTCGGTATTTTGAAAGTTTTACCCACATTACCTTACCGAAATATCTGAAGTTTGGTATTTAATCTTCTTTGAGTCTAAAAACATTCCGCCAGAAATTTGACGGTATAGATCGAAGTTTTGATATAGGCCCCATAGAACGGTACCTCTCGAATTTCGGTATTTTGAAATTGCTGAAATTTGGTTAGTCTTTTTTATAAAAGAAAGGAAACTAATTGTTCCTTTTACTTCAATACAACTCGTGGTGGAGGGTATAACAAGTACGGTCCGACCGAACTTAACGCCGTTCTTACTTCTTTTTTAATAATAAAGACAAAAATAAATAAAAAGTAATATAAATAAATAAAATTTGTATAACAAAATATAAATATATGTATAACTTATCATTTAACCAGTAAGGAAAGGATCAAAGTCGGACGGGGCCGACTATATGATACCCTACACCACTGTGAATATGTAAAATATAAATCGGAGCTATATCCAGATCTTAACCGTTTTCGATATAATTTGGCACATTTATTTCCAGACCGAATTCAGTCACACATTCCAAATATCATTGACATCGGACTTATATAGCGTGTTTGGTGCAGCAAATACGCGAAATCGACCGAAAATATATATGGGAGCTATATCCAAATCTGAACCGATTTCGATATAATTTGGCACATTTATTTCTAGACCGAATTCAGTCACACATTCAAAATTTCATCAAAATTGGACGTATATAGCGTGTTTGTGTAGCAAATACGTGAAATCGGGCGAAAATGTATATGGGAACTATATCCAAATCTGAACCGATTTTCACCAAAAGCAATAGCGTTCTTCCTACGGCTAAAAAAAATTGTAGTCCCCAATTTTCAGCTGAATAGGACAAAAAATGCGACCTGAACGTTGCGAACAAAAATACATGGACAGACGGACATGCATAAATCGACTCAAAAAGTGATTATATGTATATTACCAAAAGGAAATATGGGTCTATTTCGTTTCCTTTTATATGTTACATACAAATTCCCAAAGACATAATACCCCTTACCAATGTACTGGGAGGGAGTGCTTTAGTTTTGGCCGATACTGTATGCATGAAATTTTGACACATGAAAAGTAGAAGTCGTAGAAAACAAGTAAAAAAGTATCAGTCGGCTTTGCCGACAGAGATATACCCTCAGCCTGTGTATATTGAAACAATTTTTTCCCAAAAAACGCAGGTATTTAGGGAGTTTTAAAAATTTTGGGCGTTTGAACTGACAAAAATGTTGATTAGGATTAGAGATCAAAAGTTTTGCGGAGGAGATACTAAAAAGAATGGATCTCCAGCCACTACATATGGTACCATAGGGGTTTTTTACAACTTCAGGGATGTTTGCTCAAGAAGTATTGACTTGCCCCTGAAACAACTTTTACCATCGCAATTCAGGCAGCGAATGCAAGTTGCTTCAACAAAAATCAAAGCGATTCGAAAGCAGGTTTTAAAGTGAACATGTATCCGAAATTTTGTGTGGGAGGTACCGGATGGAGTGGACAAATATAGTCCATATTTAAACCTGATCTATATCTGGTAGATATATTAGGATGTGTAAAGTATTGTCCAATTCTGCCACTCTCTTCAAGAGTTATCGTACGCACAATTTTTCCGAACATTTTTGAACTTTTGTGGGGGAGGTACCTGAAGGAGTGGACCGATATGGCTTATCTTCGAACTTAAACTATGTTTGGACAAAATATTACTAAGGCCAAACTTTGGACCGAATCGGCAGACCCGTTCGAGAGTTATTTTGCCCTCCAACCTTCTCACACGGTGTCATAGGGGTTTTTTGCAACTTTCAGGCTATTTTCTCAGGAAGTATGGACTTGCCCCTGATGAAACTTATACCGGCGTATGGAGGGCAGTGAATGCAAGTTGCTAAAGCAAAAATCAAAGCGATTCGAGAGATGGTCCTAAACTGAACTTTTCCAAATTTTTGTGTGGGAGGTACCCGACGGAGTGGACCGATTGAGTCCATATTAAAACCTGATCTAAGTCTGGTATACGCTCCACGATGGGCAAAGTATGGACCAAATCGGTTACTCCCTTCAAGAGTTATCGTGCGCACAAATTTTCCGAACATTTTCGAACTTTTGTGGGGGAGGTACCGGAAGGAGTGGACCGATATAGCTCATCTTCGAACTTAAACTAAGTTTGGGCAAAATATTACGAAAGCCAAAATTTGAACCGAATCGGTTCATCCGTTCGAGAGTTATCGTGCGCTCCAGCCAGCCAGACAGACAGACAGACGGACGGACGGACATTGCTCAATCGACTCCAAATTGTCTGAAACACATTTCGTCCAAACATCCCAATAGAAAGTGTCTTCGAGACAACATTGATGAATCGTGCACGACATACCCAATTCGTTCACGACTCTTTGCAGACAGCCCTTTGGGATTGTTGACGACATTTTCACACAAGTGTCCGCCTATTCATGCACGACAACTTGGGCGACAGGGTAAGCGAAGTTGTCGTCGGTGACAATGTACATGACACTGTCTTGCAGATAGTCGTTGATGACAACTTTACAGACACTGTCTTGCAATAAGTCGTTGACGACAGTTTTACAGACAATGTCTTGCTATTTGTCATTCACGACCCTATTAAAGACAATTTCAGTTTGTTGTCGTGTGTCAAATTTTTATTTTTATTAAATTATAAAATATGTATATTATGTCTACAAATTGTATCTTAAATTAATTATACTTAATTCCCGCATGTTCTGCAAGTCAGCACTTTCTTCCAGCTTTACCGCGCCTCACTTCTTTCCTCAGACGCCTGAGGGGGCGATCTCGTTCACTTTGTGGACTCTGCAAAACAAAATATATGACTGTTGTAATTAATCACTAATATATTCGAAAATCTTACCATATACCATCTGCTTCATATTGCGATTTTCAAAGTCGTCATGCCTTCAACCTAAATCCACATATTTAAAGAATAACTACAATTACTTTTAATGTAATTTAATCTACTTAATCTTACTTACCATTTTAGTTAATGCACTTTGTATGAATAATACATCGTGACGCGGTTTCCAAATTTTATGATTTTTTAACATTAAATTTATTACAAATTGAAAATTGAATATTTTCATAAATATGTATATGAACATATGTACAATTATTTCAAAGCTCGCTTTTTTGAGCATTTTTTTGGGTTTGTTGCCAAGACACAATGCAAGACATGGTCATGTAAGTTGTCGTACATGACAATTTCATTGATTTCGTCAACGAATCGTCGACGAAAATGTCATCAACGATTCGACTTTCTATTGGGATACTTGGAGTCTAAAACAGGCCTGCTCAGACACATACAAACACATTTTGTAATTGTGTTGGTTTTGAAATACACAAATTTCAATTTTCCTTTGTCTCTCTGTATACTGTGAGAAATATCGTAACAGTTTTTTTTATTTTATATTTCAAAATATAGAGTAGAATAATTATTTTATTTTGACCAAATGTGACTGTTGATGTTATAATTTGTTGCAAATCAAGTTCGTGACAAACCAAAGTGCGTTGACAAACCAAACACTCTAATTTGCCGTAAAAATTTTAGGCAAATAAAAATTCGTATTCAGTATCTTCATTCATTTTTTCAGTGTACGCATATAAATTCATAGACAAATTCGAAAACAGAACCTTCCTCATTGAATGTTCAATAGAGACTGATTTTTAATTTTGAAAATATTCAAAACAAAAACAAAAGCTCTCTTTTTAAATTGTGTGTGTGAGAAAATTGACACACACCGACAGCTCAGGTGCGCACCTTGAGCAGGCCTGGTCTAAAACCATTATTTCGATGAGGCACATTTTGCCCGTATGAAAGTGTATATACCCTCGTTAGCATAAATGCTGAGGGTATAAAAACAGAAATTGCTAATTCAGAAAACGCATGTTTTGAATTATGCCACTCTTTGAGTAAATGAGCGATATATATTTCACAATTTTGATAGTTGGCTTTGTTCTTTAAGGATAATATTTCCTCCAAATATTATTCAGATGTGCAAATCTTGAACAAAACAAGTGAAAGTTGTGACGCAAATAGACATTGTTTATCTAAAAAAGAAACTTCTTCTTTCTCAGCGTGTGGTCGTAGCATAGATTCTTGGTTCTCTGGAATCCATGCTTCCTCCAGGCTTCTTACAGTAGGTAATATGGTGGCGAGTAATTTTCCTTAATCAAACAATTATATTGCAGAGAAGCTTTACGGCGTATATTCTCCATTGTCAGCTATGTATAGTGTGTAGGGTGTCATTCAAAATGTACACTAACAGAATAGAATCTCAGGAGGTTATTTAATTAGTTTATTTAGGACATGCAACACAAGTTTACATTATTGTTATTATTTTATACTCACTAGTCCATAGTAAGCTATATTCATAAATTAGTTTGTATATAAGTTGTGCATTTGACTTACTATTTTACATTTAGTATTATTTAATAATAATAAAAAACTTATTTTATTACACCCATAAAAGGGTGTGGATACATTTAGAAACTACGTATCAATTATTACACAGTGGCAATAGGCGATAGCTAATGTTTTTTAATTCATATGATCGTTTATAAGTAATACATATTAAAAAGGGAAGGAATTAAACATATTCGATATTTATAATTCATACAAAAATTCGTTAACATTTTATAAAAACTGCAATTGTGAACGTGGGACAAAAATTGTAAAACTACAGATGAATAAGAAGCGTTCTACCAGTACTCTATTTTGCAAATTCTTTCGAAAATATTACAAAAATAACTATGATTTATTTAATTAAAATGTCCAATGGAACACTGTGCACAATAACCTATTGCAGCCGCCTCACACCTAACGAGCATTCAATGCATGATAATGGCAACTGATATTACGAATGTCAGCAAAATCTGAATGTAAATAGAAATGATAAGCACATGCATGCATACATACAAACATACCTATGTACATATTTGATAACGTGAGAAACAATAGTAGCAGTGCACTTCTAATCTGCGTATTGTTTTTGCCCTCTAAAAGGTCATTGTTTTTTTACCGTGGGTGACATACAGATTGAATTTAACACTACAACGATGTATTAAATAATTTCGAGTTCTTTTGAATTTCAATGGGAAAAATGTGTATGTAAACATTGGCAGATCTTTGAAATGTTGTTACTTTTATCAGGGTGCCTAAAGGGACTTTTAAAAATAAATATGACTATCGTGTCTTTCATTTACGGGATATCTATACATTTCTTTACATTTAAAGGCATAAAGATCCGATCTACAGCATTCTGGTAGCTTATAATCTTTTTGGATCAGTTAACTAAAATCGGATTCGTTCTTTCACTATTGTCAGCCACTGTACTTTTACATTTTATCATCAACATGTTTAAAAATTTCCAATATGCCGTTTTTTAGTTTCCTGACAATGAAATTCTTTTCGTGATTGATTGTCAACATTCCTTTAATCTTTGTAAATTTTAAACATTAAACAATAAGAAAAATTACATGTTATTGATTAATTGGCTTGGGTCTAGTAGCTCCATTGTCTTCAAATCAACTATTTGGGTCAATTAACAATTGACAAAATACATATTTATAAAAACAATTTTCAATATTTGATGGTATCGCTTTATTTAATTTACCAAACAAAGCAATGTACATTGCTTGCTGTCTTCATGTATAATAACACATATGTCTGCACAATAGGGTTATGACCTCATATCGCTGTATGATATTTTGATGAGTTTTTGCCTAAGATTACATATAATCTTAATATAAATTGATTCGATAAAAAAAGCTCCCGCACAAAAAGCTTTTATTTTTCAGAATTTTGAAATATATATACATATATATATATATTATACTAGCAAAGTGCCCGCTACTTCGTATGCGGAAAGGATATAAAAAACAAATAAACAATAATATAATAAAATGGAAATGGCGAACACTGAAAATGTTATTGTACTCATACCAACTTTAGTCAATATTTATTGTTTAATATTTTAGTACTGTTCGTACCGCTTTAGTTCGATTTTCAAAAGATCAGCCTTACATGTTAACAGCGAGACCAACATTGCACACCAATACTCACACTAAATCCAAAAAAATACAGATTCCAGAACTGTCTCTACACCCAACAACAAATTGAGTGCCATTAAGTACTCTTCGTATCCATAAGATACGATTTTCCAAAATTACCTTAATCCTTTACTTCGCCAGTAAACTTAATTTCAAAAAACAGGATTCCAGCGCTATCAGTGCACTCAAATTCAAGTTGTACCATTTGGTGTATTTCGTGCCTATAAGTACGAATTTCAAAAACTACCTACATGTCTCAATCCTATACTCCAACCGTAGTCTTACCAAATTCCAGGATTCCAGCTCTATCCGTTCCCCCAAATACCCACTGTACCAAATTTAGTACCATTTAGTACTTTTCGTACCCATAAGTACGAATTTCCAAAACTACTTTAATCCTATACTCCAACAGTAATCTCAATTCCAAATTTAAGGATTCCAGGTGTATTCGTTCACTCAAATCCAAATTGTACCAAATTTAATACCATTTAGTACTTTCCGTACCCATAAGTACGAATTTCCAAACCTATCTCAATCCTAGACTTCAACTATAATCTCAGTTCCAAATTTCAGGATTCCAGATTCCAAATCCCAATTGTACCAAATTTAGTACTTTTAGTTCCCATAAGTACGAATTTCCAACACTACCACAATCCTCCACTCCAACAGAAATCTCAATTCCACATTTCAGGATTCTAGGTCTATCCGTTGACTTAAATCCAAATTATACCAAATTTAGTGATTTTCGTATTCATAAGTACGAATTTCCAAAACTACCTCAATCCGACACTTCAACATTAATCTCAATTACGAATTTAAGGTTTCCAGCTCTATTCGTTCACCCAAATCCAAACTGTACCAAATTTAGTATTTGTCTTACCCGTAAGTAAGAATTTGCAAAACTAACTCCATCTTACACCCCAACAGGAAGTTTAATTCTAAATTTCATTATTCCAGCTCTGTTCGTTCATCCAAATCCAAATTTGGTACTTTTTGTAGGAATTTTCAAAACTTCCATTTTACACTCCAAATGTAGCCTACGTAGTACTAATTTCAGAATTATCACAATCCCATACTCTAACATCAATGTTAATTTTAAGGCTACAGCTCTATCAGTTCAACCTAAATTCATATTGTACCAAATTTAGTACCACTTAGTACTTTTCGTAACCTAAAGCACGAATTTTCAAAACAACTCCATTATACAATTCAACAGTAGCCATTCTTATAATCCTGCAGCAAATTTTTATTCCCAATTTCAGAAATTCAGCTCTATTCGATGACCCAAATCTTAATTGTACCAAATTTATTACTTTTCGTAACCAATAAGTACGAATTTCCAAATTATCTCCATCCCATACTACAACATCAATCTTAAATTTCAGGATTCCAGATCTATCCGTTCGCCCAAATCCTAAATGTACCAA
Organism: Musca autumnalis; assembly: GCF_047663935.1. NCBI lineage: Eukaryota > Metazoa > Arthropoda > Insecta > Diptera > Muscidae > Musca > Musca autumnalis. The sequence goes on along the minus strand of NW_027411977.1, from coordinate 71,524,450 downwards.
ATTTAGTACCATTTTGTACTATTCGTACCCAAAAGTACGAATTTTCAAATCTACTTCCATTCTACCCTGCAAATTCAGCCTTAATTCAAAAATTTCAGGATTCCAGCTCTATCCGCTCAACCTAAATTCAAATTGTACAAAATTTAGTACCATTTAGTACTTGTTGTACCCATAAGTACGAATTTTCAAAACTGCTTCCATTCTACTCTCTAAGGGCAGCCTTAATTCAAATTTCAGGTTTCCATCTCTATCCGTTCGCCTAAATCGTAATTGTACCAAATTTAGTACCATTTAGTACTTTTCGTACTCATAAGTACGAATTTTCAAAACTACTTCCATTCTACTATCCAACAGTAGCCTTAGTACAACATTTCAGGATTCCAGCTCTATCCGTTCACCCAAATCGTAATTGTACAAAATTTTGTACCATTTAGTACTATTCGTACCCATAAGTACGAATTTTCAAATCTGCTTCCATACTAAGCTCCAACTGCAGCCTTAATTAAAAAATTTCAGGATTCCAGCTCTATCCGCTCAATTTAAATTCAAATTGTACAAAATTTAGTACCATTTAGTACTTGTTGTACCCATAAGTACGAATTTTCAAAACTGCTTCCATTCTACTCTCTAAGAGCAGCCTTAATTCAAATTTCAGGTTTCCATCTCTATCCGTTCGCCTAAATCGTAATTGTACCAAATTTAGTACCATTTAGTACTTTTCGTACTCATAAGTACGAATTTTCAAAACTACTTCCATTCTACTATCCAACAGTAGCCTTAGTACAACATTTCAGGATTCCAGCTCTATCCGTTCACCCAAATCGTAATTGTACAAAATTTTGTACCATTTAGTACTATTCGTACCCATAAGTACGAATTTTCAAATCTGCTTCCATACTACGCTCCAACTGCAGCCTTAATTAAAAAATTTCAGGATTCCAGCTCTATCCGCTCAATTTAAATCCAAATTGTACAAAATTTAGTACCATTTAGTACTTGTTGTACCCATAAGTACGAAGTTTCAAAACTGCTTCCATTTTACTCTCTAACAGCAGCCTTAATTCAAATTTCAGGATTCCCGCTCTATCCGTTCGCCCAAATCGTAATTGTACCAAATTTAGTACCCTTTAGTACTTTTCGTACCTATAAGTACGAATTTTCAGAACTATCTCCATTCTACCCTCCAATTGTAGCATTAATTCAAAATTTCAGGATTCCAGCTCTATCCGTTCAACCTAAATCCAAATTGTACCAAATTTAGTACTTTTCGTACGCATAAGTACGAACTTTTAAAACTACTTCCATTTTACTCTCCAACAGTAGGCTTAGTTCAAAATTTCAGGATTCCAGATCTATCCGTTCGCCCAAAACAAAATTGTACCAATTGTAGTACCATTTATTACTTTTCGTACCCATAAGTACGAATTTTCAAAACTACTTCCATTTTACTCTCCAACAGTAGCCTTAGTTCAAAATTTCAGGATTCCAGCTCTATCCGTTCGCCCAAATCATAATTGTACCAAATTTAGTACCATTTAGTACTTTTCGCACACATGTGTACACTTTTCCTAAACCACCTCCTTATGTCAACCGTACGTTTTAACATTGATTCTCACACCAAATTTCAATCTTTAATCTTTATCCGTTCACAAAATGCGAATTGGTACCAAATTTAGTACACTTTAGTACTTTTCGTACACTTATAGTTCGAATTTCCAAAAAACCCTTTAGCACATCTTTCCTACACTCCATCAGTGACCTACATTCCAAATTTCAAAGTTCTAGCTGTACCGGTTCGCCAAATACAAACGGTACCATATTTAGTACCTTTTAGTACTTTTCGTACCCTTCCAGTTCGAATTTCCAAAAACCCAGCCTTATCTGACCCCTTCGGACCAAGAGTGATCCACACCCAAAATTTCAGGATTCTATCTTCAGCCGTTTCGTCTGGGCGTTGATGAATCAATCAGTCAGTCAGTCAGTCAGTCAGTGAGTCAATCACTTTACTCTTTTATTAATATAGACTAGCAAATGCCCGCTACTTCGTATGCGGAAAGGGAATAAAATATATATGAACAATATTTAATATGGAAGAGGTGAACACTGGCGATTCTGTTGTACTAAAAACAACATTTAATCGATTTAATTACTTTTAATACTGTACACTGCAGTTAGAATTTCCAAAAATATCTGCCGTATCGCACCTAACATAAAAAAAACATTGTTCCACAACATCCCATACGGGACAAGGGAGACTTCTCTCATATCAATGAGTGCACCCCGATTCATATTTAGCTCAATGATATGGGACCTACTGTTTATCGCCGAGTCCGAACGGCGTGTCCTAAGACACCACTTATAGAGAAGTTTTTCAAGGCTGAAATACTCAGGAAATGTCGCCAACATTACTGAGGGGTATTTTGCCACCGTTGAAAAATTTTTGGTGTTGCCTGGCCGGGGAATCGAACCACCGACCTTCTGCTTGCAAGGCGGGCGTGCATACCATTGCACCACGGTGGCACCCGCCGTATCGCACCTACCATATTTTTTATTTCGAATTACCAAAACTACGACCTCATATCACAGACATACACCAACAGCGACTCATATTGCTAATTTCAGACTTGACTTCTGGTCAAGGTTTTGAAAATGCCCCCAGTACGAATTTCCAAACACTCAACTTTATCTCACCCCTTCACAACAATTAAAAGTTCTAGCTTCAGCGGTTTCGCCAAGAACCCGAAAATTCTACGAACCTAATTTTCGGCATTCATAATGGCCACATAAATTCGTATATCACCATATAACGGTACCCCTCGACTTAGTGTATTTTAAAAATAGAACAAATCTATATTGCCAAATTTTCTTTAAATTTGGACCTTGAATACTCGGGGGATACAAAAGTTTCATTTAAAAAAAAATGTCTACTTCAATACACTTTTATTAAAAGAGATATTTTGATGACTTAGAGTATTTTGAAGATTTTATGCACATTTTCCGACCGAAATTCGGAATTTGTGGCATGAAAGGTTAGAAAAAACTTTTTTACAAAAAATTGTACTTAATGCCCGTGCACATTATGTTAACCGTATATAACGTAAATTTTTTGATGCATTTCAATTTAGGCCTTTTTATTATCAGGGGCAAAAACCTTCTAGTTTACAAAATTGTCGCATTGGACCACGTTTTCAAATTAACATAAAAAACAAAAAAAATTTTTGAAAAGATACTTCACGTTTGACTACATAATTCCAGTACATTATTTAGAAACGCCTTCGCGTTAACATAACATCAATAGAACAATATTCAGTAAAATTTTTCAAACTCCGACCTTTATCTCAAATATCAAAATGATCTTCTTAACAAATATTTTTCCATTTCGTAGTTGTCTGTCCAAATTATATAATCCAAGCTTTGTTCCTACACCCAACGCCAAATTTGGTACCATTTACTACTTTTCGTTCTCCTATAGCAGGTATTTCTCGTTTACACAATACCAAAATGGTTTTGGTACCAACATGTTACCAAATTTTTCGTACACATATGTAGGTAAACGTTTCAAAAATTACTTCCTAATATTCAACATAAATACCAACTGTAATTCACTTTTCCAGCATTATCTCTTCCTCTGAAACCAATTATAGTACTATTTAGTACTTTTTGTATAAATAAGTAAGCATTTTCAAAACCTCCTTTCTACCTCCTCTCTAAACACCAATTACTAATCTAATACCGAATTTCAAAATTCCAGTTCTACCCCTTTACAAAATCACAAATTTAACAAAATTCTGTACCATATAGCAAATACCAAAATGTAGCATTTAGCACTTTTCGTTCACGACTTTCTTTTCTATAACTACTTTCATAAATCTGCACTATCAGTTCACATAACTCCAAATTATAGCCAATGTAGTTCCATTTAGCACTTTTCCATAAGTACGCATTTCCAAAACTACCTCAATCCTACACTCCAACAGTAATCTGTTGACGCAAATACAAATTGTATCGAATTTAGTACCATTTAGTACTGCTTCGTGCACATTAGTACGATTTTCAAAAGCTACCTCCATATCTCAATTCTAGATTCCAACAGTAATCTTAATTCTAAATTTCAGCATTCCAGCTCTATCCGTTCACCCAAATCCAAAGTGTACTAAATTTAGTACGTTTCGTGTGCTTATAGTTAGAATTTCCAAAACCTTTTCTTTGTTACTTTCCATTTGTGACCCTCATTCCAAATTTCAGGATTCCAACTCAATCCGTTCACCCAATTTCAAATTGTACTAAATTTAGCACCATTTCCTACTTTTCGTACCCTTACAGTTCGAATTTCCAAAAACTTTTCATTGTTACTTTTCATCAGTAACCCACATTCCAAATTTCGGGTTTCTAGCTCTATCTGTTCACCCAAATCCAAATTGTACTAAATTTAGTACCATTTATTATTTTTCGTCCACTTATAGTTCGAATTTCCGAAAACTTTTGTTTCAGGATTTCTTTCCATTAGTGACCGTCATTCCAAATTTCAGGATTCCAACTCAATCCGATCACCCAAATCCAAATTGTACTAAATGTAGTACCATTTAGTACTTTTCGTGCACTTATAGTTAGAATTTCCAAAGACCTTTCATTGTTACATTTCATCAGTAACCCTCATTTCGGGATTCCAGCTCTATATGTTCACCAAATCCAAATTGTACTAAATTTAATATCATGTATTAGTTTTCGTGCACTTATAGTTCGAATTTCCAAACACTTTTCTTTGTTACTTTCCATTAGTGAGCCTCTTTCCAAATTTCAGGATTCCAACCCAATCCGTTCACTCAAATTCAAATTGTACTAAATTTAGTACCATTTCGTACTTTTCGTACCCTTATAGTTCGAATTTCCAAAAACCTTTCATTGTTACTCTTCATCAGTGGCCCTCATTCAAAATTTCAGGATTCCAGCTGTATCCGTTCACTCAAATCCAAATTGTACTAAATTTAGTACCATTTAGTACTTTTCGTGCACTTATAGTTCGAATTTCCAAAAACCTTTCATAGTTACTCTTCATCAGTGACCCTTATTCCAAATTTCGGGATTCCAGCTCTATCTGTTCACCCAAATCCAATTTGTACTAAATTTAGTACCATTTAGTATTTTTCGTGCACTTATAGTTCGAATTTCCAAAAACTTTTCTTTGTTACTTTTCATTAGTGACCCTCATTCCAAATTTCAGGATTCCAACTCAATCAGTTCACCCAAATTCTAATTGTACTAAATTTAGTACCATTTAGTACTTTTCGTACCCTTATAGTTCGGATTTCCAAAAACCTGTCATTGTTACTCTTCATCAGTGGCCCTCATTCCAAATTTCAGGATTCCAGCTCTATCCGTTCACCCAAAATCCAAGTTGTACTTAATTTAGTACCATTTAGTACTTTTCGTACACATTAGTACGATTTTCCAAAACCATTTAATTACATCAACACCACTTCCCAACCTTGATTTCCATACCAAATTCCATTATTCTAGCTATATCCGTTCAAAATATACAATTGGTACTAAATTTTGTAAATTTTAGTACTTTTCGTACACTTATAGTTCGAATTTCCAAAAACCCTTTGGTACATCTTTCTAACTCTCCATCAGTGACCCTCATTCCAAATTTCAGAGTTCTAGCTCTTACCGTTTGCCTAATACAAAGGGTACCATATTTAGTACCTTTTGGTACTTTTCGTACCCTTCCAGTTCGAATTTCCAAAAACCCAGCCTTATCTCACCCCTACACACCAACAGCAACCTACACCCAAAATTTCAACTTTCTAGCTTCAGCGGTTTCGTCTGGGCGTTGATGAATCAGTCAGTCAATCAGTCAGTCAGTCAGTCAGTCAGTCACTCACCTCACTACTCTTTTATATATATAGATATAACTTTATTTCATATATCATAAAAATAAAAAGTGGTTTGTGCGGGACCTTTTTTAAAATTTAAGTGGAATAAAAGTTATTTTAGTCATAAATAGGTAAAAGACCATCAATTTTTTGAGAAAATTTTTTTTTCAATTCATAGAATTTTTGAATTTTTTTTCATTCATACCCACTGCAGGAAATCATTTTTGAGAAAAAATGTCAAAAAGTCATAACCCTAGTATGCACATTGTGCATTGCAGAAACACAATAACTATGGGCTATGAGTGTCTTTATTACAATTATGTTATCAAAGTTCAATAATCGCTATTGTCTTGTAATTGCTTTTTAGCCGTGTTGAAACATTAACCTAGTAGACAACATTTATAGGCATTTAGAATGTCATTCATGTTATAGTAGGTAGAGTACATTATGATTGATAACACTGTGCAACGAAATTCAATTTTTTTTTTCAAAATGATGCGAAAACCCGAGTACATTATGAAAGTAGAGCTGAAAATATGAGACACGTCTATCGGCGTTTTTAAAGTTTACGTCGGTAAGTAACCAAAATTTCTTCGAAATATTCGAATTAAGATATCTTGGAATCTTGCATTTCAGGTACATAGTGTCTTTGGCAAGTTTACTCAGGAGGGTGTGGGGAATATTTTAGATAACAATTTTAACCCTCATGCGGTTCATCAAAAGGGTCTTTTTTGTCCTTTTTTTGAAAATCTTTCAAAAACTCCTTAAAAATGTGATCGTATAAAATCCAAATATTCTACAAAATTCTACAAATGTTCGCCATAAAATTTTACTATAGGTCTCAGAATACACCAAACCTGTAACTCTTGTTTAATCGCCAGGAACCTCTAAAAATGAAAAACACGTTTTAGGGTTAAAGTCGGACTTCATCTGAGTTTATTCAAAATTGTCCCACAAAACATAATTTTAGAGAGATGATGTCAGAGACAAAAATATTCTTCATCAAATTTCACTATGGGTCACCAAAGAAATGAAATGTCTATTTACATTTTATAGCATGAAAATATCAGTATCAATTTTGCTGAAAAAACATGAAAATAGTTCCCAATTGTTTTTGATGAAAAATTCTTCCTTCTTTTTTCGAGTTGATACATGGAAGTAATATAAAACATGGTTATAGGTGAAAAGTGTCAAAGGATGAAAAATTCTACACAATATTTCACTATGAGTTTCAAAATAAACCATATATCTAAGTATACTATTTCCTTAAATAAATTAGATTACAAATTTATATATATTAGGATGAAATTATATGTTTTAATTTTGGACTGTTAATTTTACATAATTCCATACTGGATCAAAATCTAGCAAAATCCTTTACATTTTGGGAATATTGTTAAAGAAAAAAATGTTCCAAAAGAAATTTCATTGTGAGTCTCTGAATAAAAGAAATCTGTAACCATAACGTATAACATTCTTAGCAGCCCTTGTTTTTGGTGTAGGGTTTAGGGCCGTATTTTACAATTTTTAACCAGATTGTCGTTGTGATTTAAAAATTATAAATATCTTATTGATGGTTTTTCGTTATAAATTCATACAGAAGATGTTGTGTGTTCAATTTAAATAGCTTTAAAAACATTTGTTGTGAATATATATTTGAAAATATAGAAAACCCAGATAGGACCTGCAAAAATTGCGTATTTTTAATACTTTTAACTTAAATTACGTATTTAGGATAAGCCATTGGTTGCTTATATTGTATGTGAAAATACATTAGAGGTCTACGGCAGTGAAAATACAGGTGTCATATAGGCTCTCACATGTACAATTTGGTGTGGTCCAAAAAACTACAATGATGGGACTCACTCCTACCTTTGGTGGCATTTACGTAATTAAGTAATATAAAACTACTTCCATGTATCAACTCGAAAAAAGAAGGAAAAATTTTTCATCAAAAAAATTGGGAAATATTTTCATGTTTTTTCAGCAAAATTGATACTGATATTTTCATGCTATAAAATGTAAATAGACATTTCATTTCTTTGGTGACCCATAGTGAAATTTGATGAAGAATATTTTTGTCTCTGACATCATCTCTCTAAAATTATGTTTTGTGGGACAATTTTGAATAAACTCAGGTGAAGTCCGACTTTAACCCTAAAACGTGTTTTTCATTTTTAGAGATTCCTTGCGATTAGACAAGAGTTACAGATTTGGTGTATTCTGAGACCTATAGTAAAATTTTATGGCGAACAATTTTGTAGAATATTTGGATTTGATACGATCACATTTTTAAGGAGTTTTTGAAAGATTTTCAAAAAAGGACAAAAAACACCCTTTTGATGAACCGCATGAGGGATAATTTTTTTGTTTTCTAAAATATTCCCCACACCCTCCTGAGTAAAGTTGCCAAAGACACTATATACCTGAAATGCAAGGATTCCAAGATATCTTAATTCGAATATTTCGAAGAAATTAAAAATGGGCGGAACTTGCCCCGCCTATTTTGGTTACTTTCCGACGTAAACTTTAAAAACGCCGATATACGTGTCTCATATTTTAAGCTATACTTTCATAATCTACTCGATTTTCCTTGTCATTTTTTTGTTGTCGCACAGTGTAATATAGGGAAATTAACGCTTTAGATACCATAAAGTGGATCCGCGTTAATTATTGCTGACATTCAGTCCTAACTTTGGATCCAAATTGCACATTCTTAATCGCATCAAAGTGTATATACAACGGTGATGATTCTTTAAGATCCTCATTTATATCTTTGTATCTTATTTTGATGATTTTTATATTTAAGATTAGATAAAATCTTACATATAAGGCGATTCGATAAAAAAACTCACGCACAAAATAACTTTAAATTTTTTATTTACATATTTGGGAAATTTTTTGTAGTCACTGTGAGCAAATACATACATATGTATGTATGTACATATTTAAATTAGGCAATTTTCCTTGCGGCAATTTTCACTTTGTGGGGTGAGAGGGGGTGTTGAGAGGCAAAGGGTTACCACATGCCTCACCTTTCCCTCCATCAAACTGACAATTGCCACAAGGATAATTACCTAATATAAATATGGACTATATCGTATGTATATTAGGGCTATAAACAAAAAAAAAAAAAAAAAAAAAAAAAATACCACGCCAGTACCATGTGCGGAATATTGTCCTGATAACCAAAACGCGTGTTTTAGTTAGATTCGGCGAAAAGGGGTTTCGCACCGACTAAGATTTCTAAATGACTTTAGAACATTTTTATAAAGAAAATTTTTGATTTTAGTTCTTTTACTTACTTACTTAGCTGGCCCATTACAGCACATTTGTTCCATAGATTGAACTAAGAAAAGATTACCAATTCTCTCTGTTTAGTGCTTCACTTTTTGGAATACCGCGCCTTGTCATCTCTTCATCCACTTATTTGCGCCATCTATTCTTTGGCCTGCCAATTCTGCGTGCACCGCCATGTGTCTCGAATTTATACGCTCATTCTTATTATATGGCCTAGCCAACGCAATCGCTGCACCTCGATACGTTTGACTATATTGATGTCGTTTTATAGCAGATACAGCTCGTGGTTCATGCGACGTCGATATTCACCGTCAACGCAGATTGGTCCGTAGATCTTTCGAAGAATTTTTCTCTCAAACACCCCAAGCACTGCCTTATCTGCTTGCGCAAGTATCCACACACAGAAAAATATATGTTAAAAACTGCAGCAAACATATAATATGTTTGGATGCAAACATAAAATATGTTTGGATCCAAACATATTTTGGATCCAAACATATGTTATATTAGGGACTGTTGCAAACATATTTATGTTTGCATCCAAATATATTTATGATTGGATCCAAACATATTTTATGTTTGCATCTAAACATATTTTATGTATGCTGCAGTTTTTAACATATATTTTTCTGTGTGCAGGCTTCGGAACCATACATCAGCACGGTTAGTATCATTGTTTTGTAAAGCGTTATTTTTGTTTGATGAGTTGTGGCTTTGTTTTTGAAGTGCTTACTTAAGCCAAAGTAGCATCTGTTGGCCAATACAATTATTCTTTATATTTCACAACTGATGTTGTTTGTTGTGTTTACGGCGGTGCCGAGGAATACAAAGTCTTTTACTACCTCAAAATTATAGGAACCAACGTCGACAGTTGGTCCGATCTCAATGGACGCATTGCGCGTCGACACCATCAACTTGGTCTTCTCCCGTTTACCGCCAGACCCACTTTAGCAGATTCTCCTTCGACCTTCATAAAGGTATCGGTTACTTCTTTTACTGATCGTCCCATGATGTCTATATCATCAGCATAAGCAAGTAACATGTGGCTATTGGTGTAGATTGTGCCACTTCTTTTGACGTTTGCCTCTCGTAAACCTTTTCTAGCAGGATGTTGAAAAGATCACACGAAAGGCTGTCTCCTTGCCTGAAACCTCTTTTGGTACAAAACTCTTCGGAGAGGTTCTTTCCTATTTTAACTGAAGATCTTGTGTCAGTTAGAGTCATTTTACAAAGCCGAATGAGCTTTGCGGGGATACCAAATTCAGACATGGCTTGGAAAACCTTTGAACGTAGCGGGCTGTCGAAGGCTGCTTTATAATCGACAAAAAGGTGGTAGGTGTCGATCTGCATCTCTTGGGTCTTCTCCAGGATTTGCCGCAGGGTAAATATATGGTCAATGGTGGACTTGCCAGGTCTAAAGCCGCATTGGTATGGTACAATTATTTCGTTGACCATGGGCTTTAGTCGTTCGCACAATATCCCTGACACTATCTTGTAGGAGATAGGGAGAAGACTTATGCCCCTATAGTTGGAGCATAAAGTCTTATCTCCCTTCTTGTGGACGGGGCACAGGATACTCAGGTTCAAATCGTCGGGTACTCGTTCTTTCTGCCAGATGGAGCTAACTAGCTATGCATACACCTTATCAGCGGGTCCGCCTCCGGTTTTAAACAGCTCGACTGGTAGGCCATCAGCTCCTGCTGCCTTGTTATTCTTCAGCCGGTTTATTGCTGTCTTTACCTCATCTTGGCAAGGTAGTATACATTCAATACCATCTTCTGGGATTGGATCTGTGGTATCTTTGTCGTCTTCGCTGGATACCAACAGGTTGGAAAAATTGTCTTTCCATTTCCTTAGCACACTATCAGTATCAGTTACCAGATTACCTTGCTGGTCTCTACAGGAGGATGTGCCAGTTCCAAAGCCATCAGTTTGATGTTTCAGAATTTTCGCACTTCATTCTGTCTCCTGTACATGTCGATTTTTTTACACTCCCGCTTTTCCACCTCTCTCTCTCTTTTTCCTGAGGAAAAGACGTTTCTCCTCTCAACTTTTCTCCCGATATCTCTCTCGTGCGCTACGCGTTGCTACGGATTGTAAAGTAGCCCTATATGCCGCATTTTTCTCTTCGGTAGCAGCACGACACTCCTGATCATACCATGGATTCCTTGGTGGAGGTCTCTGGTATCCAAGCATGGATTTTGCGGCTGTTTGCATGGAGTGGGTAATACTTTGCCATTGTGCTGATATATTATCGGAACAAGGAGTGCTCTCATTAAGCAATTGGGCTAGTTGAGTGGAATATGCTGTGGCTATCTGTTGTGTTTGCAGCTTACCGATGTACAACTTCCGTGTTGTGTCTGTTCGCACTTTGTTCGCTACATTTAATCTGGTACGTACCTTTGCTGCAACAAGGTAGTGGTCCGAGTCTATGTTTCCACCTCGGAACGTTCGTACATCCAACACGCTCGATGTATGCCTTCCATCTATCACAACGTGATCAATTTTATTTCTTGTTCTTTGATCTGGCGACAGCCAGGTGCCCTTATGAATATCGAGCTGCTGAAATCTGGTACTGCTAACTACCATGTTTTTTGCAGCTGCAAAGTCTATCAGCCTCATACCATTGTCAGATGTTTCACTGTGGAGACTAAATTTCCCGACTGTTGGGCCAAAGATATTCTCCTTTCCAATTTTGGCATTAAAATCGCCTAGTATAATTTTAATGTCATGGGCAGGGCAACGGTCATAAGTTTCTTCTAAGCGCTCGTAAAATATATCATTGGTCTGTTCGTCCTTGTCTTCAGTGGGAGCATGAGCGCAAATAAAGCTGATGTTGAAGAATTTTGCTTTTATTCGAATTGCAGTGAGACTTTCATTCACTGGGGTGAAGTTGGAGACCAGATGTTTTAACCTCCGACCAACTAAAAATCCGCAACCAAACTCATGCTTTATGTCATGGCTGCTATAATACAGTGCGTCACCTTTAGGTGTTCTTGTGACGCCTTTCCCGTTCCATCGTATTTCCTGTATGGAGTAATGTCGGTCTTGTATTTTTCAAGTATGTACATCTACCAATGCGTAAACATTCCAGGTGCAGATTCGCAGATCATGGTCCTTAAAACGTCTGCGGGGTTCGTCAACTTTAGAGGAGTTTGTTTGTCTATTCTTTCGTTTTTTCATAGTAGGCTGTTTTTTCTAGGAGAGGGTTACTAACCCGACGCCCTGGGTGAACGCGCGGCACATATTAGCTCACTACCTTTAACGGGTGTTAAAGGTCAGTGTCCACGTAGATGAAAGAGGGACTAAGATAAATCCTGGGCTTTGCCATGTTAAAGCCGGTCAGGACCGTTCCTTCGTATCTTCCATCCCCTACGTCACCCAAAAATGATACAATACAAACATATATAACCTGAGGTGACATTGTTTGTGAGTGAGTCAAAAATAAGCAGAAGTTAATTGCTTTATTATAGAGGAACAAATGTTAGTGAAAAGTCTGAGGAATAAGAATGACGTTCAACCCCAACAGACAAAAAATATTATTTGTTTTATTTTTTACTTTTTAATTTCCTGTAACAAATTAACTAATAAAAAAAACAAAACCTTTTAACAACTACCAATTATGTTTGGTAATATTTCCTGCGCAATTGGGTAATATTACAATAATTTGAATATAACTCTTCACATTTACTGCCATGTTCTCTGAATTCCTCTAAACTGGGAAAATGTGCATACAAACTATCGACATCAAATAATTTGCGATTTTCTTCGGCGTTATCTCCTTTGTTGGAAGTCTTTTTCTCCTTTTCTGCATCGTTGTCCGTTGCCTCGCCACCGCCATTGATACGTTTCTTTAATGACTTTTGCATACCCCAAATGAAGGGAGCACTTTTACACATTAACATTTTAACACAATCTGTTTGGCCTTCTTCAGTTTCATAATTCGAAATCATTGTGGTTATTTTATCTGTCAAGCCAGAGTCGATTGCTTCACTAAGCATAGATTTCATTTTCTTGGAAGGATTTTGTAAAAACCAATCAAGCGGTGTACCATCCGTTAGCATGCGTGGTTGATGTTCCGTGGGCGAATAACGTTCTTCTGGGCCAGTTTCGGCATTATCGTGATCATGCTCATGGCTGGGATAACGCCGTGACGGTGTTGCCGCTGCTGCTGCATTATTATTGTTACCCAAAAGTGTTGTTGCAATCTGAAAAGAAGAAAGAAATTATATTACCAAAAGTTGTTTATGAAAATTGAGGAAAACTTTACCGTGGAAGCCACCATTATTAAAACATTTAAAGCCAAAGCTCCAAGTTTTGTTGCATCAAAACCCACCATGCGTAAAATGCTTGTTACAAATTTCGTGGTATTCAAATCTAGGTCAGTTTTTTCTTTGCTACCAGGTGTGGATGATTTTTTCCCCTCTTCATTTCTATCATTTGAGTGATACTGTTGATTACGACCACTTTCTTCAGAGTCATGTTTTTTGGAATTCTCCTTATTTGTATATTCGTCGGATGAGGAGGAAGAGGTGGTTGTGGTCGGTTTAGAAGGCCTTGATTGCAATCCTTTTTGCACCAGCGACGACAATAAATCGGAATTACCCTTACTTGCTGTCTTAGAGAAAGCTTTGGCCACTAAATTTGCAACGTCAGCAGCTGTGTTGATGCCTTAAAAGTTTTAGAAAGAAGTTTAAATTCCAAGCCTTGCTTTGGGAAATATAGTTTACGGTTGTAAATTTCCTTACCAAACATTTGTCCAGCGAATTTAAGACCATCGTTAAAATTATCCATTACTCCTCGCTTTCGAATTTGCTTGGAACTACAGTCGTTTAAAAATAACACCACAATTACCAGCAAACTTAGAGGTAATAATTTCTTTAATTTCATGATGTTGCTTGCTGCAGGTTTGTCATAAAACTAAATGCGTGTCTGTACCATGAAGTTTTCAGCGCCCACAAATTGTCATCTTTTTCGTGGTAAAATTTGTCACATGAGTGATTTTTTCTTTACGCTTCTTCAAATTTCCTTTACATATTTTTGTTGTTATTGTTGTAAAAAGTTAGCCGATTTTGTAAATTACTTCAGGGGGAAGGTTTGAAAACCAAAAAAATAAATGAGGATTTTGGTAGATATTTTGAGTGGTGGACCCTTATAACCCATTTGCGAACTTAAACAAATTTTGGACAAAATATTAAGAGATTGAAAGTCTCGACCAATCCGGTTGATCCGTTCAAGAGATATCGCGCTTAACATTTAACGAACATTTTTGAACTTTTGTGGGATAGGTACCGGAAGGAGTGGATCGATAAGGCCCGCGCCATCCAACTTTATCTAAGATTGGAATATTACGATATGCAAAGTTTGGAACAACAACCCAGTATCAGATTCGAAGTTTGTAGAGTGCACCAGTCGCTACACATATTTTTAGACACCTCAGGAAGTATGGCTTGCCCCTGTTTGCAAAAAATAGAACGATTCAAGAGTCTTAAAGTCTTTAACTGCACTTTTCCGAAATTTTGTGTGGGATGTACCAGAAGGAGTGGACGAATATAGTCCATATTCGAACCTGATCTATGCCTGTATGAAATGTACGATACACAAAGGATAGCCCAAACCCGTAATTCCCTACGAAAGTTGTCTTTTTGCGGTAAATGTTGAACTTTGTGTGGGAGGTACCCGAGGGAGTGGATCGATAAGGCCCACCATACAACTTTATCTATGATTGGAACAACTGATTCGAAAGGAAGTATGGCTTGCCCCTGAAAAAACTTGTAGCGTCATAATAGAGACACAGAGAACAAACTGTTTGCAAAACATGAGAATGATTCAAGAGCCTTAAAGTCTTAAACTGCACTTTTCCGACATTTTGTGTGGGAAGTACCAGAAGGAGTGGACGAATATAGTCTATATTCGAACCTGGTCTATGCCTGTAAGAAATATACGATACACAAAGTATAGCCCAAATCAGTAACTCCCTACGAAAGTTGTTGTTGAACTTTGTGTGGGAGGTACCCGAGGGAGTGGACCAATAAGGTCCATCTTCCAATTTGATCTAAATTTGTTTGGACTAAATATTACGAGAGCAACTACGTTGGAAAGTTAACGTGCGCTCTAGGCAAACAGACGGACATAGCGAAATCGATTCGAAGTTACCAGATAATTATTTCATAAACATCCCAGAAGGGACAAGGGAGACTTCTCTCATATCAATGAGTACACCCCGATTCATGTTGACTCAATGATATGGGAGCCAAGTCCGAACGGTTTGTCTTAAGACATCGGTTTTAGCAGGTTACATGGTTGAAATACTCAGGAAATGTTGCCACACATTAAGCTGAGTGGTATTTTGCCACCATGGCAGCCAGTTGTTTCTCCTGGGTCAGACCATATCCCTATAATGTTGTTGTTGTAACAGTGTTTTTGTTATGTTTATTTGTTCGTTCCTCTGTTCAATCTGGCTCTGGGTCTATCTCCAGTTCCAGAAAAGTGGCTGCTTCGATGGGATGTAGCCACAGATCCACTGGAGTTAGATGGGTAGATTTGGCGGAGCAGTTAAAAAGGTGTTGTGTGTCGTGCGGGCCCATGCCGCATACTGGGCATATGTCTTGCACAGCGCGATCGATTTCCGCCCAATACGAATTTAGGCGACTGCAATATCCCGAGCGTAGTTGAGCCAAAACTACTCTGGTTTGTCGTGGCAGCTGACGCTCCTCAGCTGCGATAGATGGAGGATGTACTCCGAGTACTTTATTCACACTATAATTGCTTAAGGCCTTGGCAACTGCGTCCGTGTGAATGCTATTCAATCCTGCTTGATATGCTTGTTGATCTAGGGGTTCTCTCCTGTATCGTTGGACCTCTCCCTCTAGAGCATGGATATCCTTCCTGATCTCCCTGAATGGGCCGGGCCTACCCACAAGATGGTGATTGGGATGGCTCACACGATAACATCTAAGCAGGTACTGCAACGAAAGCATCTCATTGTGTAGCTTTACAGGAAGAATTTTTGCCTCCTCATGTAGATGGTCCACTGAAGATTTGAGGAGGCACCCTGTCGGTGTTCTCAGGGCGGCATTCTGGCAAGTTTGAATCTTTTTCCAGTTCGTATCACACAATCTCGGGGACCAGACTGGAGCCGCATAGCTTACCACAGACCGACCTATCGCGTCATACGTGGCCAACAAGGTTTCTTTATCTGCAACCCAAGTGCTGCCGGCCAGGGACTTGAGGACCTTGTTCCTACTTTTCAACTTGTCGCAGATAGCTGTGGCGTGTGCGCACGACGTGAATGTAGTGTCGAATGTGACCCCTAAAATTTTAGGGCAGTTTGTGGTCGGAATTCTGCTACCGCCGACCACGACATTCAACTCACGTCCAAACTGCGCTGTCCATGTGGTGAACAGAGTGGCTGTAGACTTTGTGGGGGAAATCTGCATATTCCTCGAATGGAAAAAGGTGGTAAGATCGGTTAAATAGTTGTTCAGTCTCTCACAGATGTCATCAGGATAGGTACCCGACGCCAGGATCGTGCAATCATCCGCATACGTCACGATCTAAATGCCGTCTGGAGGGGGTGGAATACAGGAGAGGTAGAGGTTAAACAGTTCCGGAGATATCACTCCACCTTGGGGAACTCCCTGTTTCACTCTACGGGGTTTGGACTTCTTATTCCTGAATTCCACGTACGACTGGCGTCCACACATATAGTTGACTATCCAACGTTTCAAGCTTGGCCGGAGGGTTGTCTGCTCAATGTCCTCAAACAGCGTGGAGTGCCTGACTGTATCAAAGGCTTTTGATATGTCAAGCGCCACCATCACTGTTCAATCGCACGGCCGTCTCTGGTTGAGTCCTTTACAGATATGTGTGGTAATGGCGTGCAGCGCTGTTGTCGTGCTGTGCTGCTTACGGATTCCATGTTGATGATCGGCAACTTGATAGCTATTTCTGATACTGGGGAGGAGCAAGGCCTCAAGTGTCTTTGCTACGGGCGACAAAAGCGAAATCGGTCTGTACGATTCACTTTTGCTGGCATCCTTGCCTGGCTTCCGTAGTGGGACCACCCTGCCCATTTTCCAGACTTCGGGAACAACGAGGGTGGCTAGCGACAAGTTGAAGACTTTGGTGAGATACTCGACTCCCGGCTCATCCAGCTGCTTCAACATTACCATGGAGATTCCATCAGGGCCCAACGCTTTGGATGATTTAGCGTTCCTGATGGCATTGGCAACATCATCCATTGTAAATTGTGGTGGTTCATCCTCGGCAGGAAGCTCATATGTACATTAGGGTTATGACTTTTTGACATTTTTCCTCAAAAATGATTTCCTGTAGCAGGGATGAATGAACTTTTGCCTATTAATCACTGTGCTATCGTTTATTCCATTGAAATATAAAAAAAGTTCACGCACAAATCGATTTTAAAAAAATAATTTTTTGAAAAAATATATGAAATGAAAAAATTTTTTTTTTCAAAAAATTATTTTTTGTTGCACGAATGAATAAATATAAGCCTACTAATAACTATAATAACGTTTATTTCATTCAAATATTAAAAAAGTCGCGAAAAAAGTCACTTTGAAAAAATTTTAAATTTTTTGTTTTTTGTTAAAAAATTATATTTTTGAATAAAAGCGTTTACGACATGTTTACGATTCTCAGAATTGAAGAAAAATAGTGAGAAATAAATTGTATGTCATTTTAATTATCTCATGTGGATCTAAAGTTTATTTTCAATTATATGTCTGTTTTCAGTGACTTCAAAAAATTGTCCATAATTTTGATAAATTCAAATTTTAAAATCATTTTGTGCGTGAGGTTTTTTCACCGAATCACCTTATAATTAAAATTTTATGTAATCTTATGGCAAAACTCATCACGCTATGATACAGGGATATGAGGTTGTAAAAAAGTCATAACCCTAGTGTACATCCCTATAATTGTCTCCACCTTCTGATCGCCCGACTTCATGACCTTTGAACACCGCTCTTACAATTTTTGGCCCAGTTTCAGGGAGTTCTGGAATCACCGCTTCAAGAACTGGCCAACCCTTATGTTCAGGGACATCAATACAGCTGCAGCCGCTCGGTTGGACGGTGAGCACAGCCGGAACAAGTGTCTAGGTCATCCGAAAAATTGCAACATAGGAGACAAGATCAGTGTTAAATTATCCTAACGTTGGGTCCTGATGGAATCTCCATGGTAATGCTGAAACAACTGGATGAGCCGGGAGTTGAATGTCTCACCAAAGTTCTCAACAAGTCGCTCAGCACCCACATCATGGCCGAAGTAAGGATGTGAATCGTAAAGGCCGATTTCGTTTTTGTTGCCCGTAACAAAGATTCTTGAAACTTTATTCCCGCCCAGCATCAGGAATATCTATTCAGTTGCCGATCATCGGCATAGGTTCCATAAGCAGCACATCACTATAATAGTGCTGCACGCCATTTCCACATAGTCGAGGACTCAACGAGAAAAAGCCATACTGCAAAACATTGTTGGTGGCGCGCGACTTATCAAAAGCCTTTGATACGGCCAAACACTCCACGCTTTTTTAGGACATCTGGTAGACCACCCTCCGGCCTTGCTTGAAAGGTTGGATAATGAATTACATATGTGGGCGCCTGTTGTAAGTGGAATTAAGGAACAAGAAGCCGAAACAAAGTACAGTGTACAAACAAAATTTTATCAAATTTGGTCCAGCCATTTCAGAAGATTTATATTTCGAACATCATGGTATACCTGAAAAAGTTTCTATATATATGTAGATTAGGCCGGGGCGATTTGAAAACCTTAATGGGCCCTTCGCGTTTCTGATTCCTGGGGTTGAACTGAGCAAAAAAGTCCACTGGACCATATATCTACCATGAAAATCGAGCCTCCCGATTTTGACTTTAAGTTTTTTATTGACGTTTTTTGGATATTTTGGCATATAACAGCCAAACCATTGAGATTTTCGATCCAGCACAAAGACAAACATTGTAGCCAAGACAGTAATTGAAAACTCTCTAATACATCGCAAAAGCATTGGAATGCTCCTTCAGGCAGTTTTGGCCTTAGGAATGTGCAAACTTTTCGGAAAATGTCGATAAATGACATTGTGCTACAAAATTTGACCCGAAAAATATTCAAGTGTTCTGATGCAAAATTATATCGTGTTGGAATCCATGGACAACGACAATGCTTTTATTTCGTTTGGGTCACTTCGTTTTATTTTTTTATAACGGTAAAAGTAGTGAACATCTGGGATTCTTACATTTTCAAATTTTAACGGGCATATCTTATTTTTTCCACAACGGATTTCGTTTGATCCTTCTTCCTTTTAATGGGGTGAATAATGTCTTTTGAATAAGCTATTATTGTTTTAAATCGGTTAACAAATGGCTAAGTTATAGTGGTTTATGTCTGAAAATTCCCACAAAAAACCTATAAAGGAATTTCTCATAATTTTCAAAAATATAATGTTTTTTTGTTTTGTTCAATATTTATTTTGAAAATTATGAGAAATTCCTTTATAGGTTTTTTGTGGGGTTTTTCAGACATAAACCACTATAACTTAGCCATTTGTTAACCGATTTAAAACAATAATAGCTTATTCAAAATACATTATTCACCCCTTTAAAAGGAAGAAGGATCAAAAGAAATCCGTTGTGGAAAAAATAAGATATGCCCGTTTAAATTTGAAAATGTAAGAAACCCAGATTTTCACTACTTTTACCGTTTTAAAAAAATAAAACGAAGTGACCCCAACGAACTAAAGGCATTGTCGTTGTCCATGGACCCCAACACGATATAATTTTGCATCAGAACACTTGAATATTTTTCGGGTCAAATTTTGTAGCACAATGTCATTTATCGACATTTTCCGAAAAGTTTGCACATTCCTAAGGCCAAAACTGCCTGAAGGAGCATTCCAATGCTTTTGCGATGTATTAGAGAGTTTTCAATTACTGTCTTGGCTATAATGTTTGTCTTTGTGCTGGATCGAAAATCTCAATGGTTTGGCTGTTATATGCCAAAATATCCAAAAAACGTCAATAAAAAACTTAAAGTCAAAATCGGGAGGCTCGATTTTCACGGTAGATATATGGTCCAGTGGACTTTTTTGCTCAGTTCAATCCCAGGAATCAGAAACGCGAAGGGCTCATTAAGGTTTTTTTGCTTCCACACAAATCGCCCCACCCTAATGTAGATATATATCTGAACCGATCAGAACCAAATTTTCAGGACATGATTCTAAACTGAACAGGATTTACCATATCAAATTTTGAGGCGATCGGATGCAAATTGTGGCCTTTGTGGGGCTTAAATATAAAATCGGATTAAATCGGATGAAACATACATATATATGAAAACTATATCTATATCTGAACCGATTCTTACCAAATTTTGCAGAAGTACGTACTCTAGCTGCTTCCAGTGACTTGTTGCCTCAAAAACCTGTCATTGGGCCCAATGTGCATAGTTTTGTTCTTCATAGGAATACTTCCCCATTTGTTATGTTGAACATTATAAATTTCAACATGTAATTGTTGTAATTTCAAAAACATATAACAGCCTAAAATTTGTTTATTGTTATGGCTGAAGTAAAATGACAATTTTACTCAGTACATACATATGCTAAGTGTCTTATTCATTGTTGGGTTTTAATTGCTTTAACAACATTACATTACAGAAATAATTGATAATAATTTCATTTCTTTTGCAGGTACGTGGTCACCAAAGAGCTCCATCTGATTCCAAAGAATTTCACGAATTGACCAAACGTGATGCTCTACGTCAATTGGAAAATGATTTGGATAGACTTTTACAAACTGCCGAACCGCAAAGGCGACCAGCCCTACAATTAGAAATGGAACGCTTTGCCGAATTATTTGGCAGATTTTTGCAAGAAGGTAAGTGACGTACTTTCAATATCAATACCAATGAAATGTTTTGTGTAATACTTGATTTTCTTTTCTTGTGCTAGAGGGACCCTCCATTGACTGGAATAAAATGCAAAAATTACCTGAAAATGCTGTCAAGGATTATGGTTCACTAAAAGCCCCCAAAAATGAACAGGTATATGTTGTTTTATGAAATTTAATTTTCTTTTTTTTTAATTAAAATTATGCCAAATGTATCAACTCAAGGTGTGGGTGTCGAATGAAACTAAAACGATTCAAATACAAATTGGATCGAGCTATTACCAAACTTTTTTTTTATATTTGAATTGTCTTTTTTCAATCACACAAACATTTCCTACAAACAACAGTAGTTTGGCAGTAATTCGAACCACTTTGAGTTCGAATCGTCTTAGAGAAACAGACCATTAATTTTTCTAAAAAATAAATAAATAAAACGTAGAGTAGCATACAAAACATTCAAACGAAAGTTAATTGTTAATTAATCCAATTCCATTAATGTTTCGCCTGTTTAGATCGCGATTACAAATAAAAAACAAAAAATATACATTTAAAGGCCAAAAACAGAGTCAAAGTTTAAGCTGTTGTTGCTGTTTTCATCGATGCAGAAAATGTTAATCTGTTTTTGTCACAACAATAACAATGACCAAAAAATTGTATTGTGTTTTGTCCCTTAGATGGATTGCAATTTAGTCTTACAGTGACTTTTATTCAAAGAAAATTGTTATGCTCTCCACATTTCGAGTTGATTCATTCAATGAATCATAATTGCACGAATCATCATTATTATTGTTTTTTTTTTTTCAAAACTAACGACAAAATTTATTTACTTAAATTTCATTTATACAAAATTTTCATTTTTTAACACATTGACTGATTGGCCTGTGCAACTAGTAGATTTATTATATAAATTGGCTGTTTTGAATGTTTCTAAATTTTGTCGTTTTATAGTTAATACAAACAAACAAACATATATAAATATACAAAATATCACATATTTACTTACATACTTTATTATGACATTTTCCACCTTGTTTTCCGTAAAAAAACTTAAATACTTGAATTGGATGTGTTTATATTTTTACTGTGGTTCTCTTAAAAGAATGAGGTAACCTATTACTTTTTTCCATTACTTCTAATAAATACTTTGAGTATATCCTTCTATGCTTACATTTTTTTCGTTAGCTCTCAATACTTAATATCCTTTATCAATGTTTTTGTAACTCTAAAGTTTTAGTTGTTGTTTGTAATAAGTTGAAGTAATTAATTGTTGTATACATAAAACAATTTTTTATACTTTCTGCCTATACCTCATTTAGATCTAATTAAGAAAAACTATTGCTTAGCTCTTTGTCAATCGTTTATAATAAAATTCATAAAAGCATAAGGGGGGTAATGTTTCATAATCGGGTATGTTCTGAGACACACTTCACCTCTCACTTCACGCCTCAAGCATTTTGTTCAACCAATTTAGGCTTATTTTTCGAGTATTTTATGGATGGACTAGCGTGTACTCTTCTTTTTAAATATCCTATCTTAGTCCCAAGAAAGAAGCAAAAAATAGAAGACAAAATGATTGAGGCGTGAAGTGAGAGGTGAAGCGTGTCTCAGAACCACCACAGTTTACAATGGATGATGTTGCCAATGCCATCAGGAACGCTAAATCATCCAAAGCGTTGGGGCCTGATGGAATCTCCATGGTAATGCTGAAGCAGCTGGATGAGCCGGGAGTGGAGTATCTCAGTAAAGTTCTCAACTTGTCGCTAGTCACCATCATTGTTCCCGAAGTCTGGAAAATGGGCAGGGTGGTCCCCCTACAGGCCGATTTCGCTTTTGTCGCCCGTAGCAAAGACCCTTGAGGCCTTAGTCATCCCCAGTATCAGAAATAGCTACCAAGTTGCCGATCATCAGCATGGATTCCGTAAGCAGCACAGCACGACAACTGCGCTGCACGCCATTACCACACATATTTGTCAAGGACTCAACCAGAGACGGCCGTGCGATAGAACAGTGATGGTGGAGCTTGACTTATCAAAAGCCTTTGATACAGTCAGGCACTCCACGGTGTTTGAGGACATTGAGCAGACAACCCTCCGCTCAAGCTTGAAACGTTGGATAGTCAATTATATGTGTGGACGCCAGTCGTACGAGGAATTTAGGAACAAGAAGTCCAAACCTCGTCGAGTGAAACAGGGAGTTCCCCAAGGTGGGGTGATATCTCCGGAACTGTTTAACCTCTACCTCTCCTGTATTCCGCCCCCTTCGGACGGCATCGAGATCGTAACATATGAGGATGATTGCACGATCCTGGCGTCAGGTACCTATCCTGATGAAATCTGTGAGAGACTGAACAACTATTTAACCGATCTTATCACTTTTTTCCATTCGAGGAATATGTAGATTTCCGCCACAAAATCTACAGCCACTCTGTTCACCACATGGACAGCGCAGTTTTAAAGAGAATTGAATGTCGTGGTCGACGGTAGCAGAATTCCGACCACAAACTGCCCCAAACTTTTAGGGGTCACATTCGACACTACTTTCACGTCGTGCGCGCACGCCACAGCTATCTGCGACAAACTGAAAAGTAGGAAGAATGTCCTCAAGTCCCTAGCCGGCAGCACTTGGGGTGCAGATAAAGAAACCTTGTTGACCTCATATAACGCGATAGGTCGGTCTGTGGTAAGCTATGCGGCGCCAGTCTGGTCCCCGAGATTATGTGATACGAATTGGAAAAAGATTCAAACTAGCCAGAATGCCGCCCTGAGAACAGCAACAGGGTGCCTCCTCAAATCTTCAGTGGACCATCCAGTAAAGCAACACAATGAGATTCTTTCGTTGCAGCACCTGCTTGGATGTTGCCGTGTGAGCCATCCCAATCACCATATTGTGGGTAGGCCAGACACATTCAGGCAGATCAGGAAGGATATCCATGCTCTAGACGGAGAGGTCCAACGATACAGGAGATAACCCCTATATCAACAAGCGTATCAAGCAGGTTTAAATAGTATTCACACGGATGCAGTTGCCAAGGCCTTAAGGAATTATAGTGTGAATAAAGTCCTCGAAATACATCCCCCATCTATTGCAGCTGAGGAGCGTCAGCTGCCACGACAAACTAGAGTAGTTTTGGCTCAACTACGCTCGGGATATTGCAGTCGCCTAAATTCTTATTGGGCCGTGCAATACATCTGCCCAGTATGTGGCATGGGCCCGCACGACACAAAACACCTTTTCAACTGCCCAGCCAAACCTACTCATCTAACTCCAGTGGATCTGTGGTTACATCCCATCGAAGCAGCCACTTTCCTGGAACTGGAGATAGACCCATAGCCAGATTGAACAGAAGAACGAACATACAAACATAATAAACACTGTTACAACAACAACAACATGATATTCAACTCTCTTCTCACCTCTGCCGTCCATGTGGTGGACAGAATGGCCGTAGATTTAGTGGCGGATATTTGCATATTCCTCGTGGTAATATCAGTCAAATAGAGGTTCAGCCTTTCACAAATGACATCAGGGTAGGTACATGATGGAAAGGTCGTACAATCATTCACATACGTTACAATCCCAATGCAGTCTGGAGGGGGCGGAATACATGAGAGGTAGAAGTTCAACAGTTCCGGGGGTATCAACCCACCTTGTGGCACTCCCTATTTCACTCTACAGGTCTTGGACTTCTAGTTCCTGAATTTCACGAACGACTGGTGTCCACACATAATTGATTAACCAACGTTTCTAATGTGACCGGAGGGTTGTCTGCTCAATGTCTGCAAACAGCGTGCTGTGACAGTGACAGTATCCAAAGGCTTCTGATAAGTCGAGCGCCACCATCACTGTTCTATTACAAGGCCTGCTCTGCTTGTCGTGCTATGCTGCTTACAGAACCCATGCTGATGATCAGCACCTGGATAACTATTTCTGACGTTGGGGAGGATTAAATCCGCAAGGGTCTTTACTACGGCCGATCGGTCTGTACGATTCACCTTCGCTGGCATCCTTGCCAGTAGTGGGACCACCCAGACTTCGGGAACGATATGGGTGGCTAGCGACGGGTTGAGAACTTTAGTGAGGCGTTCCTGATGACAATCGCGACATCATCCATTGTAAATTATGGTGGTACATCCTCGGAAGGAAGAGATCTAACCTCACGTAGTACGATTAGTTAACTTGCGCACTTCATCGATCTGTCAGCGTAACGTCACCAAAGATGACTGAGGTCCTATTCTCCTACTTTCCAGGGGTCGAGAGTGACTTAACCGTTGCCCACAATTCACTTATTCCGGCTCCAATGTTGCAACTCTTCAGGTGATTTAACCATTAACCAGCAGTGATGATGTCTGGGATCGTCCTCTCTGGTACCCGAACATCAGAAGGTTGGACAGATCACTGAAACAGTGATTAGTGAACTATCTGAAATTAGGTCAGATACGTCATTTGGTAGCCCAGTTGACTCGATGGTTATATCCGGCGTACTGCGACAGATCACTGAAACGGTGATTAGTGAACTATCTGCAATTAGGTCAGATACGTCATTTGGTAGCCCAGTTGACTCGATGGGTATATCCGGCGTACTGCGACACTTTCCGCTAGGGGCGTTCTTATTGACCTTGTAAAACGTAGAGCTATAAATCTGCTCAGCCAGCGCTATACCCATCTGGTCGTTGCCGGAGACCGAATGCTTCAACTTACATATGATGAGCATTAAAGTCCCCTAAGACCAGTCGGTTATAATGACCTTCCAAAAGCTTACTAACTTTGGGACAATAACCTGGCATTTCGGGATATGCCACTCCCAACACAGAAAAATTATACAAATACAAAGATATCGCCATTTACTCACACAGTGCAATCATGAATAAAAATTCCGTGCGGAATTTGTTCCCTTTTCCCAATTTCACCATTTTTTTTATTTCCTTATTTATGGGTGCCACCGTGGTGCAATGGTATGCACGCCCGCCTTGCACGCAGAAGGTCGTGGGATCGATTCCCCGGCCAGGCAACATCAAAAATTTTTAACGGTGGCAAAATACACATTTCCTGAGTATTTCAGCCTTGAAAAACTTCTCCACAAGTGGTGTCTTAAGACACGCCGTTCGGACTCGGCGATAAACAGTAGGTCCCATATCATTGAGCTAAATATGAATCGGGGTGCACTCATTGATATGAGAGAAGTCTCCCTTGTCCCGTATGGGATGTTGTGGAAAAATGTTTTTTTTTTTTTTGTTTTTATTTATGCCCAAAAAGGGAATATTTTTGTCGATTCGACTGGAGTACGCCATATTTGAGTGAATCTAGTAGTTTTCAAAGTTTTACAAATATTGAATTTAAAAGAATTTCACTTTTTAAAATTATTTTCCGTGCGGAAATTTCCGAGGGAAATATTCATGATTGCCCTTAAAGAGTGACATAACTCAAAAATGCGTTTTCTGAGTTAGCAATTTTAATTTTTTCTACAGCTTTTATTTTATTTTGTGTCAAATATTCACGTTTATATCTCTAAAACTCAAAGAGTTACAGCTCATTTACTATGAGTTTGGCATAATTCAACAAAAAAAATTGTTAGTTTATGAAGCATTGAAACATTTCAAATCATGCATGATCTTGCACAGAAATTTAGCAGTGATATCTGGCTAGCTGTTTAAAAAATATGGTCGAAGTATTTATTTTAATGTTTGCGTAATAATCTTTTTAAGTTGGGAAGTCAAAATTCAATCGCCAACATAAAACGAGTTTTTCTCGAAACTGGATTTTTGTGAGATGTGTCACTCTTTGAGTAAATAAGCGATATGTATATTGAGGTTGCAGACTCTGGCCGAAACACAGGTGTTGTGTGGTTCTGGTTCGATCCGGTATCGAAGAACGCGCCGGCGTGTGGTTGAAGTCGTCTAGAATTCAATCTGTCATAGCCTTTTCGGTATTACCTACGTCTGTATGTCAACAACTAGTGATATACATTTAAATACCTAGTTTCAGGCGGTTATGACCTTCTAATAGGGATTCAATGTTGGGTCTATAAACGGCCGTTACGACTGTTAATCGGTGGTATGTATGCGTTAAGCAATTCCACCACATGACTTCTGTCCCAATGTATTCCATATATGCGTCAGTAGAGTTAAGACGTAGGGGATGGAAGATACCAAGGAACGGTCCTGACCGGTTTTAACATGGCAAAGCCCAGGATTTATCTTGGCCCTCTTTCATCTCAAGTGGACACTGACCTCCCCGTGGTGTTACCTGGGAAACTGCCTTTAACACCCGTTAAAGGTAGTGAGCTAACATGTTAGTAACCCTCCCCTAGAAAAAACAGCCTACTATGAAAAAACGAAAGACAAGAAAAGCAAACCTCCTTAAAGTTGACGAACCCCGCAAACGTTTTTAGGACCATGATCTGCGAATCTGCACCTGGAATGTTCGCACTCTTTATAGAGAAGTTGCAGTCTTCGCATTGGCAGACGTACTTGAAAAGTACAATGCCGAAGTTACTGCCATACAGGAAATACGATGGATTGGAAAAGGCGTCACAACAACACCTAAAAGTGACGCACTGTATTATAGCTGCCATGACGTTTGGTTGCGGATTTGTAGTTAATCGGAGACTAAAACATCTGGTATCCAGCTTCACCCCAGTGAATGAAAGACTTGCTGCAATTCGAATAAAAGCTAAATTCTTCAACATCAGCTTTATTTGCGCTCATGCTTCCACTGAAGAAAAGGACGAACAGACCAAAGATAAATTTTACGAGCGCTTAGAAGAAACATATGACCGTTCCCTGCCCATGACATTAAAATCATTTTAGGCGATTTTAATGCCAAAATTGGAAAGTATATCTTTGGCCCAACAGCTGGGAATTTCAGTCTCCACAGTGAAATATCTGACAATGGTATGAGGCTGATAGACTTTGCAGCTGCAATCATCTCGATATTCATAAGGCACCTGGCTGTCTCCAGATCAAAGAACAAGTAACCAAATTAATCATGTTGTGATAGATGGAAGAAATTCATCGAGAGTGTTGGATATACGATCGTTCCGAGGCGCAAACATTGATTCGGACCACTACCTTGTTGCAGCAAAGGTACGTACCCGTCTAAACGTAGCAAATAAAGCACGAACAGACACAACGCGGAAGTTGGACATCGGAAACACAACAGATAGCCACAGCATATTCCACTCAACTAGCCCAATTGCTTAATGAGAGCACTCCTTGTCCCGATAACATAAAAACACAATGCAAAATACTGCCCACTCCATGCAAACAGCCGCAAAATCCATACTTGGATACCAGAGACCTCCGCAAAGGAATTCATGGTATGACCAGGAGTGTCGTGCTGCTACTGAAGAGATAAATGCGGCATATAGAGCTACTTTACAACAGCCAAGATCACCCATATACGTGACTGCAGCAACAACATATGTACTCTTTATTCTCATCTGTCGTGGTTTTGCAAAGGAAAGACACTCTCAGAGAGACTAATGCTCAAAATATTTTGAGCATCAATGCTTTACAATCAGTAGCAACGCGTAGCGCACGAGAGAGATATCGGGAGAAAAGGAGAGAAGAGAAACGTCTTTTCCGCAAGAAAAAGAGAGAAATGGAAAAGCGGGAGTGTGAAAAAAAATCGAGATGTACAGGAGCCAGAATGAAGTCCGAAAATTCTACCAAAGAGTGAAACATCAAACAGATGGCTTTGGTACAGGCACATTCTCCTGTAGAGACCAGCAAGGTAATCTGGTAACAGATACAGATAGCGTGCTAAGGATATGGAAGGAACATTTCTCCAATCTGCTGGTATCCAATAGTAGCGAAGACGATGATACCACAGATCCAATCCCAGAAGATGGTATAGAATGCATACCGCCCAGCCAAGATGAGGTAAAAACAGCAATCAACCGGCTGAAGAATAATAAAGCAGCAGGAGCCGATGGCTTACCAGCCGAGCAGTTTAAAACCGAAGGCGACGCGCTGATAAGGTATATGCATCATCTGGCAGGAAGAACGCGTACCCGACGATTGGAACCTGAGCATCCTGTGTCCCGTTCACAAGAAAGGAGATAAGACTGTATGCTCCAACTATAGGGGCATAAGTCTTCTCCCTATTGCCTATAAGATAGTGTCAGGGATATTGTGCGAACGACTACAGCCAATGGTCAACGAAATAATTGGACCATACCAATGTGGCTTTAGACCTGGCAAGTCCACTATTGGCCAGATATTTACCCTGCGGCAAATCCTGGAGAAGACCCAAGAGATGCAGATCGACACATATCACCTTTTTGTCGATTATAAAGCAGCATTCGACAGTCCCCTCCGATCAAAGATATTCCATGCAATGTCTGAATTTGGTATCCCTGCAAAGCTCATCCGGCTTTGTAAGATGACTTTAACGGATACTAGGTCCTCAGTTAAAATTGGAAAGAACCTCTCCGAACAGTTCAGTACCAAAAGAGGTTTCAGACTTGCTTATGGCGATGACATAGACATCATGGGACGATCAGTAAAGGAAGTACCTGATACCTTTAGGAAGGTCGAAGCAGAATCTACGAAAGTGGGTCTGGCAGTAAACGGCGAAAAGACCAAATTGATGGCGTCCATAGAGCTCGGACCAACTGTGGAAGTTGGTACCTATAATTTTGAGGTAGTTAAAGACTTCGTCTACCTCGGCACAGCCATAAACACAACGAACAACATCAGTTGTGAAATAAGAAGAAGAATTGTATTGGCCAACAGATGCTACTATGGTTTAAGTAAGCAATTTAAAAACAAAGTCACATCTCGTCAAACAAAAATAACACTATACAAAATGCTGATACTACCCTTGCTAATGTATGGCTCCGAAGCATGGGTACTTGCGCAAGCAGATAAGGCAGTGCTCGGTGTGTTTGAGAGGAAAATTCTTCGAAAGATCTGCGGGCCGATTTGCGTTGACGGTGAATATCGACGTTGTATGAACCACGAGCGGTATCTGCTGTACAACGACATCAATATAGTTAAACGTATCGAGATGCAACGATTGCGTGGGCTAGGCCATATCATAAGAATGAGCGATGATGAACCCCCTAAAAAGGCGCATAAATATGAGCCGCTTGACGGTGCACGCAGAATTGGCAGGCCAAAGAATAGATGGCGCAAACAAGTGGATGAAGAGATGACAAGGCGCGGTATTCCAGAAAGAGAAGCAATAGACAGAGAAAAATGGAGATATTTTCTTAGTTCGGCCTATAGAACAAATGTTCTGTAATAGGCTAGCTAAGTAAGTAAGTAAGAGTTAAGATCAAGCGATGTAGGTCAATACAGACTGGTGACTGGAAAGCTAACCCTCCACCTCCACTTTTGGTGCGATCTATCCTCAAAACGTTAAAACCATCACCACGGCGTAAGCTGTTTTTGTGTCTGAGCTTCGTTTCTTAAATCAATATATTCTTCCGACTCATAACACCAAGTAGCCTGCTCTTACCCCGATCAAGCGGGCAATCCTATTACAAGATGGATGTATTTTCAGGGATTGGAAAAAGTCCGGTGTATAATGCTGCTTCTGTGTTTGCTGGTGGAAGGACTGCGGGGGTTTCTTGTATTCTGATGACGACAAACTAGGGTACATACGCTCTTTCTAGGTGCTCCTAAAATATGAGCCCTATTATGTTTTCTCTATCTGCCCATTCGACTTATGATAAACAACATTCAGAGGCCGTTTTTGCCTCTCTCTTTTTTTTCTGTGAATGAACATTAAAAGTGAGAAAGTCCGAAACTTTATCGTATTAATGAGGAAAAATAGCTCTTCTGAACGAAAGGAAGAGGGAGATGTGTATGAATTTTCAGTGAAAAATTCTCCAAAAATAATAAAAAACTGCGAATTTTTAAAGAGACCTTTTTTTGCCACTCCCTTGCTTTTCATAGCAACGTAACAGAATGAAAGGAAGAAATTTCTCATTAGCAAGATACTACTTACTTAGCTGGTCCATTACAGAACATTTGTTCCATAGACCGAACTAAGAAAAGATCTTCAATTCTCTCTGTTTAGTGTTTCGCTTTCTGAAATACCGCGCCTTGCCATCTCTTCATCCACTTGTTTGCGCCATCTATTCTTTTGCCTGCCAATTCAGCGTGCACCGTCATGCGGCCCGAATTTATACGCCTTTTTAGCGGGTTCATCATCGCTCAGTCTTATGATATGGCCTAGCCAACGCAATCGCTGCATCTCGATACGTTTATCTATACTTATGTCGGTGTATAGTTGATACAGCTCGTGGTTCATGCGACGTCGATATTCACCGTTAACGTAGATTGGTCCGTAGATCTTTCGAAGAATTTTTCTCTCAAACACGCCAAGCACCACTGCCTTATCTGCTTGCGCATGTACCCAGGCTTCGGAACCATACATAACCACGGGTAGTATCAGTGTTTTGTAAAGCGTAATTTTTGTTTGGCGAGTTGTGGCTTTGCTTTTAAAGTGCTTACTTATGCCAAAGTAGCACCTATTGGCCAATATAATTCTTCTTTTTATTTCACAACTGATGTCGTTTGTTGTGTTTACGGCGGTGCCGAGGTATACGAAGTCTTTTACTACCTCAAAATTATAGGAACCAACTTCAACAGTTGGTCCGATCTCAATGGACGCATTGCGCGTCGACACCATCAACTTGGTCTTCTCGCCGTTTACAGCCAGACCCACTTTAGCAGATTCTCCTTTGACCTTCATAAAGGTATCGGTTACTTCTTTACTTCTTTTATCCCTGACACTATCTTGTAGACGATAGGGAGAAGACTTATGCCCCTATACTTGGAGCATAGAGTCTTTATCTCCTTTCTTATGGACGGGACACAGGATGCTCAGGTTCCAATCGTCGGGTATGCGTTCTTCCTGCCAGATGGAGCCAACTAGTTGATGCATACACATTATCAGCGTGTCGCTCGGCTGGTATGTTCATTAGCAAGATGTCTCCATAAAAATTGTTTATAGTCGAGCTGTATATCTTTGGTCTGGAAGGCGACCGACGTAGCTAGTTGGCGACCTAGTTGGCGATCCTCCCTTATATTAGGCAGAAATTAAGGGCAAGGGCTACCAACCGAACAGAAGAAGATCCCACACTTGTACATAGATTATGTATGTATGACTATATATCAATAACTAGAATATGCACTATCCAATGTGATTTGAAAAGCCAATTCTAATTTAATAATGTGGCACTTTTATATACCAAGTTAAAGTTCAAATAACCTTCCAATCGGGCGATATGGGTTATAAACTTTCCTAGATGTACACAACAACTATTAAATTCATAATAAAGTGAGATTTTGATTGATCGCTTTCTAGCTTTGTTTAATGTTAACAAACAAACGCTGCTTCTTAATTTGTTTAAATTAGTATTTGCTTATTTTGTATGTAGCTACTTTGTAGTTGCTTAGTATGAATGTTTTTGCACATAGCTTAATTCTTCCCTTTTTCTCCTTCTTCTATCTAATTACTACTTATTATTTGTTCATTAACAAAAGCAATTATTAATATAAAAAAGACAACAATAAAAATATAATTAATCTCTGATATGTTTTTATTATTATTTAGATTCGTTCTATGTTGGACAAATTGGTTGTCATTAAACTTAATGGTGGTCTTGGTACATCGATGGGTTGTCATGGTCCCAAAAGTGTGATACCTGTACGTTCGGATTTAACCTTTTTGGATTTGACTGTACAACAAATTGAGGTAAGTTTGTTGTCGATTGGTTTTAATTGTCTTTCGTATGTCTTAATCATGAATCTCTTTTACAGCATCTCAATAAAACCTATGATGCCAATGTACCATTGGTGTTGATGAACTCATTCAACACCGACGAAGATACTGAGAAAATTATTCGCAAATATAAGGGTTTCCGTGTTCAAATCTATACTTTTAACCAAAGTTGTTTCCCACGCATAAGCCGTGAATCATTTTTACCCATTGCCAAAGATTTTAATGTTGATACGGACATTGAAGCGTAAGTGTGGAATAGGATGAAACAAAATTCCCCAATAATGGGGGTTATCATGAACGGCAATTCCCAGTGAATTTTTTCACTTTCTCCCTTAAGTTGTAACGGCGGAAAGACAAAACTCACGGGGAAATTTTATTCATGATAACCCCCAATATTAATTATATTTTATGTATTCATTTCCAGTTGGTATCCACCCGGTCACGGTGATTTCTATGATACTTTCCGTAATTCTGGTTTGCTGAAAAAATTCATCGATGAAGGTCGTGAATATTGTTTCTTGTCAAATATTGATAACCTGGGTGCCACTGTTGATTTGAATATTTTGAATAAATTGGTGGGCGATGAACGCGATGAGAAACCTGTTGAGTTTGTCATGGAGGTTACCGATAAGACCAGAGCTGATGTTAAGGTATGTTGTTATGGGCTATTAATCTCTCATAATTTGTTGATTATTTCTAATTGCACTTTTTTTGTCGTTTCATTGAATAATCTAGGGTGGTACCTTAATTCAATTTGAAGATAAATTGCGTCTTCTGGAAATTGCTCAAGTCCCCAAAGAACATGTGGATGATTTCAAATCTGTGAAAACATTTAAATTTTTCAACACCAACAATATTTGGGCTAATTTGTCGGGTAAGTAGAAAGGATTAAAACAAATAAAAAGTGTCAGTCGGCTTTGCCGACAGAGATATATCTTCAGCCAATGAGAATTGAAAATTTCATCTACGGACAGATCGAATGTATTTAGGGTCTCTTCAGAATTTTGTGGCCTTTTTGAACTTGCCGACAAAAATGTAGATTAGGAATTAACACAAATGTTGAACTTTTGTGGGGGAGGTACCCTTAGGGAGGACCGATATGGCCCATTTTAGAAGTTAAACTAAATTTTGACAAAATATTAGGAGATCCAAAGTTGGGACCAAATTTGTTGCACCATTCAAATGATATCGTCCTAACATTTGAGTGACATTTTTAAATATTGGGGAGAAGTGCCGGAAGTAGGGGACCGGTATTGCCCCATGAAACTAAGTTTGGATAAAGTATGACGAAGACCAAATGTTGCACCAAATCGGTAGAACAGTTCGAGTGTTATCGTGCTCTCCGACCGCCACATATGGTGACGTAGGGGGTTTTTTACACCTTTTGGGCTGTTTTCCCAAGAAATATGGACTTGCCCCTGAAAAAACTTTTACCGTCATAATGGAGATAGCGAATGCAAATCGCTTCAACAAAAATTAAAGTGATTCGAGAGCAGGTCTTAAAGTGGTCGTATTCGAAATGTTGTGTGGGAGGTACCAGAAGGAGTAGACCAATATAGTCCATATTCGAACCTGATATATATCTGGTAAATATATTAGGTTGTGCAGAGTATGGATTACATCGGGCGCTCCCTTCGAGAGTTATCGTGCGTACCTGAAGGAGTGGACCGATATGGTTTATCTTCGAACTTAAACTATGTTTGGACAAAATATTACGGAGGCCATATTTTGGATTCGCAGATCCGTTCGAGATTTATCTTGCACTCCAACCAATACACACGGTGTCATAGGGTTTTTTTTTTGGCTATTTTCTCAGGAAGTATGGACATGGTCATCAATCCAACTTCGCGAAAGCCCTGTTTAACTATATGGGGCTTGGATTTCTTCTTCCTCAATTCCACGTACGACTGGCATACACACATATAATTGATTATCCGACGTTTCAAACTATCGCACTGCTTGCTGCTCCACTAATAATTGTGGAGATGGTGTGCATCGCTGTTGTCGTGCTGTGCTGCTTACGGAACCCATGCTGATGATCGGCTACTTGATAGCTCGTGACGCTGACGCTTGTGTGGAGTAAAGCCTCAAGAGTTTATGCTCCGGGCGACATAAACGATATCGGTCTGTATGATTCACATTTGCTGGAATCCTTGTATGTCTTCTGCAGCGGAAACTCCATGCACAGACTTCGGGCACGAGGAGGGTGGCTACCTACAGGTTGAGAACTTTCACGAGATACTCAACTTCCAGCTGTTTCAGCATTACCATGGAGATACCGTCAGGGCCTAACGCTTTGGATGGTTTAGGGTTCCCGATGACATTCGCAACATCACCCATTGTAAGTTGTGGTTCCTCTTCGATAGGAAAATATCCAATGCGACGTAGTACTCTTCGCCCTGTCATTTGTGGAGATCTCGCCAAACCTTTTGATTAAAATAACTTGCGCACATCTTCGGATTAGTCCTATCTTCCTTCTTCCCAATGCTCAAGAGTGGCATAACCTTTTTGCACAATTAACTCATGCTGGCTCCAATGTAATAACTCTTCAAGTGATCTAACCACTTCTCCGGTTGTGCTCACCAAACAAGCTATTAACTTCCAGTGTCAGCTTCCTAACTCTGGAGTCTCTAGGATTGGTTCGACGAAGCTCATCACGCTCATTTGTTTCTCCCACCATCTCTTCTGGGAAATTTGATCTCACTTCGGGTATTTGACCAACTGGTACATCTATAGTAAGCGGCTTCAGCTATCCCGGAACATACTTTCTGCTACCATCAGAAGAGTCATGCAGTTCTGTGAAGCGGAGATTTGTAAACTCTCTGAAACTACTGCAATTAGCTTTCCAATGATTGAAGAAAGTGCGGCGTTCAGAGGTAGTGAAGTCCTGCAGACAATTATGGGAGTATGGTATGATCCAGGAGAAACGACGGTTTGACTGGTGTCGTCATTTGTCAGACCAGGTGACACGATGGTTCTACCTGGCGAACTGTGACACTCTCCGCTAGTTCTGGTAGGGCCGTTCTCATTGACCGTGCAAAACATAGAGCTATCAATCTGCTCGGGCAACACTATACCCCTCTGGTCGTTTCCGAGGACCGAATACCACAACTCATGATGAGCATTAAAGTCTTCCAACACCAGACGGTTATGACCTTCAAAAAGCGGGCTATTGTTAGGCCTGTAACCTGGAGTAAAGTTATTTATCGGCGGCAACTCTAAATCTGCAGCTTCACACCTGACCGCTACCTCCATACATTCCATGTAGGAGTACAGCGAGATATTTGTGTATTGAACAGACTCGTTGCTACCATCACAAAGCAGTAAGCTGCAGTTGTTGCTGAGAGCTCGGTTCCCTGCACCGTCGTGACCATGATATTCTTGCAACTCAATAAATCCACTATTTCCTTGATCTTACCTCGGAGTCCGTTTGCAATTAAATTGCAAAACGAATGCATTTTCAGGGATTGGGGCAGCAACGTTAAGTGCTGCGCGTGGGAATACGGGGAAGCCTCATATTTTGATGAAATCGACTCACTGTGTTCACGCAGCATGCCGCAACATAATCCCTGTCGTTGTGCTGTACGAATCCAGAGCAATACCTGACATGCACCCACTCCCGACATCTATTGCATCTCACCGTGCTGGGCGTGGGAATACGGGGAAGCCTCATATTTTGATGAAATCGACTCACTGTGTTCACGCAGCATGCCGCAACATAATCCCTGTCGTTGTGCTGTACGAATCCAGAGCAATACCTGACATGCACCCACTCCCGACATCTATTGCATCTCACCGAAGTTTGAATGTGGTGGATGCGGATGTGACAAACTGGGCACATACATATAGGTCCTGGGTTTTCCTCCGTCGTCTTCTATTCTATAGAAGCCTCCTACGGAGGTCTTCTATTCTATAGAAACCTCCTAGGGAGGTCTTCTATTCTATAGAAACCTCCTAGGGAGGTCTTCTATTCTATAGAAACCTCCTACGGAGGTCTTCTATTCTATAGAAGCCTCCTACGGAGGTCTTCTATTCTATAGAAGCCTCCAACGGAGGTCTTCTATTCTATAGAAGCCTCCAACGGAGGTCTTCTATTCTATAGAAGCCTCCAACGGAGGTCTTCTATTCTATAGAAGCCTCCAACGGAGGTCTTCTATTCTATAGAAGCCTCCAACGGAGGTCTTCTATTCTATAGAAGCCTCCAACGGAGGTCTTCTATTCTATAGAAGCCTCCTACGGAGGTCTTCTATTCTATAGAAGACTCCTACGGAGGTATTCTATTCTATAGAAGCCTCCTACGGAGGTATTCTATTCTATAGAAGCCTCCTACGGAGGTATTCTATTCTATAGAAGCCTCCAACGGAGGTATTCTATTCTATAGAAGCCTCCAACGGAGGTCTTTTATTCTATAGAAGCCTCCTACGGAGGTCTTCTATTCTATAGAAGCCTCATGCGGAGGTCTTCTATTCTATAGAAGCCTCCTACGGAGGTATTCTATTCTATAGAAGCCTCCTACGGAGGTCTTCTATTCTATAGAAGCCTCCTACGGAGGTCTTCTATTCTATAGAAGCCTCCTACGGGGGTCTTCTATTCTATAGAAGCCTCCTACGGAGGTCTTCTATTCTATAGAAGCCTCCTAGGGAGGTCTTCTATTCTATAGAAACCTCCTAGGGAGGTCTTCTATTCTATAGAAACCTCCTAGGGAGGTCTTCTATTCTATATAAGCCTCCTACGGAGGTCTTCTATTCTATAGAAGCCTCCTACGGAGGTCTTCTATTCTATAGAAGCCTCCTACGGAGGTCTTCTATTCTATAGAAGCCTCCTACGGAGGTCTTCTATTCTATAGAAGCCTCCTACGGAGGTCTTCTATTCTATAGAAGCCTCCTACGGAGGTCTTCTATTCTATAGAAGCCTCCTACGGAGGTCTTCTATTCTATAGAAGCCTCCTACGGAGGTCTTCTATTCTATAGAAACCTCCTACGGAGGTCTTCTATTCTATAGAAAGATCCTACGGAGGTCTTCTATTCTATATAAGCCTCCTACGGAGGTCTTCTATTCTATAGAAGCCTCCTACGGAGGTCTTCTATTCTATAGAAGCCTCCTACGGAGGTCTTCTATTCTATAGAAGCCTCCTACGGAGGTCTTCTATTCTGTAGAAGCCTCCTACGGAGGTCTTCTATTCTGTAGAAGCCTCCTACGGAGGTCTTCTATTCAATGAAGCCTCCTACGGAGGTCTTCTATTCTATAGAAGCCTCCTATGGAGGTCTTCTATTCTATAGAAGCCTCCTATGGAGGTCTTCTATTCTATAGAAGCCTCCTACGGAGGTCTTCTATTCTATAGAAGTCTCCTACGGAGGTTTTCTATTCTATAGAAGCCTCCTACGGAGGTTTTCTATTCTATAGAAGCCTCCTACGGAGGTCTTCTATTCAATGAAGCCTCCTACGGAGGTCTTCTATTCTATAGAAGCCTCCTACGGAGGTCTTCTATTCTATAGAAGCCTCCTACGGAGGTCTTCTATTCTATAGAAGCCTCCAACGGAGGTCTTTTATTCTATAGAAGCCTCCTACGGAGGTCTTCTATTCTATAGAAGCCTCATGCGGAGGTCTTCTATTCTATAGAAGCCTCATGCGGAGGTCTTCTATTCTATAGAAGCCTCCTACGGAGGTATTCTATTCTATAGAAGCCTCCTACGGAGGTCTTCTATTCTATAGAAGCCTCCTACGGAGGTCTTCTATTCTATAGAAGCCTCCTACGGAGGTCTTCTATTCTATAGAAGCCTCCTACGGAGGTGTTCTATTCTATAGAAGCCTCCTACGGAGGTCTTCTATTCTATAGAAGCCTCCTACGGAGGTCTTCTATTCTATAGAAGCCTCCTACGGAGGTCTTCTATTCTATAGAAGCCTCCTACGGAGGTCTTCTATTCTATAGAAGCCTCCTACGGAGGTCTTCTATTCTATAGAAACCTCCTAGGGAGGTCTTCTATTCTATAGAAACCTCCTAGGGAGGTCTTCTATTCTATAGAAACCTCCTACGGAGGTCTTCTATTCTATATAAGCCTCCTACGGAGGTCTTCTATTCTATAGAAGCCTCCTACGGAGGTCTTCTATTCTATAGAAACCTCCTAGGGAGGTCTTCTATTCTATAGAAGCCTCCTATGGAGGTCTTCTATTCTATAGAAGCCTCCTATGGAGGTCTTCTATTCTATAGAAGCCTCCTACGGAGGTCTTCTATTCTATAGAAGTCTCCTACGGAGGTTTTCTATTCTATAGAAGCCTCCTACGGAGGTTTTCTATTCTATAGAAGCCTCCTACGGAGGTCTTCTATTCAATGAAGCCTCCTACGGAGGTCTTCTATTCTATAGAAGCCTCCTACGGAGGTCTTCTATTCTATAGAAACCTCCTAGGGAGGTCTTCTATTCTATAGAAACCTCCTAGGGAGGTCTTCTATTCTATAGAAACCTCCTACGGAGGTCTTCTATTCTATATAAGCCTCCTACGGAGGTCTTCTATTCTATAGAAGCCTCCTACGGAGGTCTTCTATTCTATAGAAACCTCCTAGGGAGGTCTTCTATTCTATAGAAACCTCCTAGGGAGGTCTTCTATTCTATAGAAACCTCCTACGGAGGTCTTCTATTCTATATAAGCCTCCTACGGAGGTCTTCTATTCTATAGAAGCCTCCTACGGAGGTCTTCTATTCTATAGAAACCTCCTAGGGAGGTCTTCTATTCTATAGAAGCCTCCTATGGAGGTCTTCTATTCTATAGAAGCCTCCTACGGAGGTCTTCTATTCTATAGAAGCCTCCTACGGAGGTCTTCTATTCTATAGAAGCCTCCTACGGAGGTCTTCTATTCTATAGAAGCCTCCTACGGAGGTCTTCTATTCTATAGAAGCCTCCTACGGAGGTCTTCTATTCTATAGAAGCCTCCTACGGAGGTCTTCTATTCTATAGAAGCCTCCTACGGAGGTCTTCTATTCTATAGAAGCCTCCTACGGAGGTCTTCTATTCAATGAAGCCTCCTACGGAGGTCTTCTATTCTATAGAAGCCTCCTATGGAGGTCTTCTATTCTATAGAAGCCTCCTATGGAGGTCTTCTATTCTATAGAAGCCTCCTACGGAGGTCTTCTATTCTATAGAAACCTCCTAGGGAGGTCTTCTATTCTATAGAAACCTCCTAGGGAGGTCTTCTATTCTATAGAAGCCTCCTATGGAGGTCTTCTATTCTATAGAAGCCTCCTATGGAGGTCTTCTATTCTATAGAAGCCTCCTACGGAGGTCTTCTATTCTATAGAAGTCTCCTACGGAGGTTTTCTATTCTATAGAAGCCTCCTACGGAGGTTTTCTATTCTATAGAAGCCTCCTACGGAGGTCTTCTATTCAATGAAGCCTCCTACGGAGGTCTTCTATTCTATAGAAGCCTCCTACGGAGGTCTTCTATTCTATAGAAGCCTCCTACGGAGGTCTTCTATTCTATAGAAACCTCCTAGGGAGGTCTTCTATTCTATAGAAACCTCCTAGGGAGGTCTTCTATTCTGTAGAAGCCTCCTACGGAGGTCTTCTATTCTGTAGAAGCCTCCTACGGAGGTCTTCTATTCAATGAAGCCTCCTACGGAGGTCTTCTATTCTATAGAAGCCTCCTATGGAGGTCTTCTATTCTATAGAAGCCTCCTATGGAGGTCTTCTATTCTATAGAAGTCTCCTACGGAGGTTTTCTATTCTATAGAAGCCTCCTACGGAGGTCTTCTATTCTATAGAAGCCTCCTACGGAGGTCTTCTATTCTATAGAAGCCTCCTACGGAGGTCTTCTATTCTATAGAAACCTCCTAGGGAGGTCTTCTATTCTATAGAAACCTCCTAGGGAGGTCTTCTATTCTATAGAAACCTCCTACGGAGGTCTTCTATTCTATATAAGCCTCCTACGGAGGTCTTCTATTCTATAGAAGCCTCCTACGGAGGTCTTCTATTCTATAGAAGCCTCCTACGGAGGTCTTCTATTCTATAGAAGCCTCCTACGGAGGTCTTCTATTCTATAGAAACCTCCTAGGGAGGTCTTCTATTCTATAGAAACCTCCTAGGGAGGTCTTCTATTCTATAGAAGCCTCCTACGGAGGTCTTCTATTCTATAGAAGCCTCCTACGGAGGTCTTCTATTCTGTAGAAGCCTCCTACGGAGGTCTTCTATTCTGTAGAAGCCTCCTACGGAGGTCTTCTATTCTGTAGAAGCCTCCTACGGAGGTCTTCTATTCAATGAAGCCTCCTACGGAGGTCTTCTATTCTATAGAAGCCTCCTATGGAGGTCTTCTATTCTATAGAAGCCTCCTATGGAGGTCTTCTATTCTATAGAAGCCTCCTACGGAGGTCTTCTATTCTATAGAAGTCTCCTACGGAGGTTTTCTATTCTATAGAAGCCTCCTACGGAGGTTTTCTATTCTATAGAAGCCTCCTACGGAGGTCTTCTATTCAATGAAGCCTCCTACGGAGGTCTTCTATTCTATAGAAGCCTCCTACGGAGGTCTTCTATTCTATAGAAGCCTCCTACGGAGGTCTTCTATTCTATAGAAGCCTCCAACGGAGGTCTTTTATTCTATAGAAGCCTCCTACGGAGGTCTTCTATTCTATAGAAGCCTCATGCGGAGGTCTTCTATTCTATAGAAGCCTCATGCGGAGGTCTTCTATTCTATAGAAGCCTCCTACGGAGGTATTCTATTCTATAGAAGCCTCCTACGGAGGTCTTCTATTCTATAGAAGCCTCCTACGGAGGTCTTCTATTCTATAGAAGCCTCCTACGGAGGTCTTCTATTCTATAGAAGCCTCCTACGGAGGTCTTCTATTCTATAGAAACCTCCTAGGGAGGTCTTCTATTCTATAGAAACCTCCTAGGGAGGTCTTCTATTCTATAGAAGCCTCCTACGGAGGTCTTCTATTCTATAGAAGCCTCCTACGGAGGTCTTCTATTCTATAGAAGCCTCCTACGGAGGTCTTCTATTCTATAGAAACCTCCTAGGGAGGTCTTCTATTCTATAGAAACCTCCTAGGGAGGTCTTCTATTCTATAGAAGCCTCCTACGGAGGTCTTCTATTCTATAGAAGCCTCCTACGGAGGTCTTCTATTCTATAGAAACCTCCTACGGAGGTCTTCTATTCTATAGAAAGATCCTACGGAGGTCTTCTATTCTATAGAAGCCTCCTATGGAGGTCTTCTATTCTATAGAAGCCTCCTACGGAGGTCTTCTATTCTATAGAAGTCTCCTACGGAGGTTTTCTATTCTATATAAGCCTCCTACGGAGGTTTTCTATTCTATAGAAGCCTCCTACGGAGGTTTTCTATTCTATAGAAGCCTCCTACGGAGGTCTTCTATTCAATGAAGCCTCCTACGGAGGTCTTCTATTCTATAGAAGCCTCCTACGGAGGTCTTCTATTCTATAGAAGCCTCCTACGGAGGTCTTCTATTCTATAGAAGCCTCCTACGGAGGTCTTCTATTCTATAGAAACCTCCTACGGAGGTCTTCTATTCTATAGAAAGATCCTACGGAGGTCTTCTATTCTATATAAGCCTCCTACGGAGGTCTTCTATTCTATAGAAGCCTCCTACGGAGGTCTTCTATTCTATAGAAGCCTCCTACGGAGGTCTTCTATTCTATAGAAGCCTCCTACGGAGGTCTTCTATTCTATAGAAGCCTCCTACGGAGGTCTTCTATTCTGTAGAAGCCTCCTACGGAGGTCTTCTATTCTGTAGAAGCCTCCTACGGAGGTCTTCTATTCAATGAAGCCTCCTACGGAGGTCTTCTATTCTATAGAAGCCTCCTATGGAGGTCT
Organism: Musca autumnalis; assembly: GCF_047663935.1. Classification (NCBI taxonomy): domain Eukaryota; kingdom Metazoa; phylum Arthropoda; class Insecta; order Diptera; family Muscidae; genus Musca; species Musca autumnalis. The sequence goes on along the minus strand of NW_027411977.1, from coordinate 71,481,814 downwards.
TCTATTCTATAGAAGCCTCCTATGGAGGTCTTCTATTCTATAGAAGCCTCCTACGGAGGTCTTCTATTCTATAGAAAGATCCTACGGAGGTCTTCTATTCTATATAAGCCTCCTACGGAGGTCTTCTATTCTATAGAAGCCTCCTACGGAGGTCTTCTATTCTATAGAAGCCTCCTACGGAGGTCTTCTATTCTATAGAAGCCTCCTACGGAGGTCTTCTATTCTGTAGAAGCCTCCTACGGAGGTCTTCTATTCTGTAGAAGCCTCCTACGGAGGTCTTCTATTCTATAGAAGCCTCCTACGGAGGTCTTCTATTCTATAGAAGCCTCCTACGGAGGTCTTCTATTCTATAGAAGCCTCCTACGGAGGTCTTCTATTCTATAGAAACCTCCTACGGAGGTCTTCTATTCTATAGAAACCTCCTACGGAGGTCTTCTATTCTATAGAAAGATCCTACGGAGGTCTTCTATTCTATAGAAGCCTCCTATGGAGGTCTTCTATTCTATAGAAGCCTCCTACGGAGGTCTTCTATTCTATAGAAGTCTCCTACGGAGGTTTTCTATTCTATAGAAGCCTCCTACGGAGGTTTTCTATTCTATAGAAGCCTCCTACGGAGGTCTTCTATTCAATGAAGCCTCCTACGGAGGTCTTCTATTCTATAGAAGCCTCCTACGGAGGTCTTCTATTCTATAGAAGCCTCCTACGGAGGTCTTCTATTCTATAGAAGCCTCCTACGGAGGTCTTCTACTCTATATAAGCCTCCTACGGAGGTCTTCTATTCAATGAAGCCTCCTACGGAGGTCTTCTATTCTATAGAAGCCTCCTACGGAGGTCTTCTATTCTATAGAAGCCTCCAACGGAGGTCTTCTATTCTATAGAAGCCTCCAACGGAGGTCTTTTATTCTATAGAAGCCTCCTACGGAGGTCTTCTATTCTATAGAAGCCTCATGCGGAGGTCTTCTATTCTATAGAAGCCTCATGCGGAGGTCTTCTATTCTATAGAAGCCTCCTACGGAGGTATTCTATTCTATAGAAGCCTCCTACGGAGGTCTTCTATTCTATAGAAGCCTCCTACGGAGGTCTTCTATTCTATAGAAGCCTCCTACGGAGGTCTTCTATTCTATAGAAGCCTCCTACGGAGGTCTTCTATTCTATAGAAACCTCCTACGGAGGTCTTCTATTCTATAGAAACCTCCTACGGAGGTCTTCTATTCTATAGAAACCTCCTAGGGAGGTCTTCTATTCTATAGAAACCTCCTAGGGAGGTCTTCTATTCTATAGAAGCCTCCTACGGAGGTCTTCTATTCTATAGAAGCCTCCTACGGAGGTCTTCTATTCTATAGAAGCCTCCTACGGAGGTCTTCTATTCTATAGAAGCCTCCTACGGAGGTCTTCTATTCTATAGAAGCCTCCTACGGAGGTCTTCTATTCTATAGAAACCTCCTACGGAGGTCTTCTATTCTATAGAAAGATCCTACGGAGGTCTTCTATTCTATAGAAGCCTCCTATGGAGGTCTTCTATTCTATAGAAGCCTCCTACGGAGGTCTTCTATTCTATAGAAGTCTCCTACGGAGGTTTTCTATTCTATAGAAGCCTCCTACGGAGGTTTTCTATTCTATAGAAGCCTCCTACGGAGGTCTTCTATTCAATGAAGCCTCCTACGGAGGTCTTCTATTCTATAGAAGCCTCCTACGGAGGTCTTCTATTCTATAGAAGCCTCCTACGGAGGTCTTCTACTCTATATAAGCCTCCTACGGAGGTCTTCTATTCTATAGAAGCCTCCTACGGAGGTCTTCTATTCTATAGAAGCCTCCTACGGAGGTCTTCTATTCTATAGAAGCCTCCTACGGAGGTCTTCTATTCTATAGAAGCCTCCTACGGAGGTCTTCTATTCTATAGAAGCCTCCTACGGAGGTCTTCTATTCTATAGAAACCTCCTACGGAGGTCTTCTATTCTATAGAAAGATCCTACGGAGGTCTTCTATTCTATATAAGCCTCCTACGGAGGTCTTCTATTCTATAGAAGCCTCCTACGGAGGTCTTCTACTCTATATAAGCCTCCTACGGAGGTCTTCTATTCTATAGAAGCCTCCTACGGAGGTCTTCTATTCTATAGAAACCTCCTACGGAGGTCTTCTATTCTATAGAAAGATCCTACGGAGGTCTTCTATTCTATATAAGCCTCCTACGGAGGTCTTCTATTCTATATAAGCCTCCTACGGAGGTCTTCTATTCTATAGAAGCCTCCTACGGAGGTCTTCTATTCTATAGAAGCCTCCTACGGAGGTCTTCTATTCTATAGAAGCCTCCTATGGAGGTCTTCTATTCTATAGAAACCTCCTACGGAGGTCTTCTATTCTATAGAAAGATCCTACGGAGGTCTTCTATTCTATATAAGCCTCCTACGGAGGTCTTCTATTCTATAGAAGCCTCCTACGGAGGTCTTCTATTCTATAGAAGCCTCCTACGGAGGTCTTCTATTCTGTAGAAGCCTCCTACGGAGGTCTTCTATTCTGTAGAAGCCTCCTACGGAGGTCTTCTATTCAATGAAGCCTCCTACGGAGGTCTTCTATTCTATAGAAGCCTCCTATGGAGGTCTTCTATTCTATAGAAGCCTCCTACGGAGGTCTTCTACTCTATATAAGCCTCCTACGGAGGTCTTCTATTCTATAGAAGCCTCCTACGGAGGTCTTCTATTCTATAGAAGCCTCCTACGGAGGTCTTCTATTCTATAGAAGCCTCCTACGGAGGTCTTCTATTCTATAGAAACCTCCTACGGAGGTCTTCTATTCTATAGGAAGATCCTACGGAGGTCTTCTATTCTATAGAAGCCTCCTACGGAGCCGAAACCACGGAATGTACATTGAAGATGACAATCAAAGCCAATACTATAGCTTGGCTTTTACTGATACATAGTTATAAGTTAATATTAATAATAATATTAATATTCCGTAAAATTAATATTGTTCTTATTCAAATCTCTTTTCCAGCAATTGATCGCGTCCTACGCGAACGCACTCTTAATCTGGAGATTATCATTAACAACAAAACCTTGGAAAATGGTTTGCGTGTCATTCAATTGGAAACTGCCGTTGGTGCTGCCATGAAGTGTTTCAATGGTGCTTTGGGTATTAATGTGCCACGTTCTCGTTTCTTGCCCGTGAAAAAGACCTCCGATTTACTATTGGTCATGTCCAATTTATACAATTTGAAAAATGGCAGTCTGGTTATGTCGCCACAACGTATGTTCCCCACCACACCCTTGGTAAAACTGGGTGAAAATCACTTTGCCAAAGTAAAAGAGTTCCTTGGCCGTTTTGCCAATATACCTGATATCATTGAATTGGATCATTTGACAGTGTCCGGTGATGTTACCTTTGGACGTGGGGTTTCATTGAGGGTAAGGTTCGAACAAATAATATATTTGGATTTTTTATAACGTTATATTGTTCTTTTTTAATTATAGGGTACTGTCATCATCATTGCCAACCATGGTGATCGTATTGATATTCCAGCCGGTGCCATATTAGAGAATAAAATCGTATCTGGTAACATGCGTATATTGGACCATTAAGAAAAACACACTGCTGCAGAACTGTCGTAAATGTTGTTTGGGTAAACATTTACGGGGGTTCCAATTCTATTAACTAACCGTCAACACCTCTTGATGAACTAATCAACATATTATCAGTCAATCAACTAAACCAACTTTGTAGTAATTGTATGCTTTATGTAGTGGAAAATTATAGGCATTTTTGTCTGAAGCTCTCAGTCAATTGCCAATTTAGATATTTTCATTGGAAAATGGAAATGTATATTATTTAATACTTCCAAACGGTTTCTGATAGCGTTTTTCATACTTTTTTTTTTGTTCCTTAAAAATTGTTTTTGTATTTAAATTTTGTTTTTGTTAAAAGAAAAACAATGTTTTTTTTTGTGATCGAATATTTATGTTTCTTCTAATGATTTGGTATAATTTATCGATTTTATATTTGGTTGTTCATTTCTTTTCTATATATTTCTTTTTGTATATTCTTTTTCCTTTTCCTCAATATGTAGGCTCTATTCTATATATTTTTAAATTATTTTTTGCAATTGTATGTAGAATCATATTACGGCGCAAATTTAATTAAGCATAAAGGCAATTAAGTTGTGAAAAGACACAATTTATTATTATAATTATAAAAAACACACACACAAAACAAGTTTATATATTGTTATACAATTTTTTTTGAAAATAATGGCAATAAATAATTTAGTTCTTGTTACCAAAACATTTGTTTATTTTTTAAATAACTGTAAAATATTATCTATATAATTTACATATATAATATAAATATTGCTTACGCTGGAGTATTCCCCCAATGGCTTAACTTCATTTATTACCCTCTATTACAGAGAGTAATGTTTTTCAAAACGAACTGACAGTGTTGCAAAATTTTACTGATCGGTACCAATATCATGATTTCATCCCGGCGAAGGGAATTATCAATTGGATTTTCAGCTTTTGGAAATGATGCCTTTTTAGCGAAAAACCGAACTCTTTAAGTGTCTAGTATTCTCAAATAAATGAGAATCACACTCACTTTTCAGAACAAAAATATTTGCAAACAACTATCAGCACGTATCAACTAAGAACTCATCGAGTTCTGTAAGTTGAAAAACATCATCACAGTTGCCTGTGAGTGATTGTTGTTGGAATTTATTACAAACTCCCTTGCGCGTGCCATTCGCTGTTCTTTGTTTGTTTTGTTTATTGTTGAAGATGCTGTGGTAGATGTAAGGCATGCGTCGTGCGTACTGGATGTGCGATAATTTCGAGGAGCAAACATCGACGCGGATCACTACCATGTTGTAGCTAAGATACGCAGAGCATGAATGCTGGACATCGGAAAACTGCATTGAACGCAATTTTTGAATAGCATAACAGAATAATGGCAAACGATTGCTCATTCTATACAAACCGCCGCAAGAACAGTACATGGATACGAAACCCCTTCACCAAAGAACACATGGAACGATAAAGAGTGTTGTGCTGCTACTTACTTACTTAGCTGGCCCATTACAGAACGTTTGTTCCACAGGCCGAACTAAGAAAAGATCTCGATTTCTCTCTATTTACCGCGTCTTTTCATCTCATCATCCACTTGTTTGCGCCATCTATTCCTTGGCCTGTCAATTCTGCGTGCACCGCCAAGCGGTCCGTGTTTATACGCCTTTTTAGCGGGTTCATCATCGCTCATTCTTATGATATGGCCTAGCCAACGCAATCGCTGCATCTCGATACGTTTAACTATATTAATGTCTTTGTATAGCAGATACAGCTCGTGGTTCATGCGGCGTCGATATTCACCGTCAACGTAGACAACCCAGTCCGTAGATCTTTCGAAGAATTTTTCTCTCAAACACACCAAGCACTGCCATGTCTGCTTACGCAAGTACCCAGGCTTCGGAGCCATACATCAGCACGGGTAGTATCAGTGTTTTGTAGAGCGTTATTTTTGTTTGACGAGATGTGGCTTTGTTTTTAAACTGCTTACTTAAACCAAAGTAGCATCTGTTGGCCAATACAATTCTTCTTTTTATTTCACAACTGATGTCGTTTGTTGTGTTTACGGAGGTGCCGAGGTATACAAAGTCTTTTACTACCTCAATATTATAGGAACCAACTTCCACAGTCGGTCCGAGCTCAATGGACGTCGACACCATCAACTTGTTCTTCTCACCGTTTACCGCCAGACCCACTTTAGCAGATTCTCCTTCGACCTTCATAAAGGTATCGGTTACTTCTTTTACTGATCGTCCCATGATGTCTATATCATCAGCATAAGCAAGTAACATGTGATTATTGGTGTAGATTGTGCCACTTCTTTTTGACTTTCTTTTGACGTTTGCCTCTCGTATAACCTTTTCCAGCAGGATGTTGAAGAGATCACATGAAAGGCTGTCTCCTTGTCGGAAACATCTTTTGGTACCAAACTGTTCAGAGAGGTTCTTTCCTATTTTAACTGAGGACCTCGTGTCAGTTAAAGTCATTTTACAAAGCCGGATGATCCTTGCGAGGATACCAAATTCAGACATGGCTTGGAATACCTTTTAACGCAGCGGGCTGTCCAATGCTGCTTTATAATCGACAAAAAGGTGGTAGGTGTCGATCTACATCTCTTGGGTCTTCTCCAGGATTTGCCGCAGGGTAAATATCTGGTCAATGGTGGACTTGCCAGGTCTAAAGCCGCATTGGTATGGTCCAATTATCTCGTTGACCATAGGCTTTAGTCGTTCGCACAATATCCCTGACACGATCTTGTAGGCAATAGGGAGTAGACTTATGCCCCTATAGTTAGAGCATACCGTCTTATCTCCCTTCTTGTGGACGGGGCACAGGATACTCAGGTTCCAATCGTCGGGTACTCGTTCTTCCTGCCAGATGGTGCTAACTAGCTGATGCATGCACCTTATCAGCGTGTCGCCTCCGGTTTTAAACAGCTCGGCTGGTAAGCCATCGGCTCCTGCTGCCTTATTATTCTTCAGCCGGTTTATTGCTGTCTTTACCTCATCTTGGCTGGGCGGTATACATTCAATACCATCTTCTAGGATTGGGACTGTGGTATCTTCGTCGTCTTCGCTGCTATTGGATACCAACAGATTTGAAAAATGTTCTTTCCATATCCTGAGTACAGTATCTGTATCAGTTACCAAATTACCTTGCTGGCCTCTACAGGAGGATGTGCCTGTTCCAAAGCCATCAGTTTGATGCTTGACTCTTTGGTAGAATTTTCGGACCTCATTCTGGCTCCTGTACATCTCGATTTTTTCACACCCCCGCTTTTCCATCTCTCTCTTTTTCCTGCGGAAAAGACGTTTCTCCTCTCTCCTTTTCTCCCTGTATCTCTCTCGTGCGCTACGCGTTGCTACGGATTGTAAAGTAGCCCTGAATGCCGCATTTTTCTCTTCGTTGGCAGCACGACACTCCTGATCATACCATGGATTCCTTGGTGGAGGTCTCTGGTATCCAAGTATGGATTTTGCGGCTGTTTGCATGGAGTGGGCAATGCTTTGCCATTGCGCTGATATGTTATCGGGATTAGGAGCGCTTTGATTAAGCAATTGGGCTAGTTGAGTGGAATATGCTGTGGCTATCTGCTGTTATTGCAGCTTACAGATGTCTAACATTCGTGTTGTGTCTGTTCGTACTTTTTTTGCTACGTTTAAGCGGTGCGTACCTTTGCTGCAAGAAGGTAGTTGTCCGAATCAATGTTTGCGCCTCGGAACGATCGTACATCCAACACGCTAGATGAATGTCTTCCATCTAACACAACGTGATCAATTTGATTACTTGTTCTTTGATCTGGAGACAGCCAGGTGCCCATATAAATATCGATATGATTAAATCTGGTACTGCTAACTACCATGTTTTTGCAGCTGCAAAGTCTATCAGCCTCATACCATTGGCAGATGTTTCACTGGGGAGACTGAATTTCCCAACTGTTGGGCCAAAGATATTCTCCTTTCCAGTTTGGCATTAAAATCGCCTAGAATGATTTTATTGTCATGGGCAGGGCAACGGTCATATGTTTATTCTAAGCGCCCGTAAAATATATCTTTGGTCAGTTCGTCCTTTTCTTCAGTGGGAGCATGAGCGCAAATAAAGCTGATGTTAAAGAATGTAGCTTTTATTCAAATTGCAGGAAGTCTTTCATTCACTGGAGTGAAGCTGGATACCAGATGTTTTAACCGCCGACCAACTACAAATCCGCAACCAAACTCTTGCTTTACGTCATGGCAGCTATAATACAGTGCGTCACCTTTAGGTGTTGTTGTGACGCCTTTCCCAATCCATCGTATTTCCTGTATGGCAGTAATATCGGCCTTGTACTTTTCAAGTACGTCTACCAATGCGAAGACTGCACCTTCTCTATGAAGAGTGCGAACATTCCAGGTGCAGATTCGCAGATCAAGGTCCTTAAAACGTTTGCGGGGTTCGTCAACTTTAGTGGGGTTTGTTTTTCTTTTCTTTCGTTTTTTCATAGTAAGCTTGTTTTTTTTCTAGGGGAGGGTTACTAACCCGACGCCCAAACCCAAGTTTTTAACGTTCTTATGGGTGAACGCGCGGCACATGTTAGCTCACTACCTTTAACGGGTGTAAAAGGCAGTTCCCCAGGTGACACCACGGGGAGGTCAGTGTCCACTTGAGATGAAAGAGGGACCAAGATAAATCCTGGGCTTTGCCATGTTAAAACCGGGCAGGACCGTTCCTTGGTATCTTCCATCCCCTACGTCAGGTTGTGCTGCTACTAAAGAAAAAAATGCAGCACACAAAGCAACCTTAGAATCAGTCTGGAAAAAGAGCAGGGTGGTCCCGCTACTGAAGCCAGGCAAAAATGAATCGTACAGACCGATTTCGCGCTTGCCGCCCGATTTCGCGCAATGACCCTTGGCATTAGTCCTCCCCAGCTTCAGAAATTGCTATCTCGTTGCCTATCATCAGCGCTGCACGCCATCTCCACACATATTAGTCGAGGCCTCATCCAGTGCAATCCGTATGATACAACAGTGATGGAGGTACTTGAGGCCGGCAAAGCTGACTGGTACTTTTTTTACCAGCTGGTCTAACTGGATGACCTTACAGGTGCGTTCGGCCTAAACATGTTGACAATAAACAAATTCATATTGAAAACGGGGAATTTTCTTTCAGAATAACAACTTATTACTTTTACCCTGATTATTATAAATCTTCTTTTATTATAGTTTGGATTTACCGAACAACGTTCCGGTTAATTAAAGTTAAAGTGATAATTAAATTTTAAGGAGGAGGTTCTTGGCACTAATTTTGAATGTAAAAATGACACGTTTAATGCCTCCAAATTGGTTTATTTTGCATTTTTAAATCCATTCGATAGTAAAAGTAAACATATAATAATGGCTCTTAGTTTGTTAATAAAATCCTATATATATATACAAATAAAACAAACATCGGTGTTAAGAAGTTGATGAGACAGTGGTTTATTTATCCAGACAAGTAAAAATAATATTTACAGTGGTTTTACTCTTAAATATTAATAAGAGCTGTTATATTTGCTTATGAATTTTGCATATATCTGGGTAATGTATGTATATTATATAACTTACATTTAATGTATATCAGGTGCAATAAATTTTGTAGTTCATATTAAGGATAAGGATACCATTCCTAGTGTATGTTTGCAAAAAAATATATAATCATTGGTCTGTTAATTTACTTTTGAAAATGGTAAAGCCGGCAAAAGTAGTAAAAGTTGTAAACTGCTCCCATATGAATTGCATGGTGTAAGAAGTAAAGGAACGCTTTTCGAGTAAAAAGTGGTAAAACTTGAAGATTCTTGAACGTAAAGGAACAGAGCCTATGTCATCCATAAGTTGTGTTTCATAACTAAATGGTTTCTAAATTTTCATCAGAGCAGGGCCCTATTCCACGAAACAACTTATCAACTTTTCATTTTGCACTTAGCTATATTTTTGACAATTCGCAAATTTTACCAGAGAACCTTTTTTTTTTTTTGATAAATGATAAGTTGAGTTTGCTAAGTTTTCAAAAAAATTATTGCTCTCCTTTTCATTTTTGTTCCACAAACGTCATCTTCTGCTAAGTGAAAAGTTGTTACTGCAAACTATATTTTGCTAAGATTTTGCAAAAAATTGTGCTCTTTCGTTCCACAGAAAACTTTGCATTTTGTTTTTGCAGGCCGAATTTTGATAAGTTTGCCTAAAATTTGCGGGGTAAACGTCCTCTTTGCCAATGTACACTGTTAAAACAAGTAAAGTTTTTAAAACGTTATGACGGGAGATCTTGTTCGGAAATACTGATAATACGGTAATGACAGGAAATTATAAGGATGGAATTAATTTTTGCGAACTTCCACTCTCCGAACCACCTCCTCTGAACTTCCACCCAAAAAACCATCGCCCTCAGAACTTCCACCCTGCGAACCACACACTTCTGAACTTCCACCCTGCGAACAACCCCATTCCAAACTTCCACCGTTCGAACTTCGACCCTGCGAACTTCCAACCTCCGAACAACCCCCTCCAAACCAACCCACAAGTCGATGTTTTTCGGTTTTACACTAAGACTAAACCCTCTTTATATTTTATTTGTATTTATTATACCCTCAGCCTTTAGGCTAAAGAGGGTATTTACACTTTGATACGACCAAAAATGTGCCTCATCGAAATAATGGTTTTAGACCCCAAGTATGTTTGTACGATATCCGTTTCAGACAATTTTGAGTAGATCTAGCAATGTCCGTCCGTCTGTCTGTCTGGCTGGCTGGTGCGCACGATAACTCTCGAACGGATCAATCGATTCGGTTCAAATTTTGGGTATCGAATTATTTTGTCCAGATTCGATTTAAGTTCGAAGATGGGCCATATAGGTCCACTCCTTCAGGTACCTCCCCCACAAATGTTCAAAAATTGTCGCAAAACTTGTGCGCACGACAACTCTTGTAGGGAATAACCGATTTGATCCATACTTTGCACATCGTGTAATTTATACCAAACTTAGATGAGGTTTCAATATGGACTCAATCGGTCCACTCCTTCGGGTACCTCCCACACAAAATTTCGGAAAAGTTCAGTTTAGGACCTGCTCTCGAATCGCTTTGATTTTTGTTTACGCAAGTTGTATTCGCTGCCCTCTATACGACGCTGTAAGTTTCATTAGGGGCAAGCCCATACTTCCTGAGGAAATAGCCTGAAAGTTACAAAAAACCCTCTGACACCGTGTGTAGTGGTTGGAGCGCAAGATAACTCTCGAACGAATCTGCCGATTCGGTCCAAAATTTGGCTTTCTTAATATTTTGTCCAAACTTAGTTCAAGTTCAAAGATGGATTATATCGGTCCACTCCTTCCGGTACCTCCCCCACAAAAGTTCGAAAATGTTCGGAAAATTTGTGCGTACGATAACTCTTGAAGGAAGTAACCGATTTGGTCATTTCTTTTGCACATTATGAAATTTCTACCAGACTTAGATGAGGTTCGAATATGGACTCAATCGGTAAACTCCTTCGAGTACCTCCCACACAAAATTTCGGAAAAGTTCAGTTTAGGACCTGCTCACGAATCGCCTTGGTTTTTGTTGTAACATCTTGTATTCACTGTCCCCTATACGAAGGTACAAGTTTCCTCAGGGGCAAGTCCATACTTCCTGAAAAATAGCATGAAAGTTGAAAAACAAACCCTATGACACCATGTTTACGGGTGGAAGCGCAAAATAATTCTCGAACGGAAATGCCGATTCCGGCCAAAATTTGGCCTTCGTAATATTGTTTCCAAACTTTGTTTAAGATCGTAGATAAGCCATATCGGTACACTCCTTCAGGTATCTACCCCACAAAAGTTAAAAAATATTCGGAAAAATTGTGCGCACGATAACTCTTGATGGGAGTGACCGATTTGGTCCATTCTTTACACATTCTCATAATATCTACCAGATATAGATCAGGTTCGAATATGGACTATATTTGTCCACTTCATCCCGTACCTCCCACACAAAATTTTGGATAAGTTCACTTTAAGACCTGCTATTGAATCACTTTGATTTTTGTTGAAGCAACTTACATTCGCTGCCTCAATTACGATGGTAAAAGTTATTTCAGGGGCAAGTCCATACTTCTTGAGAAAACAGCCCGAAGGGTGTAAAAACCCCCTATGGCACCCCCATGGTCTATGTCGGTCCATTCCTTTAGGTACCTTTTCCGCAAAAATTTTGAACTTTAATCCTAATCAACATTTTTGTCGGTTCATACGACCAAAATTTTGAAACCCCCTAAATACATAAGTTTTTTGTGAAAAAAGTGTTTCAATTTGCCCAGGCTGAGGGTATATCTCTTTCGGCAAAGCCGACTGATACTTTTTTACTTGTTTTTATTTTACTTTTATTTTAATTTATTTAATTTTTATTTTATTTTTATCTTATTTTAATTTATTTTGTTTTATTTTTTTCATTACTTATTGTTAATAGCACCAGTTTCTTTTAATTTTTGTTCTCGCGTCCCATTTTTACGTGTTTTATTTATCATTGCCAAGTAGAAAATAATGCGGAACAAATAGCATCCACACTTTGCAAGAGAACGGAGAGACTTAGCAAGATGGCGGAAAAAAGAAGTAAGAGAGTACAAAAACTTTGCGAAAGAGAACAGTAATACTGCTAAGAACAAAGAGAAACTGAAAAGTAATTTTGTGGAACAAAAAAAAAAAATATCACTTTTCAAAATAGCTACTTTTTGATAAGTGCAAAGTGAAAAGCGATAAGTTGTTTCTTGGAATAGGGCCCAGGTCGCCCCAGAAATAAAGCTCTATCTCGCTTGATCTAGGATCTAATGAAGTGCTTAATTTATACATTCCGCCGATTAATAGCTGTACTCCAGTTTATAGACCTAACATTAGACCGTTATTCACCATGAATTGTGTCATTCCGTACTAAGTAATCCCCCTTGTCAGTCCTATCTACTATATGGTGGTTAGGATGACACTTGCGGTAAGAAGTGCACCGAAAGCATGCCATTGTGTTGCTTTACCGGAAGAATATTTGTCTCCTCATGCAGATGATCCACAGAAAATATGAGGAGGCAACCTGTTACAGTTCTCAGGTCGGCATTCTGACAGGTTTGAATATTTTACTGTCGCGTTGCACTTATATTGTTGTCCACTTGATAGAGGACAAACTGTGCCAAAATTGGATCGTTTCGAAGTTGACGAAGGAGGAAAGAAGACAAAATAAAAATCATTTTTATTCAAAATCGAAATTCCCTGGTATAGTCGGCTGTATAGATGAACACATGTGCGCCTTGAATTTGCACTCAATTTATCAATTAATATTTCAAACTGTTGTTTTGTCGTTACTTTCACCACAATTGATACAAAAAATTTATGATGCAAAGAAAATTTTTATTTTCCTTTTTATTTTACTTCTTGTTTCTTCGAAAATTTTCACTGCAACTAAAAATAGGTGGTTGCTGAAAAATAGCCGTCAACTGAGATTCGCAACTTCAGTTGAAAGTTGCCACACATAATGTAATTTTGGCAACTGACAACGCCACTCAAAGATAATTGCTGTCGATAATCGACCCCTTAGTGCCGGATATTTGCAAAAAGGTGATAAGATCAGTCGTATGACTTCAACGAAGGTACCTGACGCCAAGATCGTACAATCATCCGCATTCGTTACGATCACAATGCCGTCTGAAAGGAACAGGTATTTGACAATATCAAAGATAAGTCAACCGCCACCATTACTGATCTATCACACCGGTTGTTCTGGTTGAGTCCTGGACTAATATGAAAATGGCGTGCAGCGCTGTTGCCGTGCTGTGCTGCTTACGGAAACCATGCTGATGTTCGGCAACTGGATAGATATTTTTGACTACGGGTGACAAAATTGAAATTGGTCTGTAACCTTTGCTGACATCCTTCGCTGGCTTCAGCAACGGGACCACGCTGCCAATTTTCCAGACTTCGCGAACGATGTGAGTGGCTAGCGACAGGTTGATAACTTTAGTGGGATACTCGACTCCCGGTTCATCCAGCTGTTTCAGCATTACCGTGGAGATTCGATCAGGACCAAAAGCTTTGGATAATTTAGCATTCTTGATGACATTCGCAGCATCATCCATTATAAATTGTGGAGGTTCATCTTCGGCAGGAAGTGATCTAATGCGACGTAGTACTGTTCTCTTCTACCACTCCCGACAAACTGTCGATTGAAATAACTTGCGCACCGTCGCCAAACGCGATTGAGGTTTTTTCTTTCTTTACTCCAAAGTTCGAGAGCGACTTAACCGTTGTCCACAATTCACTTATTCCGGCTCCAACGTTGTAACTCTTCACACGATTTAAACACTTCTTCTGCTCAATCTCACCAACCAACCTGTTAACTTCCGGTGTCAGCTCCTGTCTCAGGGGTCACTGGAGTTGTCAGGACGAAACTCATTTGCTAATCCTGTCGCCTCTGCTGGAAGTCTCGTCTCACTTCGGGTTTTCGACCAGCAGATGTATGGCGAGCGGCTGCAACAGTGATGATGTCTCGGAAAGTCCTTTATGCTACCCGAACATCAGAAAAGTTGGGCAGATTTCTGAAGCGGTGATTAGTGAACTCTATGACACTATACCAATTTGCTTTAATATGATTGATGAAAGTATGCGCCGTTCGGGAATTGATGAAGGCGGGTGGTTTGCTAATGGAGACGATTATGGCGAGATGGTCTGACCCAGGAGAAACGATGGTTCGGGATGTCCTTATTGACCTGCAAAACGTAGAGCTGTCAATCTGCTCAGCCAACACTATACCCATCTGTTCGTTTCCGAGGACCGAAGACCACAATTCACGATGAGCATTAAAGTCCTCCAAGGTCTATAACCCAGAGTACAGCTATTTATCAAAGGGATGTATACGTACAGCATACGAAAGCTGTAGTTGTTGTTGAGCTTGATTTACTGCACCGCCGCAACCTGGATATTCTTCCGACTCATGAATCCACTATTTCCTCGATCTTACCTCGTAGTCCAGTGCAATTAAATTGCAAAAATTATGCATTTTTAGGGATTGGAACAACAATGGCAGGTGTAAAGTGCTGCGTGAACGCTGCTGTTGTGAGAACAAAGGGGAGTTGCGTATTCTGATAATGACGACGACTCACTGGGGGCTGTGTTCTCGCAGCAACATCGACGAGTCCAGAAAAATCCCTGAAATGCACCCACTCCCAACATCTATTACATCTCACCGAAGTTTAAGAGCGGTGGATGTCCCGGCTCGGACCGAAAAGAATCTGGAGCAGTCATTTGGGATATGTTGCTCCCAACACAGAAAAAACGATACAAAGATGTGTACATTGAGCGGCAGACACGCAGGCCGGCACACTGGTGTTCTGTGGTCCCAGATCAATCCGGTACGAAAGAATCCGCTGACGTGGGATTGGATGTTGTAGCGAAGTAGAGGATCGGTATAGTTCATGAGTATCAAAACAATTCTAATACCAACAATTGTTATATGGAGATTAACTGTGCAGGGAGAATTCAAAACTAAAAAAAAAAACAGTATAAAAATGATGTTCCAATCTCTACAACTGATCAAAATGTCGGTGTCGTTAGGTGTGTATTAATTGAAATTACTACCTGCCAGTGCGAAAACTGCACCTATTTTATTCATCAACCACAATTTTAAGGTTTATATTCACAGATCGGGGTCCTTAAAACATTTTTGACGGTCAACCCATGGGTTGGTTACTACATGGAGAATATATTTAGAACAATATAAACAGGTAAAAAGTCGTTAAGTTCGGCCGGGCCGAACTTTTTATACTCTCCACCATAAAATAGTCTTAATTAAAATGGGATACGCAAAATGTTCGATCATGGATACGCCAAATGCCCAAATTATCTAATCTAAAAAATGTGTTCAACCAGGTGAAAGGTACCACCTATGGGACTATATCAAAGTGTCGGCCTATGTTTACAATTTTTGGTGGAAAAGTTTTATAACTGCAGGGAACTTCAAAAGTCAAATTACGGTTACAATGTAGCTAAGACAGTCAAAATACTGAAAGTCGGGAGGTACAGTTATATGAGAGCTATACCAAAACTTCGACCTATGTTTGTTGACGATTTTTAGTGAAGAAGTTTCATGGCTATTGAAAATTTTAATGTCAAATTACAGCTAGTTCGATGGTTGCCGGAGAAGTTTCGTGACCACGGTTAAAAATTGTAGCTAAAATCCTCAAAAGACCAAAAATCAGGCGGTATCGTTATATGGGGGCTACCCCAAAACGTAAACCTATGTTGACGATTTTTGGTGGAGAAGTTTCGAGACCACTGAGAACCTCAAATTTGAAATTACAGATAGTTCGGTTTAAAACTGTAGCTAAAATCCCCAAAATACCGAAAATCGGGAGGTACTGTTATATGGGGGCTATACCAAAACATGGATATATATTGACGATTTTTGATGGAGAAGTTTCGTGGCCACTGAGAACCTCAAATGTCAAATAACAGCTAGTTCGGTTAAAAATTGTAGCTAAAATCCTCGAAATACCGAAAATCGGGAGGTACCGTTATATGGGGGCTATACCAAAACGTGGACCTGTGTTGACAATTTTTGGTGGAGAAGTTTCGTGACTACAGAGAACCTCAAAAGTCAAATTACAGCTAGTTCGGTTGAAAATTGTAGTTAAACTTCTCAAAATACCGAAAATCGGGAGGTGCCGTTGTATGGGGGCCATACCAAAACATGGACCTATGTCCATAATTTTGGAATACAAGTTTGTTGATCAATATGAACCCTAAATGTCATAATATAGCTAATTCGGTTTGAAAATGTGATTAAAACGCCAAAATACCTGAAATCGGGAGGTACCGTTATATAGCCCATTATCGAACTTGAATAAACACAGTTTACAATGAATGATGTTGCGAATGCCATCAGGAACGCTAAATACTCTAAAGCGTTGGGCCCTGATGAAATCTCCATGGTAAAGCTGAAACAGCTGGATGTGCCGGGAGTGGAACATCTCACTAAAGTTCTCAAATTGTCGCTAGCCACGCTCATTGTTCCCGAAGTCTGGAAAGTGGGATGGGTGGTCCCCCTACGGATGCCAGCAAAAGTGAATCGTACAGGCCGATTTCGCTTTTGTCGCCCTTAGCACAGACCCTTGAGGCCTTAGTCCTCCCCAGTATCAGGATAAGCTAGCAAGTTGCTGATCGTCAGCATGCATTCCGTAAGCAGCACAGCACGACAGCAGCGTTGCACGCAATCTCCACATATATTTGTCAAGGACTCGACCAGAGACCGCCGTGTAATAGAACAGTGATGGTGGCGCTTGACTTATCAAAAGCCTTTGATACAGTCAGACACTCCACGCTGTTTAAGGGCACTGTGCAGACAACCCTCCGGCCAAGCCTGAAACGCCGGATAGTCAACTATATGTGTGGACGCCAGTCGTATGTGGAATTCAGGTACAAGAAGTCCAAACCCCGTAGAATGAAACAGGGGGTTCCCCAAGGTGGGGTGATATCTCCGGAACTGTTTAACCTATACCTCTCCTGTATTCCGCCCCCTCCAGACGGCATCGAGATCGTAACGTATGCGGATGATTGCACGATCCTGGCGTCAGGTACCTTCCTGAATGACATCTGTGAGAGACTAAACTCCTATTTAACCGATCTTATCAATTTTTTCCACGCGAGGAAAATGCAGATTTCAGCCACAAAATCTACAGCCACACTGTTCACCACATGGGCAGCGCAGTTTGGAGTAAAATTGAATGTCGTGGTCAACGGTAGCAGAATTCCGACCACAAACTGCTCGAAAATTTTAGGGGTCACATACGACCTATCAAAATGCCGCCCTGAGGACAGAAACAGGGAGGAGGCAAAGATTCTTCCAGTACAGCAACACCATGAGATGTTTTCGTTGCAGTACTTGCTCGGGTGTTACCGTGAAAGCCATCCAAATCACCATTTGGAGGGTAGGCCCGACACATTCAGGCTCATCAGGAAGGATATCGACGCTCTAGAGGGAGGGAGAGAACCCCTAGATGCATAGTGCGAATAAAGTCCTCGAAGTACATCCCCCATCTATCGCAGCTGAGGAGCATCAGCTACCACGACAAACCAGAGTAGTTTTTGCTCAATTACGCTCAGGATATTGCCTAAAATCTTATTGGGCGGAAATCGAACGCGCCAGTGGATCTGTGGTTACATCCCATCGAAGTAGCCACTTTCCTGGAACTGGAGATAGACCCAGAGCGAGATTGAACAGAAGAACGAACATACAAACATAATCGGGTATGTTCTGAGACACACTTCATCTCTCACTTCACGCCTCAAGCATTTTGTTCAACCTATTTACGCTGATTTTTCGAGTATTTTATGGACGGACTAGGGTGTACTCTTCTTTTTAAATACCCTAATGAATCTAAGCCCAAAAACTCGCAAAAAATAGGAGTTAACTGGGTGAACAAAATGCTTTAGGCGTGAAGTGAAAGGTGAAGTGAGTCTCAGAACATACCCGTTTAATAAACACTGTTACAACAACAACGGGTCACGTAGGGGATGAGAAATACCAAGGAACGGTCCTGACCGGCTTTAACCTGGCAAAGTCCAGGATTTATCTTGGTCCCTCTCTCATCTCAAGTGGACACTGACATCCCCGTGGTGTCACCTGGGGAGCGGCCTTTAACACCCGTTAAAGGTAGTGAGCTAACATGTGCCGCGCGTTCACCCATAAGAACGTTAAAAACTTGGGTTAGGGCGCCGGGTTAGTAACCCTCCCCTTGCAAAAGCAGCCTACTATGAAAAAAACAAAAGAAATGAAAAACAAATCCCTCTAAAGTTGACGACCACCGCAAACCTTTTAAGGACCATGATCTGCGAATCTGCACCTGGAATGTTCGCACACTTTATAGAGAAGGTGCAGTTTACGCATTGGCAGATGTACTTGAAAAGTACAAGGCCGACATTACTGCCATACAGGAAATACGATGGAACGGGAAAGGCGTCACAACAACATCTAAAGGTGACGCACTGTTTTATAGCTGCCATGACATAAAGCATGAGTTTGGTTGCGGATTTGTAGTTGGTCGGAGGTTAAAACACCTGGTCTCCAGTTTCACACCAGTGAATGAAAGATTTGCTACAATTCGAATAAAAGCAAAATTCTTAAACATTAGCTTTATATGTGCTCATGCTCCCACTGAAGACAAGGACGAACAGACCAAAGATATATTTTATGAGCGCTTAGAAGAAACATATGACCGTTGTCCAGTCCCCATAATGAAACATCGGACAATGGCATGAGGCTTATAGACTTTGCAGCGACAAAAATATGGTAGTTAGCAGCACCAGATTTAAACATCTCGACATCCATAAGGGCACCTGGCTGTCTCCAGATCAGAAAACAGGAAATCAAATTGTTCACGTTGTTATAGATGGAATACATTCATCGAGCGTGTTGGATGTGCGCTCGGAGCAAACATTGACTCGGACCATTGCCTAGTTGCAGCAAAGGTACGCACCCGGTTAAACGTAGCAAACAAAGTACGAACAGACACAAAACGCAAGTTAGAGATCGGTAAGCTGCAATCACAACAGATATCCACAGCATATTCCACTCAACTAGCCCAACTGCTTAATTAAAGCACTCCTCATCCCGATAATATATCAGCGCAATGGCAAAAGATTACCCAATCCATGCAAACAGCCGCAAAGTCCATACTTGGATTCCAGAGACCTCCACCAAGGAATCCATGGAATGTCGTGCTGCTACCGAAGAGAAAAATGCTGCATATGGGGCTACTTTACAATCCGTAGCAACGCGTAGCACACGAGAGAGATATTGGGAGAAAAGGAGAGAGGAGAAACGTCTTTTCTGCAGGAAAAAGAGAGACGATGATATCACAGATTCAATCTCAGAAGATGGAAGATGAATGTATACCGCCCAGCCAAGATGAGGTAAAGACAGCAATAAATGGGCTGAAGAATAATAAGGCAGCAGGAGCTGATGGCCTACCGGAGGCCACGCTGATAAGGTGTATGCATCAGCTAGTTAGCTCCATCTGGCAGGAAGAACGAGTACCCTGTGCCCATAAGAAAGGAGATAAGACTATATGCTCTAACTAAAGGGGCATAAGTCTACTCCCGATTGCCTACAAGATCGTGTCAGGGATATTGTGCGAACGACCAAAGCCTATGGTCAACGAGATAATTGGGCTATACCAATGCGGCTTTAGACCTGGCAAGTCCACCATTGACCAGATATTTACCCTGCGGCAAATCCTGGAGAAGACCCAAGAGATGCAGATCGAAACCTACCATCTTTTTGTCGATTATAAAGCAGCCTTCGACGGCCCACTGCATTCAAAGGTATTACAACCCATGTCTGAATTTGGTATCCCCGCTTTGTAAAATGACTCTAACTGACACAAGATCTTCAGTTAAAATAGGAAGGAACCTCTCCGAAGAGTTTTGTACCAAAAGAGGTTTCAGGCAAGGAGACAGCCTTTCGTGTGATCTCTTCAACATCCTGCTGGAAAAGGTTATTCGAGAGGCAAACGTCAAAAGAAGTGGTACAATCTACACCAATAGCCACATGTTACTTGCTTAGGCTGATGATATAGACATCATGGGACGATCAGTAAAAGAAGTAACTGATACCTTTATGAAGGTGAAGTGGGTCTGGCGGTAAACGGCGGGAAGACTAGTTGATGGTGTCGACGCGCAATGCGTCCATAGAGATCGGGCCAACTGTTGACGTTGGTTTCTATAATTTTGAGGTAGTAAAAGACTTCGTCTACCTCGGCACCGCCGTAAACACAACTAACGTTATCAGTTGTGAAATAAAAAGAAGAATTGTATTGGCTAACATATGCTACTTTGGCCTAAGTAAGCAGTTTAAAACCAAAGCCACATCTCGTCAAACAAAAATAACGGTTTACAAAACACTGATACTACCCATGCTGATGTATGGTTCCGAAGCCTGGGTACTTGCGCAAGGAGATAAGGCAGTGCTTGGTGTGTTTGAGAGAAAAATTCTTCGAAAGATCTACGGACCAATCTACGTTGACGGTGAATGTCGACGTCGCATGAACCACGAGCTGTATCAGCTATACAATGACATCATTATAGATAAACGTATGGAGATGCAGCGATTGCGTTGGCTAGGCCATATCATAAGAATGAGCGATGATGAACCCGCTAAAAAGGCGTATAAATATGAGCCGCTTGGCGGTGCACGCAGAATTGGCAGGCCAAAGAATAGATGGCGCAAACAAGTGGATGAAGAAATGACAAGGCGCGGTATTCCAGAAAGAGAAGCAATAGACAGAGATAAATGGAGATCTTTTCTTAGTTCGGCCTATAGAACAAATGTTCTGTAATGGGCCAGCTAAGGGGTAGTTTACACTATATGTAAATGTCATATGACACGAAATAAAAACATTCCATATGTACCCACGCAAGCAATGTGGAGACGTAATTTTATTACATTTTTGCTGGTGTGGACGCACAAAGTAAATGGCGTAAGGAAAATGCCCAATATTGCACATATTAGCGACTATATAACGATGGAAAATTTCATGTCATATGACCTTTACATATAGTGTAAACTACCCCTAAGTAAGTAAGTAAGTTACAACATCATCGAACTTAACCTGACTTTATAGGTTAGCAAATGAGTATTTCAATGCGTTACAAACAGAAAAACAAATTTAATATATCCTCCATATTATGTTGGAGGTAATAAAAAGATTTAATTTAGCTAAGATGTGATTCCCATTGCCATAAATATATGTCTGTTTCTCAAATGTATGTATGTATATCGACACCTCCAAATAATAGTATGCTAAGTCTAAAAAGTGAGTTTTGCAGGAGAAGCTCTCTAAGTTTGGAAATTTTTTTGAACTTCAGTACTATGCTAAGTCAATATTTGTTCATAACTCGGATTGACCGATCATTACCAAAATTAGACGGAATTTAAGTTAAAGGACGTTCGACATCTCCAAATAATAGTTTGCTAATTCTGAAAAGCGAGTTTTGCAGGACAAGCTCTAAAAGTTTGGAAATTTCTTTGACCTTCAGTACTATGCTAAGTAAATATTTGTTTATAACTTCTGTTCGGATTGTCCGATCATTACCAAAATTTGACAGAATTTAAGTTAAAGGACGTTAAATATAAAAATTTAAAAAACTTGAAAACATGCTAAGTCGAATTAGCATACTATTGTTTGGAGGCGTCGATATGTGTATGCAAAAATCGTGTTTAATATGTTGTTTTTTTGAATTGACGACTTGTGTATATTTTATTTAAGCAGCTTTAATTTATTTCTAATTTTAACAATGAAAAAACAGCTTACAAAGTTTAAATGTCATTTAATTTAAAATTAAAAAAAGAAATAAACATAAAATTTTTTGTTATAATTTTATTTAACAGACTATATTTATTCCATACATTTAAATGTTCAGTTGTTCCCATTAGCGTCTTGATTTAGTCGGTATTTAAAATATGTGTTTTTTTTTACAGTAAACGAATTAGTTTTATTGTTAATAAATACATTCATTTGTAATAATGAATGACATTTATTTTGTTTTGAATGACAGATTTAGAGTGAGAAAAATACATTTAAGAAAATGCTTAAGTTATAAATGTCTGGCATATTGAATTTGGTCGGATACTTATTGGGATTATTTTGTATAGATCATTATAATGAGGGTTATTTGGGAACTAAAAATTTTCTGTTTTTTAATTGTTTAGAATAAAATTTAATATTATATATATTTTTTTAATTTTGAACATAGGCACAATTGAGTTTTAGTTAAAGAAATGCCTCTTTAAAAAGGGTGACTTACGAACTAAGCAAAAAAAAAAAACAAAAAAATATTATTTAATTCATATTTATGTATATATTGTTTAATACATAATTAATTTATTAATAAAAGCTTTTGCATTCTCTGCGAATGCAGACAAAAATGGCCTTCTCTCTCCTCTCTGTCTCTCAGTTTCCTTGAATTTCAATCACAACACTTATGAATTTATGAGCTCTTGCTGAAACCGGGAAAATCTGATGCCTCCGATTCTTCATCCTGCTCAACACCTATGCAATGTATACCAGTACGCAGCATGGGAGTTCCTTTGCCCTTGCCCAGTACTCGGGCAGCAATTACCAGCTTCAGCATCTCCTTGTCATCATTGGAATTGACAATGTGCAGTGTTTCGCGTAACAGTTTCTCTTTGTAGGCAAAGAATTCAATTTTCATTTCATAGAAATCGTGTTCATCGTCTTTCACACCGGAGAAATCTGTTATCCGACAATGCAGGCTAGGAATTGTGTTGACGTCAGGCTTAAATTGTATATTGCTGAGGTCACCAAACAGGTTGCTGGGCAACTTTAGATCTATTGTATACCGGTGATTTATCTGTAGGAAGCCAAGACTGACAACTATCGTATCCCCGGCACGCTGATATGTGACACAGCTGTCATTTTCGAAATCATCCTTTAGGCTGGTGACATCGAAGTGGACGTGATGATCTGAAAAAAAGGAGAAAAACGGAAAATATTTACTTTGCGAAAATTATGAAAAAAATAAAATACAGTTATCAATTTTATTTTAGCCGTTACAGAAACAGAGGGGTTAATTTTTCCGCTGATAGATCCAAACTCTCTGTGCCATGTGGGTGCCACCGTGGTGCAATGGTGTGCACACCCGCCTTGCACGCTGAAGGTGGTGCGTTCGATTCCCCGACCAGTCAACATCAAATTTTCAACGGTGGCAAAATACCCCTCAGTAATGTTGGCGACATTTCCTAAGTATTTCAGCCATGTTAAACTTCTCTACAAGTGGTATCTTAAGACACGCCGTTCGGACTAGGCGATAAACAGTAGGTCTCAGTAGCCCGTTGAGCTAATATGAATCGGGGTGCACTCATTGATATGAGAGAAGTCTCCCTTGTCCCGTATGGGATGCTTGTGGAACAATTATATATAGATCCAAACTCTCTAGTCAATATTTAGTTGAGAATGGCGAATGAAATTATATCGCTGTAATAGAGGCCACAAAGAATACCCGCAATAGATAAATTGGACTTAACTGAACATAAGTGGACAAATTTGAACTTAGGTTCGGGTAAAATCGCAGTTGCATAGGTTACTATACACTCTTCGCGACTATAATAATAAAATTGAAATTGTCTCCTTTTCAAAAAAGAGATTACCATTGTGGGATGGTGCCAAAAGGGGTTTTGACGGACGTCATATATCGTATGGATTTGCCACCGAAATAGACCATTGTAATCGGCACAAAAAGG
This sequence comes from Musca autumnalis, assembly GCF_047663935.1. Taxonomy (NCBI): domain Eukaryota; kingdom Metazoa; phylum Arthropoda; class Insecta; order Diptera; family Muscidae; genus Musca; species Musca autumnalis. The sequence continues at coordinate 71,457,982 of NW_027411977.1, read as the reverse complement.
ACTATCTTTTGAAAAAAAAAATCAAAACAATCTTCGAACAGCCCTAAACTGTACTTATGAGAAAGTTTTTGACCTTTTTTAGGAGACGTAGTTCAAGGAATTGTCGGATATAGTCCATCTTCGAATTTTATATGGCACGGACGCACTTTTTGCAGGGTTGCATGGGTGTCACCTCTTCATCCGGGCATGGCAGAGGTTTTGAAGTTGCTCCGCAAGCAGAATCGCAGTCTTTAGACCAGTAGTTTGAAATTTGTCAACACCTTCCAGGAAGATTGAAGAAGTGTCATTAAGTTCACGATGTATCGCGAGAGCGCGAATTGATATTAAATCTCTCTTCTTATTCTATTTTAAAGAACCCGCAAGCTCGATTAAAAAACTAGAAGTGCCTTAAATGGATATGGGATTCGACTAATTTCTTCTCCATCCTTACCCGTCCTTTGATTCTTAGCCTCTCCACCTTCCTATTCCTTCTGTCTCAGAGAGAAGTAGCTGTCTACAACAATTGCAGCTGTGTATCCTATAACGTAACCTAATCGGTACCTCAAGGACTACCTTCGTTAATATTTTCAACCCGAACAACCCTTTAATTGCACTTACGGAAAATGAATGTGGGAAAGGTACCAGAGTGGACCGATATAGAACATCTTAAAACGTTGTGTATATTTGGAAGAAATATTAAGATTTGTGAAATGGATACTCAATTCGAGAGTTATCGCTTAGTCTTTGGTCTAATGAGGGTCAAAAGATATATAATGGCTTTAGACCCAAGTATGTTTGAACGAAATCCGTCAGTCTGGATTTGGTCCAAACTATGGTTCTTGTAACATTTTTACCAAACTTCGTATGTAGACCGTTTCATAGATTCCTATACTCTGTCATTACCATCAACGCACACTAAACTCAACACCGGTCGGTAGGCATAGTGAACAAATTTAACTTCGATGTAATGAACAACAATCACTTGTCCGCCATAATTCTCATTCGCTTCTTCTTCTTTTCCGCTTAACTCCTTGAGGAGCACAAGGCCTCTAGAGATCTCTGAAACACAGTCTGAACATAAAATGCTCTCTCCCAGATACGTGGATCTTGCATCCTTGAACTCCTGCGAGAATTACATTTCTTTCGGTTCTTTCTTTGATGTTTCGGTAACAAAATTTGTCAGGATTTCTTCTTTGCTTCTGAGCACAAGGAAGAGCTTAGAGAGCTTGGCACTCAACAACAGCGGCTAAGCACGAGCGTAAACTTCTTGGATGCCTGTGGGCTCCACCGTTGACCTATAAACCCTATACTCCAAGTACTTTGAGTTGGTTCTTACAGATATTTTGGTAGTGCTACAGGTATTTCTTCCATGATGCGAGTTAGGGTTATACCGCCTACGATCGCTTCGCATTACTGCCCTGGTTTTATTTACCGCAGGTGTCGATCAATAGCCGACAAATTACGAATAGACGTGTGGCTCGTCCGCGGTCTCGATAATACTTAGCACGTTTCCAGTTCTTAGCAAGCTCCCAGCGCTCAGTACGCTCTATGCTTTTAGTAAGCTCCCTGTGCATAGCACGCTCCAAGGTCACAACCAGGTCAACGTTCTTAGCCACCTCCCACTAACCGATCTCATCCCCGACAGCAACCCGAATTGCTCAGAGCTGAGTCACACACCCAAAGATTGCCAATGGCTCGACAGCATCCGGATACTACCGCACCAAGCGATACACCCGACGATTGTCAACGAGCTAACAGTCACAGGAATAGCACAGAACCAAACCCGATTACCACCGAGATGACAGCAGCCAAATACTTCAGAGCCGAGGTACACATAAAACGATTACCACCGAGCTGTCAGCAGCCGAATACATCAGCGCCGATGCACACATACGATTACCATGTGTACACTGAGTTGTCGTCGTCCCCCAGCAGCAATGCACACGCAGCATTTAACACCAGCCGTTGTTGTTCCAATTCCTCAAAATGCTTCCTCTTTGCAATTTAATAGCAATGGACTCCGAGGCAAGATCGAGAAAACTTCATGTCAGATGAAATCATGGTCGCGGTGGTGCAGGAAACCAAGCTCAACAACAACTGCAGCATTGTTACAACGTACTGAGGAAGGATCGCAGCACCAAAAGTGGAGGCGCGGGATAAGCTTTCCTATTGCACCAGTCTGTTCAATACAGACCTATGTATCTCGCTTGAACCTGGCTCTTATGACCCGTACATGGAATGTATGCGGGTAACAGTCAGGTGTGGAACTGCCGAGGTAGAGTTGCTGAACGTATATATCCGGCCGAAAGATAGCTGTACCTCAGGTTATAGGCCCGACTGGACTTGGGGGACTTTAATGCTCATAATGAGTTGTGGCATTCGGTCCTCGCAAACGATCAGAGGGGTATAGTGTTGCCCGAGCAGATTGATAGCTCTACGTTTTGCACGTTCAATAAGGACGCCCCCGCCAGAATTAGCGGAGAGGGTCACAGTTCGCCTGAGATAACCCTCGTGTCACCTGGTTTGACAAATGACTTCACTTTGGATCAAACTAACTTCCCATAATTGCCTCCATCAGCAGTTCGTCCGATTTCATCACCTATGAATGCCGCAGTTTCGTTAATTATGGGACAGCTAATTGGCCGAATTTTTAGAGAGTTTACTAATCATCGTTTCAGAGATTAGCTAAATCCTTCTTATGTTCGTGTAGCAGAAATGACGTTCCGAGACATCATCACGGTTGCAGCCGCTCGCCATATACCTGCTGGTCGAATATCCTAAGTTGGACATAACTAGTCAGCGGAATTTTATGCACGTAGGGGATGGAAGATACCAAGCAACGGTCCTGACCGGTTTTAACATGGCAAAGCCCAGGATTTATCTTGGTCCCTCTTTCATCTCAAGTGGACACTGACCTCCCCGTGGTGTCACCTGGGGAACTGCCTTTAACACCCGTTAAAGGTAGTGAGTTAACATGTGCCGCGCGTTCACCCATAAGAACGTTAAAAACTTGGGTTTGGGCGTCGAGTTAGTAACCCTCCCCTAGAAAAAACAGCCTACTATGAAAAAACAAAAGAAAAGAAGAACAAATCCCTCTAAAGTTGACGAACCCCGCAAACGTTTTAAGGACCATGATCTGCGAATCTGCACCTGGAATGTTCGCACTCTTTATAGAGAAGGTGCAGTCTTCGCATTGGCAGACGTACTTGAAAAGTACAAGACCGATATTACTGCCATACAGGAAATACGATGGATTGGGAAAGGCGTCACAACAACACCTAAAGGAGACGCACTGTATTATAGCTGCCATGACGTAAAGCATGAGTTTGGTTGTGGATTCATAGTTAGTCGGAGACTAAAACATCTGGTATCCAGCTTCACCCCAGTGAATGAAAGACTTGCTGCAATTCGAATAAAAGCTAAATTCTTCAACATCAGCTTTATTTGCGCTCATGCTCCCACTGAAGAAAAGGACGAACAGACCAAAGATATATTTTACGAGCGCTTAGAAGAAACATATGACCGTTGCCCTGACCATGACATTAAAATCATTCTAGGCGATTTTAATGCCAAAATTGGTAAGGAGAATATCTTTGGCCCAACAGTCGGGAAATTCAGTCTCCAAAGTGAAACATCTGACAATGGTATGAGGCTGATAGACTTTGCAGCTGCAAAAAAACATGGTAGTTAGCAGTACCAGATTTAATCATCTCGATATTCATAAGGGCACCTGGCTGTCTCCAGATCAGAAAACAAGAAACCAAATTGATCATGTTGTGATAGATGGAAGACATTCATCGAGCGTGTTGGATGTACGATCGTTCCGAGGCGCAAACATTGATTCGGACCACTACCTTGTTGCAGCAAAAGTACGCACCCGGTTAAACGTAGCAAACAAAGTACGAACAGACACAACACGAAAGCTAGACATCGGTAAGCTGCAATCACAACAGATAGCCACAGCATATTCCCCTCAACTAGCCCAATTGCTTAATCAAAGCACTACTCATCCCGATAACATATCAGCGCAATGGCAAAGCATTGCTTACGCCATGCAAACAGCCGCAAAATCCATACTTGGATACCAGAGACCTCCACCAATGAATCCATGGTATGATGAGGAGTGTCGTGCTGCCACCGAAGAGAAAAATGCGGCATATAAGGCTACTTTACAATCCGTAGCAACGCGTAGCGCACGAGAGAGATACAGGGAGAAAAGGAGAGAGGAGAAACGTCTTTTCCGCAGGAAAAAGAGAGAGATGGAAAAGCGGGAGTGTGAAAAAGTCGAGATGTACAGGAGCCAGAATGAAATCCGAAAATTCTACCGAAGAGTCAAGCATCAAACTGATGGCTTTGGTACAGACACATCCTCCTGTAGAGACCAGCAAGGTAATTTGGTAACTGATACAGATGGTGTACTCAGGATATGGAAAGAACATTTTTCAAATCTGTTGGCATCCAATAGCAGCGAAGACGACGAAGATACCACAGTCCCAATCCCAGAAGATGGCATTGAATGTATACCGCCCAGCCAAGATGAGGTAAAGACAGCAATAAATCGGCTGAAGAATAATAAGGCAGCAGGGGCCGATGGCTTACCAGCCGAGCTGTTCAAAACCGGAGGCGACACGCTGATAAGGTGTATTCATCAGCTAGTTAGCACCATCTGGCAGGAAAAACGAGTACCCGAAGATTGGAACCTGAGTATCCTGTGCCCCGTCCACAAGAAGGGAGATAAGACTGTATGCTCTAACTATAGGCGCATAAGTCTACTCCCTATTGCCTACAAGATCGTGTCAGGGATATTGTGCGAACGACTAAAGCCTATGGTCAACGAGATAATTGGACCATACCAATGCGGCTTTAGACCTGGCAAGTCCACCATTGACCAGATATTTACCCTGCGGCAAATCCTGGAGAAGACCCAAGAGATGCAGATCGACACCTACCACCTTTTTGTCGATTATAAAGCAGCCTTCGACAGCCCGCTGCGTTCAAAGGTATTCCAAGCCATGTCTGAATTTGGTATTCCCGCAAAGCTCATCCGGCTTTGTAAAATGACTTTAACTGACACGAGGTCCTCAGTTAAAATAGGAAAGAACCTCTCCGAAGAGTTTGGTACCAAAAGAGGTTTCAGACAAGGAGACAGCGTTTCGTGTGACCTCTTCAACATCCTGCTAGAAAAGGTTATACGAGAGGCAAACGTCAAAAGAAGTGGCACAATCTACACCAATAGTCACATGTTACTTGCTTACGCTGATGATATAGACAACATGGGACGATCAGTAAAAGAAGTAACTGATACCGAAGGAGAATCGGCTAAAGTGGGTCTGGCAGTAAACGGTGAGAATTCCAAGTTGATGGTGTCGACGCGCAATGCGTCCATTGAGCTCGTACCAACTGTGGAAGTTGGTTCCTATAATTTTGAGGTAGTAAAAGACTTCGTCTACCTCGGCACCTCCGTAAACACAACAAACGACATCAGTTGTGAAATAAAAAGAAGAATTGTATTGGCCAACAGATGCTACTTTGGTTTAAGTAAGCAGTTTAAAAACAAAGCCACATCTCGTCAAACAAAAATAACGCTCTACAAAACACTGATACTACCCGTGAACCTATACTGACAAATTTCAAGTGGAAAGTTATATGCTTCCAACGAAGGTTTTATACAAAGTGTCACCCATTTAAGTGTGATGTTGAGGCCACAACCCTCAACATATCGGAAATCGGTAGGTACCGTTCTATGGAGGCTATATGAAGACGTGGACCCATGCGGACAAATTTCAGGTGTAAAGTTTCATACCCCTAACGAAGACTTAATACCACATTTCAGCCATTTCGGTGGGATTTTTAGGCCACAAATCCTTGTATATATTTTTGCATATGGTTTTGCATATGTTCATTTTATGCAAATATATAAAAATATGTCAAAATATGCACGATATGCAAAAATTTCTGGGCATAATTCGTTTTATTTTGTGATAAAACGAGTTTCTGTCTAAGCAGATTTTCTCTACGACCATCCTAACCATATATGCATTTGTATAGGATTCCGCTGTCTAGACATAACATAACAGCAACGGGACTAGCAAATGGGCGTGATGAGCTTTCCACCAAATGAGCTGACACTGGAAGTTAACAGGTTGGCCGATGAGCATAAGTGGAACAAGTGGTTAAATCATCTGAAGAGTTGCAACATTGAAGCCAGAATATGTGAATTGTGGGCAACCCTGGAAAGAAGGATAATAGGACTTCAGTCACGTTTGGCAAAGTTATGCTGGCTGATCCGATGAGGTGCCCAAGTTACTTCAATCGACAGTTTGTCGAGCACCCCGGGAGGGACAGGGCGAAGAGAAGAGTACTATGTCGCATTAGATATCTTCCTGTCGAGTATGAATCATCACAGTTTATAATACGAATGGAACCTCCGTGCTAATGCTGAAACAGCCCAGCATTAGAAACAGCTATTCAGTTGCCGATCATCAGGATGATGGTGGCCTTTGACTTATCAAAAACCTTAATGCTGTTTGAGGAGGACATCGGGCAGACAACTCTCTTGCCAAGTTTGAAACTTTTCATAATCAATTATATGTCCGCACGCCCGTCGTACGTGGGTTTCAGGAGCAAGAAGTCTAAGCCCAGTAGACTGAAACAGGGAGTTCCCCAAGGTGAGGTGATATCTCCAGAACAGTTTAACCTCTACCTCTCCTGTATTTCGCCCTCAGACGGCATTGATATAGTAATGTATGCGGATGATTGAACAATATTGGAGTATTGAAGAATTCAGCCGACCTCGTTAAAACCGCATGCAACACACTGATAAGGAGTATGCAACACATAGTTAGCACCATCTGCCATCAGGAAGAAACAAAACGAAAGCGAAACTCTGCCAAAGTCCCTTCTTGAACATAACCTTACCCCATCCCTTCAATAAATGAACACGATGACAACATGTGAAAACAATATGAAATTTTTGTAATAATTTATCAATTGGTTGGGACAAATTGGTTCTTAATCAATGTTAATATATTCACATGTCCAATTGCCCAACGTTCCCCTACCATTTTCTTTTCTCCAGCCCATGGTGTCAATAAACAATACATATGAATGAATGTTTGCTTGTATTTATTTTCATTCATATTGATTAAACAAATGGAAATATTTTCCCAACGATTGCAATATGGTCATGACAGACAAGCAGGCAGGCGGTCGGCCGGCCGGCCGGCAGTAGGGAGACAAGATTGTTTATTTGAGAAAATTGTATCGATTCGATTCGATTGTATTCGACGAAAATGAAAATGACCCACTTCCCTGCTGTTATGAATGAATTTACTCGCAGTGAGCTAATTGTTTATAGCATTGTGTAAATAAACAATTGAATAAAAATATACATACATATATAATATTTACATATGTATAAATACGACCGACAAATGGAGTACGGAAGTATTTTGAATATTTGAGTAGAAATTATTTAAGCAGCAATTGCCAACATTCAAAATAATAATAAATATAACAATTCTCCGTTAAAAAACGTTTTGAAAAGTATATTTTAAGCACTCTACTACTAAAAATTAAAACAATATTAGTTTTATTTTTTTTTTTCAAGCCAAATAAGAAAAATCCCAAAATGAACTTTTCACCATCATTAAAGTATGAAACTTTGAAATTAATGCAAATATGTATGACATTTAATGAAATACAATGTGAATAAAGTTTCAAATGCTCACTTTAACTTCAAGAATTGTGTGTGTGTTTTACTCTACGATAGCTGTGGCAAGAGCATCATCTGGTAGGTGATAAATGCCAATTACAAATGTATATATTCGTCGCCTTTCATGTGACTCAAAAGAAGGGTAATGACAGACACAGTGGCTATAAATAAAAGGAAATAAAATACCGTCATTAAACTCTTAGTCACTTACATGGCCTATAAATGTTCTCTATGGCCCAAGGGTGAATAAGAATATTTAACATTTTTATACAAACCGCTTGGGTTTCTATCCACAGAACAGAATTAGTGGATAATGACAAGCGAGGAACCCAAAATCCGCCAAATAACAAGAAGCAAGTGGAAATGGATAGACCATACGCTACGAAAGCCGCAGCATAGTATTGCTAGAATGGCTCTAGAATGGAACAATCAAGGTAGCAGACGCCTGGATGACCATGAAACACGTGGCGAAGAACGGTTCTGCAAGAAATAGAAAGGCTAACCGCAAACTTTGAAAATTTAAAAAAATATTTGTTACAATAAAGTAAGATGGTATTCTCTTGTAGAAGCTCTACGTTCCCACGCGGAATAAATAAATGAACGAGTAAAAAAGTATCAGTCGGCTATGCCGACAGCCTATGTGAACTGAAACTTTCATATACGGAGAGATCGAATGTATTTAGGGTATTTTCAGAATTTTGTTAGGGTCTTTTCAGAATTAAAATTAAAGTTCAAAAGTGTTGCGGAAGTGGATCTTATTTCGAGAGTCATATATTTATACCCTCAGCATTTATGCTAACGAGGGTATATACACTTTCATAGGGCAAAATGTGCCTCATCGAAATAATGGTTTTAGACCCCAAGTATGTTTGGACGACATGTGTTTCAGACAATTTGGAGTCGATTGGGCAATGTCCGTCCGTCTGTCTGTCTGGCTGGTGCGCACGATAACTCTCGAACGGTTGAACCGATTTGGTCCAAAAGTTGGCTATCGCAATATTTTGTCCAAACTTAGTTTAAGTTCGAAGATGGGTTATATCGGCCCACTCCTTCCGGTACCTCCCCCACAAAAGTTCGAAAATGTTTGGAAAATTTGTGCGCACAATAACTCTTGAAGGGAATAACCGACTTGGTCCATACTTAGCACATCGTGATATTTCTACCAAACTTAGATGAGGTTCCAATATGGACCAAATCGGTCCACACCTTCGGGTACCTCCCCCACAAAAGTTCAAAATTTTTCGGAAAAATTGTTCGTACGGTAACTCTTGAAGGGAGTGGCCGAATTGGTCCATACTTTACACATCCTAATATATCTACCACATATAAATAAGGTTCGAATATGGACTATATTTGTCTCCTCCTTCTGGTACCTCTCACACAAAATTTCGATATGTTCACATTAAGACCTGCTCTCGAATCACTTTGATTTCTGTTGAAGCGATTTGCATTCGCTACCTCCATTAGACGGTAAAACAGCCCGAAAGGTGTAAAAACCCCCTATGTCACCATATGTGGCTGTCGGAGAGAACGATAACTCTCGAAGTGTTCAACCGGTTTGGCCCAACATTTGGTCTTCGTCATATTATATCCAAACTTAGTTTCATGGGTCAATACCGGTCCACAACTTCCGGTACTTCTCCCCAATATTTAAAAAATGTCACTAAAATGCTAGGACGATGTCACTTGAATGGGGCAACCAATTTGGTTCAAACTTTGGACCTCCTAACATTTTGTCAAAATTTAGTTTAACTTCTAAAATGGCCCATATCGGACCTCCCTAAGGGTACCTCCCCCACAAGAGTTCAACATTTGTGTCTTAGTGCAGTTCATTTCTAATCCACATTTTTGTCGGCATGTTCAAAAAGGGCCACAAAATTCAGAAGAGACCTTAAATACATTCGATCTGTCCGTAGGTGAAAGTTTCACTTCACATTGGCTGAGGGTATATATCTGTCGGCAAAGCCGACTGACACTTTTTTACTTGTTTTGATAGATATCATTTCAGTGAGTCATCGTATAACTTTTGGAACAGTATGCCAGGAAGCATGAATTGTCCACGAAAACATAATATCGCTTTAAACAGGACCACGACGAACAGCACCGGTATACATTTCCAAAGGATCTTCGAACATACACTCAACTGCGCTTAGACACAAATGTTCAACCTACCCTAAGGAGAGGACAGATATAGGCCATTTTAGAATTTAAACTAAAGTTTTGGACCAAATTGGTTCCCCTTTCAAGAGATATCGTGCATACCATTTTAGTGACATTTTTAAATATTGGGGAGAAGTACCGGAAAGTTGTGGACCGGTATTACCCATTTTGGACCAAATCGGTAGTGGCTCTCCAGCCACTACATATGGCGCCATAGGTGTTTTTTGATCCCTTTCGGCCTTTTTTCTTTTTTTCAAGAAGTATGGACTTCGGCCTGAAAAAAACTTTGCCGACGTCAACAAATCGATCATCAACAAATCTATTCGAGAGCAGGTCTAAAAGTGAACTTATTCGAAATTTTATGTGGAGTGAACAAATATAGTTCATATTCGTACCTGATCTATATCTGGTAGATATATTAGGATGTGTAAAGAATGGACCAAATCAGTCACACCTTTCAAGAGTTATCATGCGCAGAATTTTTACGAACATTTTCGAAATTTTGTGGAGAGGTACCTGAATGAGTGGACAGATATGGTTTATCTTCGAACAAATTTTGGACCGAATCGGCAGATCCATTCGAGAGTTATCTGGGGCTCCAACCATTACACACGGTGTCATAGAGGTTTTTTGCACCTTTCAGGCGGTTTTCTCAAGAAGTATGAAGTTGGAACCTCATCTAAGTTTGGTAGAAATTTCACGATGTGCACGATGTATGAACCAAATAGGTTACTTCCTTCAAGAGTTATCATGGGCAAAAATTTTCCGAACATTTTCGAACTTTTGTGGGAGAGGTACCGGAAGAGGTACCGAAATTAAACTAAGCTTAGACAAAATATTACGTAAGCCAAATTTTGGACCGAATCGGTTCATCCGTTCGAGAGTTATCGTGGCCAGCCAGCCAGAAAGACATGGACAGACGGACGGACATTGCTAAATCAACTCCAAATTGTCTGAAACGGATTTCGTCCATAAATACTTGGGGTCTATCTAAAACCATTATTTCGATGAGACACATTTTGTCCGTATGAAAGTGCATATACCCTCGTTAGCAAAAATGCTGAGGGTATAATAAAAAAAATTGCGTTTCTCCTGATCAAGTCACAAGAAGACCAAATGAGCTTGTGATAGGTGTAAGACACTCATCAAGTGTTTTGGATGTACGATCGCTTTGAGTATCGACCCGTATCACAACTTTGTTGCAGCAATGGTTTTGCATCAAATTGAATGCCACAGCGGCGGGTTCTTCGCTACCGAATTGACCCGGAACCAACCACAGCGGATGCCACCTCAGTGTACACATGTTTGTATTTGTATCGTTTTTCTGTGTTGGGAGCAGGTTATCCTGAAATGCCTGCTCCGAATTCTTTTGGACCGTGCCGGGACGGACCCATGACCAATTTATTTGTTCTCAGTTTGTTACATCCGCATCCACCACACTAAAATTTCGGTGAGCCGCACACGCAGTACTTACCACCGTTGTTGTTAGAATCCCTAAAAATGCATCCTTTTTTGCAATTAAGTTGCAATAGACTCTGAGGTAAGATCGAGGAAATAGTGGATTTTATGAGTCGGTCATGGAGGTGCAGGAAGCCAAGTTCAACAACAACTATAGCTTACAGCGTTGTGAATGCTCATCATGTGTTATGGCACTCGGTCCTCGGAAATGACCAGAGGTATAGTGCTGCCTGAGCAGATTTATAGCTCTACGTTTTACACTGCCCTACTAGAATTATCTGATACTCCCACACTTCGCATGACATAACTATCGCATCACCTGATCTGACCAATGCACAGTGGATCCACCCATTGGCCAAAAATAAAAAAATTAATGTCAAAATTTTGGTACAACATCTGGCAACTCTGACAGCTATGACATGGACCTTTTTAAAAATATATTAGTTTGTGTTTCATTCGAACGCGATCTTCTTAAGAATAGCTTCAAACGTCGGAACATTTGACTAATATTTTTTGTTGTGAGTACAACTTATTTTTTAAGCGCAAGTAAATACATTCAAAATTTCGCGAAACTAATGCGTATAGCAAAATATTATAGTGGATTTTGAAGGAGAAAGTAAAAGCTTCATTTTCATTAAAAAATAGTGTTTTAGCGTGTTGTGGTATTCTAGTTATCTGCATATTTTCTTAGTGTATTTTGTAATGCCATTTCGATCATATACTTAAATTTGACCTAAGGTTTTAGTCGTGATGCCCACCAGTGCCCACCTCGGGCATAATTTTCCAAAGTAGGTCATAGGTTTAAGATTATTCAGTATTAAAATCAGCTGCCATCTAGTGTCAGACTATAAATGGTGGGTCGCTGACAAAAGTTGCCCTAGAATAGTGTTTCTATGGATATATTAGCGTATAACTCTGTTATCTAACCACGCACATTACCATAATTGGCGTCAGTGGCAAGATGAAGAAATTTTCTTCCAAATTTGTCTTACGTTGGCGGTACGTGCCTTCCGCTAAAGAACGCTAAAAGATATATATTAACAATTTTACCAATTTTCAGACAAAAATTTTGATTTTTAATCCGCTAAATTGGTTGGATTTTATGTTGTTTTGAAGATTGTTATGTTTGCTCAAGCCTATTTTTGCATCATAAGATAATCGGGACCTTTGTTCATGTCATTTTGTATTAACAGCATAAAACAATTCTCATCGTATACCCCTTCCAGAGGGGAAAGGGGGGAGAATGTTACGCTCGTGGTTTCTTAAAACACTCTACGCAGCAGCATAAAGCTGTAACCGGCGCATTGGCTTGATTTTTACACTCTAAATATTTTTGGCCACTTTCTCCATACAAGTGGATCTACTGTGCAATGACGTCAACTGGCAATCCCTACAATTGTCTCCATCAGCAGACCGCCAGATTTGATCACCTCTGAATGTCGCACGTTTATCAATCATGGGAAAGTTAATTGCCCAACCCTTGTGATGCAGAAAAGATGTTTCGGGACATCATCACAGCTGAAGCAGCTCGCTATACACCTGCTGGTCGAATACCCGAAGTGAGACTAAAAGAGAGAGAGACCAAATTGCCCAAGTGCGACCAAATTGCCCAGCAGAGCGTGATGATCTTTGTCGTGCCATCCCCAGTGACTCCAGATTAAGCCAGCTGACACTGGAAATTAACAGGTTGATCGGTGATCACTAGCGGAATAAATGGATCGTAAGTAATACACAACAGTTAAATCTTTCTCCAACCCTGGGAAGAAGGAAGATAGGATCATCAGAATTCATTTTCCCTGAACGCCTCACTTTTATGGTAATTGGCCTAGTTTCAGAGAGTTCACCAATCACCGTTTCAGAGAACTGACCAATCCTTTTGAACAGAAACAATGTTCCTGGACCAAACGAAATCTCCATGATAATGATGGGAAGTAGGCATGGTGGTGTCGCTACTGAATCCAAAGGAATAAGGATGTCAGCAACGATGAATCGTACAAACTGATCTCGATGTTGTCGTCCGTAGCAAGGACTGCCGAGGTTTTAATCCTGCCCAGTGTCAAAAATAGCTATCCGTTTTTCGATCAGTTTCCGGCATGAGTTTCGTAAGCAGTTCTGCACTACAACAGCGCTGCACGCTATCTCCACTAATACTTATTAGTCGAGGATGCAACCAGAACAACCCGTGTGATAGGATAATGACATTGGCAATCGACTTATCAAAAGCCTTTGATACTTTCAAGCACTTCACACTGTTTGAGGACGTCGAATTGATAACTCTTCGGTCAAGTTTGAAACGTTGGATTATCAAGTATGTGTATGTGTGGATGAGCAGTCGCAAGTGGAATTTAGGAACAAGAAGTCGAAGCCCTGTAGAATGAAACAGGGAGTGGGCTTATACCTCCGGAACTACGTAGCCTCCACTTTCCCTGTATTTAATACCCTCCAGACGCTATTGAGATCTTTTGCATAATATTCCATCTCATTGCGTCGAATTGCTTACCACAAGCCGACCTATCGTGTTATATGTGGTCATGATCTAGAGATAGGTCCAACCTTAGAAGACAGAACCTCTAGATCAGCAAGCCTATTAGTCATGTTTAAATAGCATTCGCAGATGCCATAAACAACTATCGTGTGGATGTGGTGCTCGGACTACATTCCACATCTATTGCAGCTGAAAATCATCAAACCAGAGTAGTTTTGACTGAACTACGTTCGGGATGGTACAGATGCATTAATTTCTGTAGGACGCATCAAATTCGATATAAGTAATTTCCAACCCACAGTGTTTGTATGAAATTACATTAAGAAAACATTATATTTCTATGGCGGCAGCAGCAGCAAACACGCTTCAAAATACGTTTTCCATCAAATGAACACGCACACAGACATACAGTATAATTTCCTATAGTAGAAGCTCTACGTAGCTGTTTAACACGTGTGAACGCATCGCAAGTTCTCATTAAACAACAACCAACAGCAAAAGAAAAACATCGTTAACAGATGTTCTATCTCAGTTCCGGCTTAGGAATGGATCGGGGATTTGTACACCATTCGTGTTAATTAATTTCGGTATTATTTATGTTTACACAGCCACTTAAAAAAACAGCAACGGAATCACAAACACGAAGATGAACATGAAATAAATCAGAATATGGCTACAGACACGTTCCATTATTTGAAAAAAAAACATCGTTGAGTGTGGGGGAATTTTTTTTTTTTTTTTTGGTCGGTAGGAAATAAGAATTAACAGTGAAATAAATTACAACAATAATTACTATTTACAATTTCAATAATTACAATTAAATATTTAAATCGTCTTAATTTGTCTGTAATTTACACTTGAGAAATTTAATGTGTGAAATGAATATAAGCGGTTTGGACATAGGCATTGGAATTCCCAGAATGTGAAGGAAGTAAAAGAGCAATTGGTGTGCTGCGAACATTTTGACCGCTACTTAAGGTACTGCAATAATAGTACCACTATTAAAAAATTTCTTTAATAAATCCAGGCATAAAGATCATATAGTGTCCTCAAAAAAATTCTGTAAAAAAATCCAGACATACAGACCTCAAAAAATTCTTTAGTAAATCCACGCCTCTAGACCTCTTAGAGTCCTCAAAAATTCTTTAATAAATCCATATGTAGAGACCTCTTAGGGTCCTCAAAAATTCTTTAATAAATCCATATGTAGAGACCTCTTAGGGTCCTCAAAAATTCTTTAGTAAATCCACGCTGAGATACCCCTTAAAATTTTTACATAATTCTTTAATAAATCCACGCTTAGAGACATCTTATAGTCCTCAAAATTTTTTTTTTTTTTAAATCAATGCTTAGAGACCTCTTATAGTCCTCAACATTTTTTTTTTTTAAATCAATGCTTAGAGACCTCTTATAGTCCTCAACATTTTTTTTTTTAAATCAATGCTTAGAGACCTCTTATAGTCCTCAACATTTTTTGTTTTTAAATCAATGCTTAGAGACCTCTTATAGTCCTCAACATTTTTTTTTTAAATCAATGCTTAGAGACCTCTTATAGTCCTCAACAATTTTTTTTTTTTAAATCCATGCTTAGAGACCTCTTAGAGTCCTCAAATAATTCTTTAATAAATCCACGCTTAGAGACCTCTTAGAGTCCTCAAATAATTCTTTAATAAATCCACGCTTAGAGACCTCTTAGAGTCCTCAAATAATTCTTTAATAAATCCACGCTTAGAAACCTCTTAGAGTCCTCAAATAATTCTTTAATAAATCCACGCTTAGAAACCTCTTAGAGTCCTCAAATAATTCTTTAATAAATCCACGCTTAGAGACCTCTTAGAGTCCTCAAATAATTCTTTAATAAATCCACGATTAGAGACCTCTTAGAGTCCTCAAATAATTCTTTAATAAATCCACGCTTAGAGACCTCTTAGAGTCCTCAAATAATTCTTTAATAAATCCACGCTTAGAGACCTCATAGAGTCCTCAAAAAATTCTTTAATAAATCCACGCTTAGAGACCTCTTAGAGTCCTCAAATAATTCTTTAATAAATCCACGCTTAGAGACCTCATAGAGTCCTCAAATAATTCTTTAATAAATCCACGCTTAGAGACCTCATAGAGTCCTCAAAAAATTCTTTAATAAATCCACGCTTAGAGACCTCTTAGAGTCCTCAAATAATTCTTTAATAAATCCACGCTTAGAGACCTCATAGAGTCCTCAAATAATTCTTTAATAAATCCACGCTTAGAGACCTCATAGAGTCCTCAAAAAATTCTTTAATAAATCCACGCTTAGAGACCTCTTAGAGTCCTCAAATAATTCTTTAATAAATCCACGCTTAGAGACCTCTTAGAGTCCTCAAATAATTCTTTAATAAATCCACGCTTAGAGACCTCTTAGAGTCCTCAAATAATTCTTTAATAAATCCACGCTTAGAGACCTCTTAGAGTCCTCAAATAATTCTTTAATAAATCCACGCTTAGAGACCTCTTAGAGTCCTCAAATAATTCTTTAATAAATCCACGCTTAGAGACCTCTTAGAGTCCTCAAATAATTCTTTAATAAATCCACGCTTAGAGACCTCTTAGAGTCCTCAAATAATTCTTTAATAAATCCACGCTTAGAGACCTCTTAGAGTCCTCAAATAATTCTTTAATAAATCCACGCTTAGAGACCTCTTAGAGTCTTCAAATAATTCTTTAATAAATCCACGCTTAGAGACCTCTTAGAGTCCTCAAATAATTCTTTAATAAATCCACGCTTAGAGACCTCTTAGAGTCCTCAAATAATTCTTTAATAAATCCACGCTTAGAGACCTCTTAGAGTCCTCAAATAATTCTTTAATAAATCCACGCTTAGAGACCTCTTAGAGTCCTCAAATAATTCTTTAATAAATCCACGCTTAGAGACCTCTTAGAGTCCTCAAATAATTCTTTAATAAATCCACGCTTAGAGACCTCATAGAGTCCTCAAAAAATTCTTTAATAAATCCACGCTTAGAGACCTCTTAGAGTCCTCAAATAATTCTTTAATAAATCCACGCTTAGAGACCTCTTAGAGTCCTCAAATAATTCTTTAATAAATCCACGCTTAGAGACCTCTTAGAGTCCTCAAATAATTCTTTAATAAATCCACGCTTAGAGACCTCTTAGAGTCCTCAAATAATTCTTTAATAAATCCACGCTTAGAGACCTCTTAGAGTCCTCAAATAATTCTTTAATAAATCCACGCTTAGAGACCTCTTAGAGTCCTCAAATAATTCTTTAATAAATCCACGCTTAGAGACCTCATAGAGTCCTCAAAAAATTCTTTAATAAATCCACGCTTAGAGACCTCTTAGAGTCCTCAAATAATTCTTTAATAAATCCACGCTTAGAGACCTCATAGAGTCCTCAAATAATTCTTTAATAAATCCACGCTTAGAGACCTCATAGAGTCCTCAAAAAATTCTTTAATAAATCCACGCTTAGAGACCTCTTAGAGTCCTCAAATAATTCTTTAATAAATCCACGCTTAGAGACCTCTTAGAGTCCTCAAATAATTCTTTAATAAATCCACGCTTAGAGACCTCTTAGAGCCCTCAAATAATTCTTTAATAAATCCACGCTTAGAGACCTCTTAGAGTCCTCAAATAATTCTTTAATAAATCCACGCTTAGAGACCTCTTAGAGTCCTCAAATAATTCTTTAATAAATCCACGCTTAGAGTCCTCATATTTATCTTTAAAAAATTCACGCTTAGAGACCTCTTAGAGTCCTCAAATAATTCTTTGATAAATCCACGCTTAGAGACCTCTTCGAGCCATCAAAAAATTCTTTAATAAATCCACGCTTAGAGACCTCTTCGAGCCATCAGAAAATTCTTTAATAAATCCACGCTTAAAGACCTTTTAGAGTCCTCACATTATTCTTTAATAAATCCACGCTTAGAGACCTTTTAGAGTCCTCACATTATTCTTTAATAAATCCACGCTTAGAGACCTCTTCGAGCCATCAAAAAATTCTTTAATAAATCCACGCTTAAAGACCTTTTAGAGTCCTCACATTATTCTTTAATAAATCCACGCTTAGAGACCTTTTAGAGTCCTCACATTATTCTTTAATAAATCCACGCTTAGAGAGAGACCTCTTCGAGCCCTCAAAAAATTCTTTAATAAATCCACGCTTAGAGAGAGAGACCTCTTCGAGCCCTCAAAAAATTCTTTAATAAATCCACGCTTAGAGAGAGACCTCTTCGAGCCCTCAAAAAATTCTTTAATAAATCCACGCTTAGAGAGAGACCTCTTCGAGCCCTCAAAAAATTCTTTAATAAATCCACGCTTAGAGAGAGACCTCTTCGAGCCCTCAAAAAATTCTTTAATAAATCCACGCTTAGAGAGACCTCTTCGAGCCCTCAAAAAATTCTTTAATAAATCCACGCTTAGAGAGAGACCTCTTCGAGCCCTCAAAAAATTCTTTAATAAATCCACGCTTAGAGAGAGACCTCTTCGAGCCCTCAAAAAATTCTTTAATAAATCCACGCTTAGAGAGAGACCTCTTCGAGCCCTCAAAAAATTCTTTAATAAATCCACGCTTAGAGAGAGACCTCTTCGAGCCCTCAAAAAATTCTTTAATAAATCCACGCTTAGAGAGAGACCTCTTCGAGCCCTCAAAAAATTCTTTAATAAATCCACGCTTAGAGAGAGACCTCTTCGAGCCCTCAAAAATTCTTTAATAAATCCACGCTTAGAGAGAGACCTCTTCGAGCCCTCAAAAAATTCTTTAATAAATCCACGCTTAGAGAGAGACCTCTTCGAGCCCTCAAAAAATTCTTTAATAAATCCACGCTTAGAGAGAGACCTCTTCGAGCCCTCAAAAAATTCTTTAATAAATCCACGCTTAGAGAGAGACCTCTTCGAGCCCTCAAAAAATTCTTTAATAAATCCACGCTTAGAGAGAGACCTCTTCGAGCCCTCAAAAAATTCTTTAACAAATCCACGCTTAGAGAGAGACCACCTCTTCGAGCCCTCAAAAAATTCTTTAATAAATCCACGCTTAGAGAGAGACCTCTTCGAGCCCTCAAAAAATTCTTTAATAAATCCACGCTTAGAGAGAGACCTCTTCGAGCCCTCAAAAAATTCTTTAACAAATCCACGCTTAGAGAGAGACCTCTTCGAGCCCTCAAAAAATTCTTTAATAAATCCACGCTTAGAGAGAGACCTCTTCGAGCCCTCAAAAAATTCTTTAATAAATCCACGCTTAGAGAGAGACCTCTTCGAGCCCTCAAAAAATTCTTTAATAAATCCACGCTTAGAGAGAGACCTCTTCGAGCCCTCAAAAAATTCTTTAACAAATCCACGCTTAGAGAGAGACCTCTTCGAGCCCTCAAAAAATTCTTTAATAAATCCACGCTTAGAGAGAGACCTCTTCGAGCCCTCAAAAAATTCTTTAATAAATCCACGCTTAGAGAGAGACCTCTTCGAGCCCTCAAAAAATTCTTTAATAAATCCACGCTTAGAGAGAGACCTCTTCGAGCCCTCAAAAAATTCTTTAATAAATCCACGCTTAGAGAGAGGCCTCTTCGAGCCCTCAAAAAATTCTTTAATAAATCCACGCTTAGAGAGAGACCTCTTCGAGCCCTCAAAAAATTCTTTAATAAATCCACGCTTAGAGAGAGACCTCTTCGAGCCCTCAAAAAATTCTTTAATAAATCCACGCTTAGAGAGAGGCCTCTTCGAGCCTTAAATAATTCTTTAATAAATCCACGCTTAGAGAACTCAAATAATTCTTTAATGAATCCACGCTTAGAGACCTCTTAGAGTCCTCAAATAATTCTTTAATGAATCCACGCTTAGAGACCTCTTAGAGTCCTCAAATAATTCTTTAATGAATCCACGCTTAGAGACCTCTTAGAGTCCTCAAATAATTCTTTAATGAATCCACGCTTAGAGACCTCTTAGAGTCCTCAAATAATTCTTTAATGAATCCACGCTTAGAGACCTCTTAGAGTCCTCAAATAATTCTTTAATAAATCCACGCTTAGAGACCTCAAATAATTCTTTAATAAATCCACGCTTAGAGACCTCAAATAATTCTTTAATGAATCCACGCTTAGAGACCTCTTAGAGTCCTCAAATAATTCTTTAATAAATCCACGCTTAGAGACCTCTTAGAGTCCTCAAATAATTCTTTAATAAATCCACGCTTAGAGACCTCAAATAATTCTTTAATAAATCCACGCTTAGAGACCTCAAATAATTCTTTAATAAATCCACGCTTAGAGACCTCAAATAATTCTTTAATAAATCCACGCTTAGAGACCTCAAATAATTCTTTAATAAATCCACGCTTAGAGACCTCAAATAATTCTTTAATAAATCCACGCTTAGAGACCTCAAATAATTCTTTAATAAATCCACGCTTAGAGACCTCAAATAATTCTTTAATAAATCCACGCTTAGAGACCTCTTAGAGTCCTCAAATAATTCTTTAATAAATCCACGCTTAGAGACCTCAAATAATTCTTTAATGAATCCACGCTTAGAGACCTCTTAGAGTCCTCAAATAATTCTTTAATGAATCCACGCTTAGAGACCTCTTAGAGTCCTCAAATAATTCTTTAATGAATCCACGCTTAGAGACCTCTTAGAGTCCTCAAATAATTCTTTAATAAATCCACGCTTAGAGACCTCTTAGAGTCCTCAAATAATTCTTTAATAAATCCACGCTTAGAGACCTCTTAGAGTCCTCAAATAATTCTTTAATAAATCCACGCTTAGAGACCTCAAATAATTCTTTAATGAATCCACGCTTAGAGACCTCTTAGAGTCCTCAAATAATTCTTTAATAAATCCACGCTTAGAGACCTCAAATAATTCTTTAATGAATCCACGCTTAGAGACCTCTTAGAGTCCTCAAATAATTCTTTAATGAATCCACGCTTAGAGACCTCTTAGAGTCCTCAAATAATTCTTTAATAAATCCACGCTTAGAGACCTCAAATAATTCTTTAATGAATCCACGCTTAGAGACCTCTTAGAGTCCTCAAATAATTCTTTAATAAATCCACGCTTAGAGACCTCTTAGAGTCCTGAAATAATTCTTTAGTAAATCAACGTTTTGAGGCCTCTTGAGACCTCACTGTTTCATTCTACGGGGGCTTCGACTACTTGTTCCTGAATTTCACGTTCTTCTGGCCTTCACACATATTGCTCCAATGTATATGGTGATGGCGTGCTGTGCTACGTACCGGAACCAATCGGCAACTGGATAGTTATCCCTGATGTTCGGGAGGAGTAAAGCCTTAAGCGTGTTTGCTTGCGAAATCGGTCTGTACGATTCACTTTTGCTGGCATCATTGCCTGACTTCAGTAGGAGGACCAACCTGTCCGTTTTCCAGACTTCGGGCGAGGTATGGATGGCTAGCAAGAGGCTGAAAAGTTTCGTAAGATACTCAAATCCCGGCTCATCCAGCTGTTTCAGCATTACAATGGAGATACCTTAAGTCCCTAACGCTTTGGATGATTTTGTGTTCCTAATGGAATTCTCCACGGCTGGTAGATATCCAATGTGACGTAGTACACTTCTCTTCGCCCTGTCAATCTCGGGGCGCTGGAAAAATTTTCGATTGAAATAAGTTGCTCGCCTCTTTGGATCAGTCGGTGTAGCGCCGGTAAACATGACTGAAGTCCTATATTCTATCTTCTATTGTTCGAGAGTAACTTATCCCTTACCCACAATTCACAACTCTTCAGATGATCTAGCCCCTTGTTCCGCTTATGCTCACCGACCATCCTGTTAACTTCCAGTGTCAGCTCCCTAACTCTAGGGTCACTAGGTTTGGCTCATCGCGATCATTATTAACTCTTCCGACTCGCACTTCGGGTAATCGAAAAGCAGAAATCGCCACCAAACCTGACTGAGGTCCTATCTTCGTTCTTTCCAGGTTTCGAGAGTTGCCCACAATTCCCTAATTTCGGCTCCAGTGTTGCTGGTGCTCATCGACCAACCTGTTATCTACCAGTACAGGTCCCTAACTCTGGGGTCACTAGGGATAGCTCGACAATGCTAGGATAGCTCCGGCCGTTTCTGTTGGGAATTTGTCTCACTTCGGGTAAATTTGGTCTCCTTTCTGCTTCTCGAAAATCAGATGGGTTGGACAGTTCTCTAAAGCGGTGATTTATGAAGTCGATTAGAATTGATGAAAAAGTGACGTTCAGAGGTTATGAAGTCAGGCTGTCTGCTGATGGAGACGATAATAGGGAGATGGTCTGATCCAGAGAAACGACAGGTGACGTCATTTGTCAGACCAGGTGACGAACTATGTCACTCTACGCTAATTATGGTAGGGCGTCCTCATTGACTGTGCAGAAAGTACAGCTATAAACTGCTCAGCCAGCACTATAATCCTCCGGTCGTTTTCGAGGACCAAATCCGCAACTCAAGATGAGCATTTAAATCTACTAAGACCAGACGGTTATGACCTCATAAAAGCGGTTAATGTTGGGTGTAAAGTATTGAGTACAGCTATTGATAGCCCAGTGGAGGGGGGTAGGGGAGTGTGTTCATAGAGCTTTTGGGTCACTATCTATCAGGTACCGTTGCAAAATGCGGCCGCGAGGACCATCTGCTGAACAAAGTTTTTTTGGAATTGGACCAGTGTAGTCAATATTGATCCGTTTTTATACCCTCAGCCTTTAGGCTAAAGTCGTACCTTCTCGAAATAATGGTCGTAGTCCCCAAGTATGTTTGGACAAAATCCGTTTCATTTGGTGTGGATTTATTCATGTCCGCTCTTCTGTCTGGCTGGCTGGTCTGTCTGATCGAACGGATCAACCGATTTGTTTCAAACTTATTGGTTCGAAGATAGGTCCAAAACTTCCGGTACAAAACCTACAAAAGTTCAAACTTTTTCGCTAAAATGGTGTGAACGATAACACTCGAAGTGAGTAACCGAATTGGTCATAACTTTGCATTTGGTAATATTACTTTCAGACATAGATCATGTTTGAATATGGACTAAATCGGTATACTCCTTCGTATACCACAAAAAAAAGTTAGAAAGAGTACGTTTAACAGCTCCATACTTCCGGAGATAATGTCCAAAAAGTTCCAAAAAAGCCTGCCTGCACCAACTAAACTGGTTAGTGCGTAAGATAACTCTCGAAGGGAGAAACCGATTTGGTCTAAACGTTGTAAATCGTAGTATTTCTTACGGACTGGGATTATGTTCGAATATTGGCCACATCGGACCACTTTTTCGTGTACCTTTCACACAAAGTTTGGAAAGAGTACAGGTTAACAGCTCATCTCGGATATTTTTGAAATGTTTTGCAACAATTCTTCTTGTGCGTCCTGTTACGACTGTGCAATTTTTCGTGGGCAAGTCCATACTTGCTGAGATAATGGGCAAAAAGTTCCAAAAAAGCCTGCCTGCACCAAAAAAACTGGTTAGTAAGTAAGATAACTCTCTATGGGAGAAACCGATTTGATGCAACAGTTTTACATCGTATTATTTTTTACAGTCTCGGATTATGTCCGAATATTGGCCACATCGGACCACTTTTTCGTGTACCTCTCAAACAAGAGAAAGAGTACAGCTGTTAAGCTCGTCTCGGATCGTTTTGATTTGTTTCGCCCCAATTTAAAACGGCGCAATTTTTTTGGGGGTCAGTCCATACTTCCTGAGATGATGGACCAGCAGCTCGAAAAAAAGCCTGCCGGCACATACTTTCTGCGATAATGGACCAACCGCTCCAAAAAAAAGCCAATACTTCCTTTATATTATGGACCGGCAAGTGTTATTGAATCTCGAAATGTATGTGAAATGTATTGTATACAAACACGGTGCTCTTGAAACAATTTTAAATGGAAGGTGCTTACACCTTGGAAGTTTTTGCGGATAATACACAGTGTTCATAGATGAGGATAAACTACAGTGTTCATAGATGAGAAAATGTTGTAGCTGTGAAAATTCTCCAGAGGATGGACGTTTATCATTTGTTCCCAGCCTGTACCATTTTTGTGATAAAGAAGCTCAGTTTACATTTTTAGGTTTTTTTTGTTAGGGTTTCGATATGGGACCTGACAAAATCTCAAAGCTGTGAAAATTCTCTACAAGACTGGCTTAAGTAACTTATCCTGAGTTATAACTTTTTTTATTAGATATATAAGTTTAACTTGGGAATTTTCAGTCATGACATTGTTTTATAAAGGGGCGATACAGAATTGAATTGAATTTGAATTGTCCCAATTTGAACTTCTATATCTCAAAAACGGTAAAGTCGACGAGAATACCATAAAGGTCGATCTTGTAGAGAATTTTCATAGCTACAACATTTTCTTTAGTCCCATTTTGATAGGACTTGCGGTTTCTAAGCAATAAACATTGTAGTTTCAGAATCCGCAAAAACTTCCGAGGTGTAAGCACCTCCCATTTAAAATTTTTTCAAGAGCACCGTGCAAATTTATATCTACAAATGTACGAGTATGTACATAAATTCTCAATATTCATATGAGTTATGGCTAGGTAACGAAATCGTTAATGATTTGTTGAAGTAGCGATAAACAGCTGCTGAAGTGTATGAAAAATTGGCAACAATCCAATTGGACAGAAGAACAATACAATACCCAAACACACAAATATAAATACAAATACCGACATACGAGTATGGACGTAGTTTGTTCAACATAAACAAATCAATTTTGACGAAGATGAATTCTTTTGATATATGTACGTATGTATGTCTTTTCTTTGCAAATATTTGCAGACACATGTTGAATGTTGAACGAAATGTTCCGCTCTTCCTCTATGTTCTCACACCATTTTGTTGTTTTTTTTTTTTGGCATGAAATGCTGAGGAATTGTCCGTTATCTAAATTAAGCAACAATTAAATAAAGCTGCGAACACAATATGACTTTATTTTTATTCACCTAATAAACCAAATTCAATGGGTCAATAGAAGAAGTCAATGGTAATGCTTTCAGACTTATGTACATGTGTTCTCAATGTCTACCCTTGAGAATAGATTTAGATTAATATGACCTGTT